>NW_027507706.1:769545-1139545 GCF_037356315.1 Lithobates pipiens | reverse complement strand
AATTGGCACCTTTCAGGGGGGAGGGGGGTGCAGATACCTGTACAGTACAGGTATCTGCACCCACTTCCAGGATAGCTCTCTGCGGAAAGGGGCGTGGATTACGCCCCTTTCCGAAAGTCCCCCGCTGCCTGCTGGGAAACACACAGTTCCCAGAGGCAGCGGGTCCATCCTTATTGCGCAGCGCGACTCACGCATGCGCAGTAGGGAACTGGGAAATGAAGCCGAAAGGCTCCACTTCCTGATTCCCATACCCAAGATGGCGGCGGCAGCACCCGAGAGACGATCGAGAGATCGGCTTCGGGTGCCGACATCGCGGGCGCGCTGGGCGGGTAAGTGTCATTATTTTAATAGTCAGCAGCTGCAGTATTTCTAGCTGCTGGCTTTAAAAAAAAAAAAAAACGCGGAGTCCCGGCGGACTCCCGCTTTAACTGTAGTCTGACAGAGCTCCTATATAAAATCCAATACATTGAGGGCAAGTACGGCTGGAGGTAACCCATTCTTTATAGAAGAGAGCCCAAAAGTTGTGTGTTAACCAAAAAAGTTTAAAACAGTTTATATTCTCAACAAATATCACCACTAAGCTACTAATCCACTCCCTGGTCATCTCTTGTCACAACAGTTGTAACTCCTTCCTTGTTGGGCTACTTCCACATAGGTAATCCCCCTTTAATCCATCATGAATACTGCTGCCAGACTCACCTACCCTACCAATCGTTCAGTGTCTGCACACCCCTCTCTGCCAATCCCTCTGTTAGCTTCCGATTACCCAACAACAAAAAATTCAAAATACTATCAACAGCGTAAATACCTATCTACATCTCCAGCTACATCACCATCCTAATGTCAAAATATCCCTCAAGCCGTCCTCTCCGCTCCTGCCAAGACCTTGTGCTCTCCAGTTCCATTGTCACCTCCTGCCATGCTCATCTCAGGGAATTCTCCTGACCCTCTTCCATTCTCTGGAACTCTCTACCCCAACCTGTTTGGCTATCTCCTACTCTGTTCACCTTTTAGGTGACACCTGAAGACTCATTTCTTTAGCGCGACCTATCCCACCTCTTACTAATGAACTCTACATTTATTTATCCATCAGATCATCCCTAACAGTTATTACCTTTTGCAACTGTATAAATCCCATATAATAATATAGTGCAGAGATCAGATTATGCACTTATTGAAGTGACAGAACCAGTAGGATAGGGTGACCAGACATCCCTGGTTTCCGGGAACAGTCCCCGGATTGAGGACACTGTCCCTGGACCAAGTCTGTCCCCGTTTTTGTCCCCGGATTGTATTTGAACAGGGGCTGGGGCAATTTCAAAGACAGTCATGTCATGTAAAAAAAAAACTGAATTACACACCCCCCTTCCTACTAGCTTAGGGGGGTGTATTTTTTTCCATTATCCGTGCCCCTTTCTGATGATCATGTGCTGGTCGGAGTGCAGGGAATACTTATTCGGTTTCAGGTGCATGCCCATCCAGCTCCGCTCACATGTTCTGCCTTGGCTCAAGTCCCAGCCACCCGCCTGCCTGCTTATCTCCTTGCCTTCCCTGGTGGAGTGATCTTCCTCCGCTTCCCACCCAGTAGTACCCGGGGCCCGGAGAGTGAGACTTTACAGGCTGTGAGCGGCGATGGGCAGAGAGTCACTGATTGCTGCCATTGCTAGTAAAAAAAAAAAAAATGTCCCAGATTTCATTTTAAAAATCTGGTCACCTTACAGTAGGATCACATCACAGAGGTGTCCAGTAGGTTGCCACATATTAAAGCAATTCTTCTGAAACAAGCGTAGTAAAATACAATGAGAATGGATTGCATCAGTCAAGAAAGATTACAAACTACAGAAAAAAAAATACTACTAATAATAAAAAGTTCATAAAAGTTAAATAAATAATGACTTACTGGACAGCATGGCGAGCAGGATTGTTGTCAATAACATTTTGGCAAAGAACTCTCCGAACACGTCCTCCTGTGATATGAGTGTGAACTGTTAGGCTTCCTTTTCATGAATGAGCTGTTTTACTGTATATAGCAGCTCCTCCCCTCCGCTTACTTAGGATTATGAATCATTTGTTATTGTATGTGGTTTCACTTTTTTTAATTTCTCTCAATCCGGCGTGTACGGGATGTACATACAAATACAGTATGTGTTGCAAAATTGTAATTTATACATGTGCATGCATGCAGTGGCAAGGGTGTACCTTAAGATATTATATTTTTTTGTTTTCTGTATTTTCCTATATTATATTTTCTTAAGCACTTTTCTGTTTTTTTTTTTCACTTAACTTGAATGAAAATCTCCATATGTGATAGCATATACGGAGAGACAGGTACTCTTTACAGAGTCACCAGTGGTCTCTTGAGCACCCAATGCCCCCTCTGCAGTTCCTCCAGCCAGATTGAGCGCAGACCAGGCTTGATCAGCTGTTTTCCTGACTGAATCTGCTGGGGTCTGATAGTCTTAAACATGGGAGTGCTAAGAGCTGAGCACTTCTAGGTTCATCTAAGGGGCACTGGTAAATGAACATTTATTGTCTCCCCTTAGGGTTGCCACCATTTCTTCAAGCCAAGCCCGAACACTTTAGCGGTGCATGGCAAATTTTTTTGTGCTATACTCTATAGGATTTTAAAGACCTGGAGGAGAGCAATAGTGCGTCGAGCTTAGCACTCCACGGAAAACAGTTTGTGTGGCCAATTTTAACAGGTGGCAACGGATTGGTGTCCGACTATTTTGGTTACTTGCGAAGCCACAGTTCGATATGAATAATGTGTCTGGGTCTTAGGCACAAAGAAAAGAGGGGGGGGGGTGACAGAGAAGAGAGGGGGGTGTGACAGAGAAGAGAGGGGGGTGACAGAGAAGAGAGGGGGGGTGTGACAGAGAAGAGAGGGGGGTGTGACAGAGAAGAGAGGGGGGTGTGACATAGAAGAGAGGGTGGGTGTGACAGAAAAGAGAGGGGGGTGTGACATAGAAGAGAGGGTGGGTGTGACAGAAAAGAGAGGGGGGTGTGACAGAGAAGAGAGGGTGGGTGTGACAGAAAAGAGAGGGGGGTGTGACAGAGAAGAGAGGGGTGTGTGATAGAGAAGAGAGAGGGTGTGACATAGAAGAGAGGGTGGGTGTGACAGAAAAGAGAGGGGGGTGTGACAGAGAAGAGAGGGTGGGTGTGACAGAAAAGAGAGGGGGGTGTGACAGAGAAGAGAGGGGTGTGTGACAGAGAAGAGAGAGGGTGTGTGACAGAGAAGAGAGAGGGTGTGTGACAGAGAAGAGAGGGGTGTGTGACAGAGAAGAGAGAGGGTGTGTGACAGAGAAGAGAGAGGGTGTGTGACAGAGAAGAGAGGGGGGGGTGTGACAGAGAAGAGAGGGGTGTGTGACAGAGAAGAGAGAGGGTGTGTGACAGAGAAGAGAGAGGGTGTGTGACAGAGAAGAGAGGGGGTGTGACAGAGAAGAGAGGGAGGGTGTGACATAGAAGAGAGGGTGGGTGTGACAGAAAAGAGAGGGGGGTGTGACAGAGAAGAGAGAGGGTGTGTGACAGAGAAGAGAGAGGGTGTGTGACAGAGAAGAGAGGGGGGTGTGACAGAAAAGAGAGGGGGGTGTGACAGAGAAGAGAGGGAGGGTGTGTGACAGAGAAGAGAGGGGGTGTGACAGAGAAGAGAGGGAGGGTGTGTGACAGAGAAGAGAGGGGGGGTGTGACAGAGAAGAGAGGGGGGTGTGACAGAGAAGAGAGGGGTGTGTGACAGAGAAGAGAGGGGGGTGTGACAGAGAAGAGAGGGAGGGTGTGACATAGAAGAGAGGGGTGTGTGACAGAGAAGAGAGGGGGGTGTGACAGAGAAGAGAGGGGGGTGTGACAGAGAAGAGAGGGAGGGTGTGTGACAGAGAAGAGAGGGGGGTGTGACAGAGAAGAGAGGGAGGGTGTGTGACAGAGAAGAGAGGGGGGTGTGACAGAGAAGAGAGGGAGGGTGTGACATAGAAGAGAGGGGTGTGTGACAGAGAAGAGAGGGGGGTGTGACAGAGAAGAGAGGGGTGTGTGACAGAGAAGAGAGGGGGGTGTGACAGAGAAGAGAGGGAGGGTGTGACATAGAAGAGAGGGGTGTGTGACAGAGAAGAGAGGGGGGTGTGACAGAGAAGAGAGGGAGGGTGTGTGACAGAGAAGAGAGGGGGGTGTGACAGAGAAGAGAGGGAGGGTGTGACATAGAAGAGAGGGGTGTGTGACAGAGAAGAGAGGGGGGTGTGACAGAGAAGAGAGGGAGGGTGTGTGACAGAGAAGAGAGGGGGGTGTGACAGAGAAGAGAGGGAGGGTGTGACATAGAAGAGAGGGGGTGTGACAGAGAAGAGAGGGGGGTGTGACAGAGAAGAGAGGGGGGTGTGACAGAGAAGAGAGGTGTGTGACTGTTTGTGTGAGCGTTTTGTGGGTTGTGTGTTTTTTTTTTACACTGCGTTTTGCAGCATTTGCCCCTCGTTTTTTTTTCACGTGGCCAAATGTGTGTTTTTTGCTTCTGTGTTTGGTGTGCCGTTAACAATTAATGGCACTGAAAGCACAACTAGTAATTGTAGGTATTTATAGATAGCCATAGACTATACAATGTGATTGTACAAACATCCATGAGGACAGTGAAGTGTCTGTAAGGCCCCTTTCACACTGGGGCGGTGGGGGCGTTGGCGGTAAAGCACCGCTATTTTTAGCGACGCTTTACCGCTGTTTTAGCGGCGGTCTGCGGCCGCTAGCGGGGTGGCTTTAACCCCTGCTAGCGGGCGAAAAAGGGTTAAAACCGCCCGCGGCGCTTTGCCGGCGGTATAGCCACGCTGTCCCATTGATTTCAATGGGTAGGAGCGGTAAATACACCGCAAAGTTTCACTGCTCCAAAGATGCGGCTAGCAGGACTTTTTTTTTTACCATCCTGCTAGCGCACCACTCCAGTGTGAAAGCTCCTCGGGCTTTCACACTGGAGTGAAAGGGGCCGTTTTTTTCAGCCGATACACAGGCGCTATTTTTAGCGCTGTAGCGCCTGAAAACCGCCCCAGTGTGAAAGCGGCCTAAAATGAATGGAAAGCTTTGATATTTTTGCACATGAAGTACATGAATGGCGTGGTGGGCGGCACAGGGGTGTAGTGGGCGGCAAGTGGTGAAGTGGGCGGCACAGTGGTGCAGAGGGCAGCACAGTGGTGTAGTGGGCGGCACAGTGGTGCAGAGGGCAGCACAGTGGTGTAGTGGGCGGCACAGTGGTGCAGAGGGCGACACAGTGGTGTAGTGGGCGGCATAGGGCTGCACAGTGGTGTAGTGGGCGGCACAGTGGTGCAGTGGGCGGCACAGTGGTGCAGTGGGCGGCACAAGGGTGCAGTGGGCGGCACAGTGGTGTAGTGGGCAGCACAGTGGTGCAGTGGGCGGCACAGGGGTGCAGTGGGCGGCACAGTGGTGTAGTGGGCGGCATAGGGCTGCACAGTGGTGTAGTGGGCGGCACAAGGGTGCAGTGGGCGGCACAGTGGTGCAGTGGGCGGCATAGGGCTGCACAGTGGTGTAGTGGGCGGCACAAGGGTGCAGTGGGCGGCACAGTGGTGCAGTGGGCGGCATAGGGCTGCACAGTGGTGTAGTGGGCGGCACAAGGGTGCAGTGGGCGGCACAGTGGTGTAGTGGGCGGCATAGGGCTGCACAGTGGTGTAGTGGGCGGCACAAGGGTGCAGTGGGCAGCACAGTGGTGCAGTGGGCGGCATAGGGCTGCACAGTGGTGTAGTGGGCGGCACAAGGGTGCAGTGGGCGGCACAGTGGTGTAGTGGGCGGCATAGGGCTGCACAGTGGTGTAGTGGGCGGCACAAGGGTGCAGTGGGCGGCACAGTGGTGCAGTGGGCGGCACAAGGGTGCAGTGGGCGGCACAGTGGTGTAGTGGGCGGCACAGGGGTGCAGTGGGCGGCACAGGGGTGCAGTGGGCGGCACAGTGGTGTAGTGGGCGGCACAGTGGTGTAGTGGTTAGCACTCACGCCTAGCAGTAAAAAAGGTTGCTGGTTCAAATCCCAACCATAACACTACCTGCTTGGAGTTTGCATGTTCTCCCTGTACCTGCGTGGGTTTCCTCCGAGTACTCCGGTTTCCTCCCACAATCCAAAGACATGCAGGTAGGTTAATTGGCTTCTGTCTAAATTGGCCCTACTATATGAATGTGAGTTGGGGACCTTAGATTGTAAGCTCCTTGAGAGTAGGGACTGGTGTGAATGTACAATGTATATGTAAAGCACTGCGTACATTGATGGCGCTATATAAGTACTTTTGATAATATTGGTACTCCGAGGAGCTGGAATTTAGATCAAAAAAAAAAAGTGAACTTAGCCTTTAAGTTTAATCTTGCATAGATCTTTCATTTGGCATTTTGAAGTGTTCGGGAGACGGGAGATGAGATCACAGTCTATGTCGATAGAGCTGTCATATTAAACAGTGTGCCCTGGGTTCTGTAAAGTACACCATACACTATACCAGTGATGGTGAACCTTGGCACCTCAGATGTTTTGGAACTACATTTCCCATGATGTTCATGCGCTCTCTAGTATCGTGGAGCATCATGGGAAATGTAGTTCCAAAACATCTGGGGTGCAAGGTTCACCATCACTGCTCTATACAATCTAATTGTACAATCTCCTTTATATCTACCATCAACTATATAGCATAAGGGCCTGCCTGAATGGATACAGAGCGATTGTCTAGATAGGTGTTTCCTCCTATTATATAAATTTGGTAAATCTGAAGGCGATTGTACAATCAGATTGTATAGTGTGTGGCCACCTTTGTACAACTAAAATTACTAGTTGCGCTTTCAGTGCCTTTAATTGTCAACAACACACCAAACACAGAAGCAAACACACGTTTTGCCATGTGAAAAAAAAACGAGGGGCAAATTCTGCAAAACGCACAGTAAAAAAAAAAAAAACACACAACCCACAAAATGCTAAAATGTCCCACGAGCCACATGTAGTGCAGCCAATTGGAATAAATCAGCAGGCTGCCCTATGCGTGTCACAAAAACGAGGCACAAAACGTGCGCTCCCCACTATGCTAGATGTGAATGGGTCCTGAAAGTGAAATTGGTGCGATAACACAAGAAAAAGGAGGCTCCGTTCACATCTGTGCGTTTCCCTGCATTATAGAAATGCGCTGCACCTGACGATCGCAGTAAAAAAACGCACCAGGCTACACTCTAAAAAAATAAAGCGCTGAAGCTTCTTTGTGGCGATTGCTATGTGTAGGGCGACACATTCAGGAGGATGGGCTGTCCTATGTGTAATGAGTGAAAACACTTCCAACCCCCCGCAAAAAAAAACGCATTGGGGGAATGCAATTGAGGGAATTCTTTCCTACTATGCAGAGATGTGAACGGGGCTTGACAGCTGAGTGTTTCTGTCCACTCCCTTCTATGTGCTTGTATAAAGGGGGCCATACATTATGCAATCTGATTGTAAATTGTGTATTCAGTGAGAAGGGCATAGGCGTGCGCACAGGGTGTGCCAGGTGTGCCTGGGCACACCCTAATCATGCTGTGCTGTACAGGTTCCCCTGTGCTGCTTGGCTGAGGAAGAAGGGACTGGGGAATCTCTGTCTTAAAAGTGAGATATCCGGGGTCTGTTTAGATCTCTGATATCTCACCGAAGCCCCCCCAATGGAGTTACAAAAAAAAAATTGTGTGTGTATGTGTATATATATATATATATATATATATATATATATATATATATATATATATATATATATATGAGAGAGAGAAAGATAGATATAGAGATATATACATATCTCAGTAGGAGGAAGAGATTGCTGTCCGTAGTTTATTTTTATTATTTTTTTTATCATAACTTGTTTACAATTTTTCTATTTTTTACAATTTTATTTAATAATATATTATTATTATTATTATTATTATTATTAATAATAAATATATATTATTAAATAAAAAAATAATAAAATACACTGACAGCAATCTCTTCCTCCTACTCTACTGACACCGTCCACTGCTCTACTGAGATAGATATATATATTTTATACACATACATATTATACATATTATATACACACACACACACACACACACACACGTGTGTTTGAGCTTTGGGTGCACACCCTAATGCCACGGTCTGCGCACACCTATGGAGAAGGGTGATCACTGATTGATTGCATTTCATTTAAAAAACGTGTAGCTGGGATTGGGTGGGTAGGAAGGAGGGTGTGCGCTAATGAGGTCAGCTGGTCAACTCCATCCTGTGTCATAACCTAAAGTCTGTCCAGGAAGTAAGACATTACTAATGGATACGTCTGGAAACATGGATGAGGACAAATAAAGTAAGTGTATGTAGAATTTATGGGAAACTTTGATATTTTTGCAAAAAAAAAAAAAAGTACATGAATGCTACATTGCTACATAGGGGAGTTATAATTTAGATTAAAAAAAAATAAAACTGAACAAAGGTGAACGTATCCTTTAAAATAAATCTAAGGAAATTTAAAAAATAGAAAATTGTATATTGTATGGTCAGCCTTATGCCGCGTACATACGACCAGACTTATATGAATAAATCTTACAGCCTACACTTTTCTAGGAGGGTGTTACACTAAGAATTCTAATTCCTCCTACATCGTTCAATGGACAAGAAAGAAAATAGGATTTTTGGATTAACTGTAAAATACTTTTCTTAAGACTCCAGTTAGGGAATCAGAAATTGTTAGACTGTCCATTTCTCCTGCAGGCAGCGGTATAACCCTACTTTGGAAGAGCCAGCAGTCTCCCAATGATGTCACACCAAAACATGGTGATCAATGGCAGAGGAGAAGAGGAACCTTGCATAACCTGCAACCCACTAAGCAGGGGTTGAAAAAAACGGGGGGGGGGGGGGGGGGGGGGCGGGTGAAGATCCAATTTAAGGTATGTCCCTCAATGGATTATAGAGAAGTATGAGTCTTTGAAGATGGGGAAATTTTATGTCACTTCCTGTCCTAACAGGAAGTGATAAATATAGTTTCATAGTTTCATAGTTAGTAAGGTTGAATAAAGACACCAGTCCATCCAGTTCAACCTGAGTGTCTACAATTGTCCCTATCCCTGCACATTGCACACTCACATTGGTTCCTACTCTCAAGGAGCCCACAATCCAAGGTCCCCATTCATATACTAGGGCCAGTTTTTGGATAGAAGCCAATTAACCTACCTGCATGTCTTTGGATTGTGGGAGGAAACCAGAGTAACTGGAGGAAACCCACACAGGCAGAGGGAGAACATGCAAACTCCAGGCAGGTAGTGTCGTGGTTGGGATTTGAACCAGTGACCTTCTTACTGCTAGGTGAGAGTGCTAACCACTACACCACTTTTTTTCTTTTGTGTCCCTATTAGGGACACAAAAGAAAAAAAAAACACGACAGAAGCACTAACCCTTCCCAATTCTAGTCCAAAGGAAATTAAAAGTATTGTCTGTAGCTGGGCTTTAAAAAGAAAACCTCTCTGGTGTGTTTTTTTTATCCCCCCAATATACATTTCCCTATATTAAGCATTTAAAAAAAAATTCTGTTTGGTTGTTATAAGTGTGGAAGGTAGTTTCCCATACAAGTCACAGAGGATCATATAGTCTCTGTAGGTTTGGAACATTTTGTATGATTGGCTGAATGCATTAAACAAGGCCTAGACTTTACAGGGGGCAGACTGACCTCAGACATGGGTGGCTCATGTGGTGACCTGGAAGATCTAAAATTGTCTGAGGTTTCCTTTAACCACAAAGGCCAGATCCCTCCTCTGATCTCGGCTTCTGGCTGGCTAAACACAGGCCAGACCCAGCAGCTGTGTATTCGACAAACCTCAAACACTTGATAATGAATTGTCAACAGACCACATAACCATGACCGGGAACTTGTTTACATCAGTGGGTCTGAGGTAAGACAGAGAGCAGAGCTGGAGAACAGAGCCTGGGGCCCGGAGAGCTGGTGGCCTAAGCAAAAATCTACCATCTCTGGGCAAAATCTGGCAAGTTCCTAGGAATGCACGTGGGGAGGAGCAGCAGTAAACACTCGGGGACCAGATGCAATAACAGAACTGCATTGTAGTTAAAGTCTGAACAAATAATAATAATAATAATACATTTTATTTATAATGCACTTTCCATCAAAAGACCTCAAAGTGCTACATAATTACAATAAAAACAAACAAACCGCTTAATTTACAAAACATTTGCTAAAAAGAAAAGTCTTCAACCCCTTTTTAAAATTTTCAGTAGACTGAGAAACCCTCAGACTATCAGGCAAAACATTCCACAGACGTGGGGCAGCAGCACAAAAGGCCCTATCTCCCATGGTTTTCAACCTAGTTTTTGGAACCTCTAAACAATTCAAATTAGTTGAGCGAAGGGAACGCGGTAGATTTTGCAATCTAAGAAGTTCCTTAAGATAAGGTGGAGCATGGCCATATATGCATTGATGGACAAGAAGAGAGACCTTATACTCAATCCTTGTAGAGACCGGCAGCCAATGAAGAGATTTTAAAATTGGAGTGATATGCTCATGCTTCCGCACTCTCATTAGGATCCTCGCTGCAGAGTTTTGAACGTATTGCAACCTCTGCATGCTCTTTCTCGGAATCCCAATGAGAAGTGCGTTGCAATAATCCAGCCTGGATGAGACAAAGGCATGAATCAACCTTTCAGCATCGGAAAAAGAAAGGATAGGACGAAGTTTAGAGATATTACGAAGGTGGTAGAAAGAAGTCTTGCATACTTGATTTATATGTGCTTCAAAGGTGAGTTGGGAATCCATTTTTACACCAAGATTAGTGACAACAGACGAAACTGGAATTTTAGAGCCTGAAAAGGCAATACTTGTTATCAGCGATGATTTAATCTGGTGAGATGTTCCAATCATAATAAACTCAGTTTTGGAGCTATTTAGTTGCAAGAAATGTTGTTCCATCCACGCCTTTATCTCCTCCAGACAGGCGGTAAGGACTGATAGGGGTGACTGCACTGAAGGAGTTTCAGCTGCAGCTTTTACATAAAGCTGTGTATCATCAGCATAACAATGGAAAGAAATATTATAACGATTTATAATATGGCCCAAGGGAGTAAGATATAGAATAAATAAAATCGGGCCAAGCACTGACCCTTGGGGAACTCCGCAGGTAACCATATGTGGTTTAGATTTAAAATGACCCAATGTAGTTTGTTCAATCCTATCTGTAAGATATGACTCGAACCAACTGAAGGCTAAATTTTTTAGTCCAACATTATAACGAAGACTATCTAAAAGAATGCCATGATCGACAGTGTCGAACGCAGCTGACAAATCCAACATAATAAGTAAAGACGGAGAACCGGCATCAGATGACATAAGAAGATCAATACAACTACCCTGTGGTGAAAACAGCCCACCCGGGTTGGATGCTTCGACAGCATCTGTCACGTGGGATAAATGCTGCCTAGCCAGTTTCCCTACTTGTCAGGAACCTCTGTCTGCCACTATTATTGTCCCTGTCACAGGGGTGACCTGCCCTATACTACCCACACATGAAATGCATGCCAAGCCTGGGAGCCAGGTCCTTAAGTAGGCTCTGCCTGACCCAGGATGGCTGCAAGAGTCACACAGGGTGACAACATCCAATCGGATAGCTCCTACAGTGACCCAGGAAACCATAGAGAAACTATGTTCCCCTTGACTTCTCCTCCAACTGCAATGGGGCTGCAGTTGAGCGCCATCTAAAGTGGAGAAAATGGACTTCACCTGTCTAATACACATTACACAACCCCAGTGTTCAGCCAGAAGAACCCACAAATTCTTTCTAGTGGCTTTAAAGCACCTCGGTTGCCATATCTCTGTTTCTCTAATAATCACACATTACATTGGTTCTACATTACATTGATTGGCCTGTATATAAGCTGCACAATAACTGATCCACAAATCAGCATCTTATTGATTATGTATTAATTATTTATGTGAACAAAGTGAGCTGCGCTAAAAACAAAAAATTATTTATTTTTTTTCCTAAAAACAAATCAAAAAAAATACATCAATAATTATGAGAAAAAAAATAATTTTTGGTGACAAAAATAGATGCAAATAATAAAGTTATATAAGTGAATAATATCTTTTCATCATATAAGTGAAAAAGGTGTTTTTAAATCAAAACCAATAATGAAATTAGCATAAATTGTATACCCCTTATATATAAATCATATACATTAGAAAAGATAAACCTACACACCAATAAATTAATTATAGTGAATAAACAGAAAAAACTAAAAAAAAATATATTGAATGAAAAAAAAGGAGAAAAAAACAAAACAAAAATTGTCCAAAGAATAGTGTTGGTTCTTCCAAGGTGATATTATGGAGTAGACACCCACAAATTCCTGTGTGAAAAACAATCCAAACAATCCTCCACCAGTGAGAAGAGGGGCCGCTTACCAGAATTATAGATCTCAGGCCGCGTACACACGCGCGGACTGTTCGCCCAACTTTGTCCGTCCAACAGTTTCGGCAAACAGTCCGCTCAAAATTAGCATGGACGGACATGGCCACACACGACGAACGAACAGTCCGCTGAAACCGTGCGCGATGACGTGAACGTGCCGTATGTCGGGACGAAAAATACGACGTCCTATACACTGCATTATAACTTTCGGCATGTAAATCCTTTCTGAGCATGCGCGGAACTTAGTTTGTCGAACAAGCCTACACACGGGCGGACTGTTCGCTGAAACAAGGTTTCAGCGGACAGTTTTTCGGAATTTCCGAAAAACCTTGTCCGTCCAACTGTCCGCTGAAACTGTCCGCTGAAAGCCCACACACGAGCGGACGGTCCGCCCAAACACTGTTCAGCGGACAAGGTTGGGCGAACAGTCCGCCCGTGTGTACGCGGCCTTAGTGTCAATGAGATCAGCAAAGCAACAGCACAGAAGTTCTGGATGAACCGTCACAGACACCACACAGCTTCTATCTCCAATACGAAGCCTCCAGACAGGAAACGAGGGTATCGTGGATCTCCCCTCATGTGTTCAGTCTAACCTCTTAGACTTTTAGCGCATCTCACTTTGTTCACCTATTTAGTTTGATATCGGAGTATTAAGATTAGGGTTGCTGCTTATAGGGAATTTATATAATATAATTTTTTGTTTGAATAGCGCGGTTTACTCCTTATACCGTGTTATTAATTATTTATGGTCACAGTGATATGATTTGAAGATTTTGGTGGATGTTAAATAAGTATTTATGAGAATTGCTACAGCAGTGGAAAACGCCGGGTTCAGCAATGGGTAACACACATGGTAAACACCCTTTTTTGGAAAAATATGTATACCAATGTCGAGGTTGCCTCTGCAAATTTGAAAGATTATGGGCACCATGGCTTGATACTCCAGGTTTTAGCCCCCGAGAACTGGTTCAGATACATGATGCATTGTCTGGACAGGCATAATGGGTCCCAGAATTTAAGTTGCATCTTGTAGGAAGTTTTATCTGACTGCAATATATAGCATTGTGTTATAAAGTGACGACTACACTGTTTGTATTGGCAAGGTAAATGCTAATGTTGTAATATCTAATACAATGTGTCCTATGATGTTGGAAATTGTTACAGGATACGTCAATGTCAATTCTACTTTGTCATCGCCTTGTAATTGGTTGTGTTATTTCTAATAAAAAACGGTTTGATTAAAAAAAAAAAAAATAAAGTATTTATGTCTTCCAAAAGTTTACATGTTGGTGTGTATATATCAGTTTGGACATTATTTACGGTGTTTAAAATGTATTCATTATGTGCCAAAGGGTATTTAACACTTAAAAGTACCTTCATCCTAGGATTGTTGTATAGACAAGTTAAAGTGGATGTAAACCCAATGTCATCCTTTCTAATCTACTGCAATATTGGTTTTCTATAAAGATATAAACACCTCCTGCATGTATCTTTAACTGTCAAATGTCTCCCCTCTGTCTGCTATGAGACCCGAAAACTGCAGATTCTGTGGGTGGGTCTATTGTCCGGAGCTCGTGGGTGGAGTCGTGATGTCAGTACATTCCCCGTCCACCTCTACACTCCCCTTGTCAATATGCATTTTCTCCTGTGTATTTCTTACACTGAACTTCTGCTATGATCTCTAACATCCAGTGAAAAGACAGGAAAGTAACCACATGACTTCAGCATGCCCAATCATGCTGAGGTGTGGAACATCCAATACTGGCAGAGCAGCAGAAGAAAGGAGTGGGAGGGAATTAAAAAATAATGCATGTCTCTTAGGATAGTGCACGAGATATGTAAATCACCCTTCACTCACAGCAAGGGAGAGGATTTGACAAAGTTTTTCTCTGTTTGTCAAGATTTATTTCAATGAACAATAAAACAGGATTGCTCAGAGCTGGATTAACTCTTTGTGGCAAGACTGGGCTCAAATGATAGGAAATCTTATACTTATACTTTACATTATGACATCAAAAAAATAAATAAATAAAAATTGGGTTTACGTCCACTTTAATATTAGCGGCTGTATAAACTTTAATAGTACTCATATGGACAACAACACATGAAAAGTCTAAAAACATTTTTTACTATAACATCAATCAGATAAAAGGTATACACGATATTGTGCCATAACAAACACACTAAAACCTCTCTCTTTTAGATGTATAATTATATAGTGATACAAATAGCTGAATATTGTGGTCTATCACATAGAGCTTATTCACATCTTTTAACAAAATACAATCCATAGGGGAAATGGAGAGTAGAGAGCACCGGGCTTTGTGATACCAGTAACACAAACTGGCATAAAAAACATTTTTTATTGAGGAATATTAAAATATCCCCTGTAAGTATTGATCGGGGAAATTGCTGAACACTTAAATATACATTGCATTTTATGGATTGTATTTTGTTAAAAAAAAAAAGTGGGGCTGATACCTACCATTGGTATGCTTTTTTGGCTGCATTTGGGATATACAGTATATTTATATTATGCGCATCTTCTCGGCATGTTTTGTGGTAATAACCGCTTCAGCAGGATTATTTTAGAGAGCAAAATTATCTCTGAGAAGACAATGGTAAAAATAATAAAGACGATAGAGTACAATGTATACAATTTGTATGGTTGGACATAGAGGTCCAGGTATTAGCCCTTGTACACAAGGTTGGACATTCCGACGGAAAATGTCCGCTCAGACTGTATTGTCGGATAATCCAGCCGTGTGTGGGCTCCATCGGACTTTTTCCGTCGGAATGTCCAACCCAAAAAATTTGAGAGCTGGATATAAAATTTCAATCGGACAAAGTGCCACGCATACTCAGATCAAATTACGAGACCAAAGCTATTGGCTACTAGCCAGAATGTAGTCCCATCTTAACGAACGAACATCATCACTTTCTGAACAATTGGATTTTCAGACAATTTTGTCTGACCGTGTGTATGCAACACCAGCAGTTTCGGACAAAATCCGTCGGAAAAAATCTGATGGATTTTGTTGTCGGAATGTCATGTCCGACTGTGTGTACAAGGGCTTGGAGTTGCATAGAAGCTTACCCATCACCCAAGGAGGTTGACAGCCTGTAGAACGCCAAAAGGCTAATTTCTCTCCCCGTGTGTATCGGAGCACTAGAACAGGGGGCATATAAGTCCTGCCTATCAAATATATTAAGAAATAAATGAGACCTAGAATACTGTATATGCCTAACAAAACTTTACCTTGGCGTCATGGTACACACCGTATCACAGCGAGGGCTTCAAAAATTCTAGAGATAACTTTGACTGAGATGGTCATTAAAGGTGGCTCAGGGTTCCTAAGTTAAGGTGTATCCATGACAATGGATTGTTATAACAATGGTACCACAGCATCTAAAAAGATAACAACAAATATAGTATATACAGGTGCATCCGATACAATTAGAATATCATCCAAAATGTAATATATTTCAGTAATTTGATTCAAACAGTGAAACTCTCTCTCTCTCTCTCTATATATATATATATATATATATATATATATATATATATATATATATATATATATATCTGTTACACTCAAAGTGATATATTTCAAGCATTTCTTCTCAAATCATCACTGACTGTGGAAACTTCACACAGGACCTCATGCAGCTTGGATTCTGTGCTTTTCACTCTTCCTATAGGCTCTGGGACCTTCATTTCCAAATAAAATGTTTTTTTCCCTACATTATAGGGAGTCGATAGATATCCCTGATGAACATAATTTCCAGACATTCGAAACATGTTGGATTTCCCTATCCATATTTTTTTTATATACAGGTACTCCTCACTTAACGGGCAGGTTCTGTTCCAACGGCCAAGATCGTTTAACGAATTGATTGTTAAATGAGGATCACAAGTAATAAATATTTTATATTCTATATTTTAGTGGGTAAGTCGTTAAACGAGGAGTATCTGTAACATGTTTCTATTTCTATTTGTAGCGGCCATAACCCTTTGCAGGGCGGCCTTCACTTATTGGGCTTACCAGTCACCTCCGCTTGGCTTGTTCTTCCACGTCTAGGGGTTTCCAGGGTTGGTACCCAACAACTTGGACGCTGACACCAATAAAGTCCTTTTGAAAGGTTTTATTTTGCAAGGGTAACATCCAGTAACACAGTCTCATATAGGAACAGAAGGCAGGGGTGAAGTACTCAGGCACCTTGAACTGCAGATACAACAAAGTCTCTTATTCCACCCAGAGAGTAGCCACTTGCAGCTGGGCACTTCTAGGCTGAACACATCTCTAGCCAGAGATCATGGCAATCAGCACGCTAACTCAGACTTGTCAAATTCTCCAACCATGTACAAGTTATTAGAAAAAACTCAAGATACACTAATAAATGACCTCCCCTCTAGTATATCATCACAGCGCTCAAACACCCCCCTCTCTCCCCAGCTGCCACTTAAATAATTAAATATATCTCTCAGAAGGTGAAAAAAATAAAAATTGACAATAACACTACAAAGATCACCTTGTGGCGCTACAAACAAAACACTGCTAAATAACTACTACTCGCCATCACTGAAACCTGGCTCCACGTATCAGACACTGCATCTTCTGCGGCCCTATCCCATGGTGGTCTTCTTTGGACTCACTCCCCCAGATCCAATGGACATAAGGGAGGAGGTGTTGGAATCCTTCTAGCCCCACATAGCACCTTCCAGGTACTTCAGCCACCTCCCTCTCTGTCACTCTCCTCTTTCGAAGCACACTGCATTCGTCTCTTCACACGAATTTCTTTAAGAATAGCCGTGATCTACAGGCCCCCTGGACCAGTATCAACTTTTCTTGATGACTTCTCTGCCTGGCTACCCTACTTTCTTTCTTCTGAAATCCCCACAATCATTCTCGGGGACTTCAACATCCCTATTAATACTAACACCTCTGCTCCTTCCAAACTTCTCAGCCTAACCTCCTCCTTTGACCTGAAACAGTGGATACATGATCCTACTCACTCCGAAGGCAATATCCTTGACCTCGTTTTCTCTCACCTTTGCACTCCATGCAACCTCTCTAACTATCCATTCCCTCTCTCTGATCACCACCTCATTAGTTTCACTCTCTCCCTCTCCTTCACCTCCTCTCCCTCCAACCGCATTAAAGTTACCCGCAGAAACCTACGTCATCTCAACCCTTCTCTTCTCTACTCTGCTATTGACAACCTCTACGACAAAATCTCACCCCTATCCTGCACCAACCTAGCCACTTCTGTCTACAACACTTCACTTCTGGCCTCTCTGGACTCACTGGCCCCCCTCTCTACACACAGAATCAAGCCCCGACCCCTTCAACCTTGGCAAACAGATGTCACTAGAAGTCTGAAAAAACGTAGTCGTGCTCATGAGCGCTTGTGGCGTAAGACCAAGTCTCAGAGAGATTTCAACCAATATAAATCTGCCCTCCAAAACTACAATTCTAGCCTCCTCTCTGCCAAGCAGAACTATTTTATCACTCTCATCAGCAACCTATCATCCCGTCCCCGTCAACTCTTCTCTACTTTCAACTCTCTACTTCGTCCTCCACCGCCTCCACCCACCAACTCACTCACTGCCCAGGAGATTGCTAATCACTTCAAACAGAAGATTGATACAATTCGCGCAGAGATTTCTACTGTTCTGACACCTTCCACGCTTTACACATCATGCCCACAGTCACAATCATTGCTTCCCTCTTTCAACCCCACCACTATAGACGAAGTTGCTAAACTACTTGGTAATGTCCACCTTACCACCTGCCCACTGGATCCTGTTCCCTCGCAAATGCTGCGTTCACCCTCTGACTCTATGCTACACTCTCTAACTCACATCTTCAATCTCTCCCTCTCTTCTGGCATCTTCCCCAACTCTCTAAAACATGCACTTGTCAAACCCATACTTAAAAAACCCTCACTGGACCCATCCAATCCTAACAACCTACGCCCCATCTCCTTGCTCCCCTTTTTATCCAAACTACTCGAACGTCTGGTTTACAACCGACTGAGTGACCACCTCGCTGATAATAGCCTTCTTGATCCCCTTCAGTCTGGATTTCGTCCTCAACACTCCACAGAAACTGCTCTCCTAAAATTAACAAACGATCTACTAACGGCCAAAACCAATCGACATTATTCTGTACTCCTCCTCCTGGATCTCTCTGCTGCCTTTGATACAGTTGACCACCCCCTCCTTCTCAAAAAACTCCACACCTTTGGTCTCCGTGACCGTACTCTACAATGGTTCTCTTCCTACTTATCCAACCGCACCTTTAGCGTTTCTTACAACTCTACTTCCTCCTCTCCTCTTCCTTTCTCTGTTGGGGTCCCCCAAGGTTCTGTCCTTGGACCACTCCTATTTTCAATCTATACCTCCTCCCTGGGTCAACTGATAGCCTCCCACGGCTTCCAATACCACCTCTATGCTGACGACACCCAAATCTATCTCTCTACCCCTCAGCTCACTCCCTCTGTCTCTTCACGTATCACTAATTTACTATCGGATATATCAGTCTGGATGTCACACCACTTCCTCAAAATCAATCTATCCAAAACCGAACTTATAATTTTTCCTCCCCCATATGCCCCTTCCCCTGATCTCACTGTCAAAATTGATGGCACAACCATAAGCCCATCCCCTCATGCCAAGATTCTAGGTGTAGTCCTGGACTCTGAACTCTCCTTCAAGCAACACATCCAATCATTGTCCAAATCTTGCCGCCTCAACCTCCGCAACATCTCCAAAATACGCCCCTTTCTAACCAATGAGACAACAAAGCTCTTAATTCACTCGCTGGTCATCTCTCGCCTTGACTACTGCAACTCCCTTCTCATTGGCTTACCTCTACATAGTCTATCACCTCTTCAATCCATTATGAATGCCGCTGCCAGACTCATCCACCTTACCAATCGCTCGCTGTCTGCTACTCCTCTCTGTCAATCCCTCCACTGGCTTCCGCTCAGCCAAAGAATTAAATTCAAAATACTAACAATTACATACAAAGCCATCCACAACTATGCCCCCAGCTACATCACTGGCTTAGTCTCTAAATACCAACCTACTCGTCCTCTTCGTTCCTCTCAAGACCTCCTGCTCTCTAGCTCCCTCATTACCTCCTCCCATACTCGCCTCCAGGACTTTTCCAAAGCCTCCCCAATCCTATGGAATGCCTTACCCCAATCTGTCCGCTTATCTCCTACTTTATTAGCTTTTAGACGATCCCTGAAAACACTTCTCTTCAGAGAAGCCTACCCCACCCACACCTAACTGTATTTTCATTTTCTCCATCAGCTCATCCCCCCACAGTTAAAACCTTTTGTTTCAACTTGACCCTCCCTTCTAGATTGTAAGCTCTAATGAGCAGGGCCCTCTGATCCCTCCTGTATCGATTTGTATTGTAAGTGTACTGTCTGCCCTCATATTGTAAAGCGCTGCGCAAACTGTTGGCGCTATATAAATCCTGAATAATAATAATAATAACAGTGTACTACAGTGTCCAAAATTGAACTACGTGAGAATTATAAACGCATGTGCATAAATAAGTACAATAAACGTTTAAGATAAATTGTGGTTAGATAGCAATCAAAAATCGCATATAAGCAATAGCAATCAAAAATCGCATAAAAGTAATAAAGTGAATGAGTGACAAAACATAAATAGAGCAAATGAATAAAACAAAATATTTTCTGCTACAAATAGTGCTCTAATAACGATGTGCAGTCCCAAAGAAATTTGGTCTCAAAAATTCAATATTCAATCAGACACACTCAATGTCTAATAAGAAAAAATGATGATAGCATTAATTCAAAAACTCCTTCTCCAGTGAAAGTTCTATAGCAGAGTGTCCATAAAACGCAAAACCTCCACCACACCCTTGGTGTTCGTGCCCCCCCGTTTAGAACACTCACCAACAGTATTGCCCAGCACTCTCGTGTCGGGCAAAAGTCGCTTATAATGAATACAGATGATAACTGTTTCTCCAGCCAACTCTTGTGACAGACTTCGCAGAAGAGGTTAATGGATTAATATCTCAGAGTTACCTCAGGGAGACAAAAGAGACTTCCCATAGTGCAAAATTGCAAAGCTATTTTTAATCTCAATAAAACAATCGATTAAAATCACACTCACATGGATCCAATTAAAAGCAGGCACTTCAAATAGACATTCCACTTATCAATCAGGAGATCCTTCACTCATAGGCATTGGTGAGCACACTGGAAACAAGCTAAGTTGATATCAAAAAGCACCGTCTCTATGTAAGGTAGCTGTGCGGTACCTGACAGCAGACAACCCAATTTGAAAGCAGCGCCAAATAATGATATCCAGTCCTTCAACTTGTGTGTTCTCCTTCCTCCGCCTTCTCTCTAACCTTTTACTGTGTGTGCTGGTCGCCGTATAGCCACGCTCCCTACATGTTTCGTCCAATAGACTTCCTCATGGGTTTCTTTTGTCTCCCTGATGTAACTCTGAGATATTAATCCATTAACCTCTGCTGCGAAGTCTGTCACAAGAGTTGGCTGGAGAAACAGTTATCATCTGTATTCATTATAAGCGACTTTTGCCCGACACGAGAGTGCTGGGCAATACTGTTGGTGAGTGTTCTAAACGAGGGGGGCACGAACACCAAGGGTGTGGTGGAGGTTTTGCGTTTTATGGACACTCTGCTATAGAACTTTCACTGGAGAAGGAGTTTTTGAATTAATGCTATCATCATTTTTTCTTATTAGACATTGAGTGTGTCTGATTGAATATTGAATTTTTGAGACCAAATTTCTTTGGGACTGCACATCGTTATTAGAGCACTATTTGTAGCAGAAAATATTTTGTTTTATTCATTTGCTCTATTTATGTTTTGTCACTCATTCACTTTATTACTTTTATGCGATTTTTGATTGCTATTGCTTATATGCGATTTTTGATTGCTATCTAACCACAATTTATCTTAAACGTTTATTGTACTTATTTATGCACATGCGTTTATAATTCTCACGTAGTTCAATTTTGGACACTGTAGTACACTGTTATTTAGCAGTGTTTTGTTTGTAGCGCCACAAGGTGATCTTTGTAGTGTTATTGTCAATTTTTCTTTTTTTCACCTTCTGAGAGATACATGTACAAGTTATACCTTGAAAATGAACAGGAACCTTTTCCCTCAGTACCTGGAACGTTCTCTGTCTCTGGAATAGTACTGGAAAAAGTGTGGATTTGTCAATGTCCTTCCCAACTCAGTAACCAGCCACTTCTCAGGATGCCACTTGTCGGCCCTCCTCTGAAGAGTCCTCCCCTGGTCACCTTCACGAGCTGTGCTGCCCCTCCAAGCCGAGAGCACACCTGGACACCTTGAATCCTCCATCAGTTACTGCGCCTCGGACCAGCCGGTTCCAAGATTCGGGAACAGACAGATCCCTACCCCAGACCAGACGGGTCTATTGGGGGTAACCAGCAGAACCATGTTGCGGGATGTCGAACACCCCATGACCGGGACCCCTCCTGGAAACCAAGGCCAGATCACACGGGCCTCACGAACTCCTCTCCCAAAACACGTGACCTCAACACCTTAAGTACCCCTTCCCAGACTCCTCCACGAGGCCCGGCACACCCGCTGATTGGTTCCGAGAAGGCTGATACACAAAACGTCCAACCAGGCCTGGTTCTAGCTTGTAATGCATACCTCACTGTACACATGACCAAGCAGAACTTCTAACACAGCCCAGCCAAACTGATGTCAAAGTTCAACCTACGTAATTAACCCTCAGAACCCCTACTGTTCTGAGGCAAAAAACTAAATTTATTGGTAGCCATGTAAAAGTCTCAAAAAGAGATGGATTGGATTAGAGTGGAATCATTAACTTTCCCATTGAGGGTCATGCCACAAACACCAGCTACTCCAACCCTTACTAGCAGCAGGGGGTGCACATGACCTTAGTTCTTTACAAAGTCCAAATACCTGCCGTCAATAAGAGTGCAATTCCCATAAGTGAGGCTTAAGTGCTTCATTTCCTTCTCCATACTCTTCTCTTCCCATCACTCTGGTACAAGTTGATCTTGGTCTCATCTGTACATAGGATGTTGTTCCAGAACTGTGAAGGTTATTTAAGTGTTTTTTGACCAACTCTAATCTGGTGCTTTGGGGTGGGGGGGCCACGCGGCCCCCCCTTCCCCAAGGCACCCCCCATGTTGAGGGCACGCGGCCTGGTACGGCTCAGGAGGGGGGCGCTCGCTCGTCCCCCCCTTTCCTGGCCGGCCGGGTAGCGTGCTCGGACAAGGGTCTGTTGTGGACTTTGGGGGGACCCCCACGCCCATTTTTTTTGGCGTTGGGGTTCCCTTTTAAGTCCATACCAGGTGGCGGGGCCGGCGGCGTCTCCTTCGCGGGCCCCGCCTACCTGGAGACCCGCTCTAAATGAGCGGACTTTCCTCCGCGTGTGTGGGGCGAGTCCGTTCATTTCAAAAGTAGGGTGGATAGTACGGCGGACTTAGTACGCTGTATTAGTCCGCTGAAAAAGTGCCGTGTGTGGGCAAGTAGCCCGTTCAGAAAGTCTGACGGACAGTCTGGCGGGAAGTCCGCCAGACTAAGTACGTTGGACAGACGGCTACATGTGTACGCGGCTTTAGTCGTGTGTTTTGGGTCATTGTCATGCTGGAATACCCATCCACGACCCATTTTCAATGCCCTGGCTGAGGGAAGGAGGTTCTCACCCAAGATTTGAGGGTACATGGTCCCCATCCATTGTCTCTTTGATGTGGTGAAGTTGTCCTGTCCTCTTAGCAGAAAAAGGTCCCCAAAGCATAATGTTTCCACCTCCATGTTTGACAGTGTGGAGGGTGTTCTTGGGGTCATAGGCAGCTTTCCTCCTCCAAACAGTGAGTTGAGTTGATGCCAAAACGGTTGATTTTGTTCTCATCTGACCACAACACTTTACCCAGTTCTCCTCTGAATAGTTCAGATGTTCATTAGCAAACTTTGGACGGGAATGTACATGTGCTTTCCTGAGCAGGGGGACCTTGCGTACGCTGCAGGATTTCAGTCCTTCGCGGTGTAGTGTGTTACCAATTGTTTTCTTGGTGACTATGGTCCCGGATGCCTTTAAATCATTGACAAGATTCTCCCGTGTAGTTCTGGGCGGATTCCTCACCGTCCTCATGATCATTGAAACTCCACAAGGTGAGATCTTCCATGGAGCTCCAGACTGAGGGAGACTGACAGTTAATTTGCAAATAATCGCAGCAACTGTTGTCACCCTCTCACCAAGCTGCTTGGTGATGGTCTTGTAGCACATTCCAGCCTTGGGTAGGTCTACAATCTTGTCCCTGATATCCTTAGACAGCTCTTTGGTCTTGGCAATGGTGGAGAGATTGGAATCTGATTGATTGATTGAGTGCTTATGTGGACAGTTGTCTTTTATATAAATAACAAGCTGAGATTAGGAGCACTCCCTTTAAGCAAATGCTTCTAATCTCAGCTCATTACCTGTATAGAAGACACCTGGGAGCCAGAAATCTTGCTGATTGATTGGGGATCAAATACTTATTTCACTCATTAAAATGCAAATACATTTCTAACTTTTTTGAAATGCGTTTTTCTGGATATATTTGTTGTTATTCTGTCTTACACTGTTAACCACTTAAGCCCTGGACCATTTTGCTGGCCAAAGTCCAGAGCACATTTTGCGATTCGGCACTGCTTCGCTTTAACTGACAATCGATCGTGCGATGTTGCTCCCAGACAAAATTGATGTCCCTTTTTTCCCCACAAATAGAGCTTTCTTTTTGTGGTATTTGATCACCTCTGCGGTTTTTATTTTTTGCACTATAAACAAAAAAGAGCGACAATTTTGAAAAAACGCATTATTTTTTGCTTTTTGCTATAATAAATATCCCCCAAAAATATATAAAAAAAACATTTTTTTCCTCAGTTTAGGCCAATACGTATTCTTCTACATATTTTTGAGAAAAAAATTGCAATAAGCATTTATTGATTGGTTTGCGCAAATGTTATAGCGTCTACGATATTGGGGATAGTTTTATGGAATTTTTCTAACCTTTTTTATTAGTAATGGTGGCGATCAGCAATTTTTATCATGACTGTGACATTATGGCAGACACGTCAGACAATTTTGGCGCGATTTTGGGACCATTCACATTTATACAGCGATCAGTGCGATTAAAATTGCACTGATTACTGTGTAAATGTGACGGGCAGTGAAGGGGTTAACACTAGGTGGCGCTGTAGGGGTTAAGTGTGTCCTGGGGAGTGTTTCTAACTGTGGGGGATGGGTTAGCTGTGACACATCACTAGCTCCTGATTACAGGGAGCTATGATCAGTGACACTGTCATTAGGCAGCACAGGGAGATGCTTGTTTATATCAGCATCTCCCTGTCCTTCCTCTCCGTGAGACGATCGCAGGTATCCCCGCGGACATTAAGTCCGCAGGACCCGCAACCCGACTCACGGAGCTCCACGGGGCACACACGCGATGGTACAGGTATGCCCATTTGTGCAGCCGTGCCATTCTGCCGACGTACAAATTTCGTCAGTGGGCTAATGTACAAAATCAGCAGGTGATCAAATACTGTATTTATCGGTGTATAACACGCACTTTTTTCCCCTTCAAATCAGGGGAAAATCGCGGGTGCGTGTTATACGCCGATCCCCTGCCATTTTGGAGCCTCTGGGCGGCTTTTAGCCGCCTTTGGCCCTTCTCTGTGGCTTTCGCCCACCTTCTGCCCTTTCCGGCGGCCGAAAGCCGCCGAGAACGGCCGAGATTGGCTGCAAGCAGCCGAGAAGGGCCGAAGGCAGGCGAAAGCCGACGGGAAGGGCCAAAGGCGGGCGAAAGCCAACGAGAACGGCCGAAGGCGTCCAAGAACCATCGAGCGCCGCCGAGATACACAGGACATCTCGGCGGTGCCATTTTTAAAAATAACAGCTAGAAATAAAACAGACGGCTGAAAATGACACGGACAAGGGGACAAGGCTGCATTGATGGACAAGGCTGCGTGACAAAGCTGCGTATGACACTGACAAGGGTGCAATGATGGACAAGGCTGCAAATGAAACTGACAAGGCTTCAGATGGACACTGATAAGGCTGCATTGATGGGCATTTAAATGTAAGTTTTTTTTCCCTTAAACTTCCCTCCTAAACTTGGGGTGCGTGTTATACGCCGGCGAGTGTTATACGTCGATAAATACGGTACTTTTTTCCCCTCACTGTACATGTTTTATGGCCGTGATCCTTCCTCAGAGTGGAGCAGCTACTATCAGCCTTTATGAAAATATTTTTCCGGTCTTAGGGAAGCCCTGCTAAAATTATTATATCTACCACCCATGGTATGTTAAAATGATCAATAAGCTGTACAAAGTTTTAAATAGATAAGAAAAAAGATGACATGGGATGTGGAGGAGAGAGGAGACCAATGAGTAGGGATGAGCTCAAAGTAAGGCCCAAACACAGGTTCAGATCAAACTTTGGCAGTTCGTCCAAACTCGTGTATAGTAGTGGTAGAAGAATGTAAATATCAACAGATGTCTGCGGTAATGCCGCGTACACACGACTGGTTTTCCTGTCAGAATAAGCTCCAGAGGCTTTTCAGATGGATTTCCGACAGAGTTCCGCTGAAACTGTCATGCGTACACACGATCACACCAAAGTCCGATCGTTAAGAACGCAGTGATGTACAGCACGTACGACGGGACTAGAAAAAGGAAGTTCAAGACCCAGTGCGCCACCTTTTGGGCTCCTTCTGCTAATCTTGTGTTAGTAGAAGTTTGGTTAGAGATGATTCACTTTTTTCCCGACTACAGCTTATTACGATCGTTTTACTGCTGTTCAGTTTGTGCTTGTGGGTTTGTATCTGGTTTTCAGTGCGTGTAGTCAGTTCGTATCTGTATTTCAGTGCGTTCTTGTCTGCTCATTACTGATCTTCAGCTCGCTCTTCAAAGGCCTTTCTTTTCTTCAGTGCGTTCGGTTAAGTTCATTCTGACCAGCCGACCATTTTGAAATCATGGTGCGGGTACGTACTCGTAGAGTTTGTGCTGTGTGGGGGCTTGGTGTTGGGGTTCATTCTTTGACCCGAGCCCAGTCCATGAACAGGGCGAGGAGGAGTTCATGGACCAAGAATTGGTTACTCCAGCGTGACCAAGTCTCGCACATGCCTTTGCTTCGTGAGATCAATAAGAATAATCATAATGATTTCAGGAATTATCTTTGGATGATGGACCCCATTTTTCACCGTCTGTTAGCTTTGCTCACCCCTTATATCAGCAGGCAGGATACCTGCATGCGGCAAGCCATCACTCCGGAGCAGAGGTTAGTCGCCACCTTGCGGTACTTGGCGACTGGGAGAAGCCTGCAGGACCTCAAGTTCTCAACAGGCATCTCCCCCCAGGCTCTGGGGATCATCATTCCAGAGACCTGTTCTGCCATCATTCAGGTCCTGCAGAAGGACTATATTAGGGTAAGTTTTATCCCTTAACATCACATTATATGTATTTAATGTTTGCTAATGTATTGTATTTATTTCAACATTCCCTAATTACCATGATTGTAATATGCTGTGAATGTCCCCTTTATCCTCATGCATGCTGGACGCTTTTTTAATACTCCTTCTTTGGCCTAAGTGCATATTTGCCTTCACTAACCTCTCCAGAATACTATCCTGGGCCCATATACACCTATAGCCTAGTCCCTTTAACAATGTATATTGTCAGCTCCATTGTACTGCTTTCCCCGAAACACCCCCTAAAATGTGTCCAAATGTAATGTGTGTTCTTAAAGTAATTTATAACCCTCCCCCACCCCCTAAGATGTGTCCAAATGCTATGTGTGTCTTTAAATTAATTTGTAAGCCCCCCCCCTCCTAAAATGTGTCCAAATGCTATGTGTGTCCTAAAATTAATTATTAATTCCCCCTCCTAAAATTTGTCCAAATGTTATGTTTGTCCTTAAATTATTTTATCAATGAACCATGGGGGGGGGGGGGGGGGGGGGGGAATCTAATAAGTGGGCCTTATATTTTTGTCTTTAAATACTCCTTAAAATAAATGTTATACTGATGTTGGGCAAGAATATTTTTTGTGTAATGTGCTTGCAATGTTATGTTATGTGCAAAAGTACTTATATATTTTTTTTTATTGTTTGACTCCCCAGTTTCCTTCAATGCCACAGGAACGGCAGACTGTGGCCTCCTTCTTTGCCAACCGTTGGGACTTTCCTAACTGTGGAGGGGCTATAGATGGGAAGCACGTCTACAACGTGCCACCACCCCATTCGGGGTCTTACTATTATAACTATAAGGCCGCGTACACACGCGCGGACTGTTTGCCCAACCTTGTTCGTCAAACAGTTTCGGCAAACAGTCCGCTCAAAATTTGCATGAGCGGACTTGCCCACACACGAGCGGACTGTTTCAGCAAACTGTTTGCCAAACAGTTCGCTCAACTTTTGAAATGAACGGACTCGCCCACGTAAGGAGGAGGCAAATCCGCCCATTTCGAGCGCGTGTACAGGTAGGCGGGGCCCGCGAAGGAGACGTCGCGGGCTCCGCCGCCTGGAATGGGCTTAAAGGGGAACCCCAACGCCGAAAAAAATCGGCGTGGGGGTTCCCCCAAAGTCCACACCAGACCCTTGTCCGAGCACGCTACCCGGCCAGGAAAGGGGGGCGAGCGAGCGCGCCCCCCCTCCTGAGCCGTACCAGGCCGCGTGCCCTCAACATGGGGGGGTGCCTTGGGGAAGGGGGGGCCGCGCGGCCCCCCCACCCCAAAGCACCTTGTCCCCATGTTGATGAGGACAAGGGCCTCTTCCCGACAACCCTGGCCGTTGGTTGTCGGGGTCTGCGGGCGGGGGGCTTATCGGAATCCGGGAGCCCCCTTTAAGAAGGGGGCCCCCGGATACCGGCCCCCCACCCTATGTGAATGAGTATGGGGTACAATGTACCCCTACCCATTCACCTGTGAAATAAAGTACAAAAAAAAACACAACACAGGGAAAAAATATTTTATTGCACAGCTCCGGGGGGTCTTCCGTCTTCGGGGGTCTTCTCGCCGGACTCCTCCGCTATCTGTGTGTAGCTCTTTTACTAGCGGAGGAGTCCGGCTTTCTTCCTCCCCGCCGCCGGCCTCTTCTCCCGACTTCGGGGGTCTTGTCCCCCTCTTCGGTTCTTCTGCCGGGCCACCGCGCCTTCTTGTAGCTCTTTTACAGGCGGTGGCCCCCCCTTCCCCAAGGCACCCCCCATGTTGAGGGCACGCGGCCTGGTACGGCTCAGGAGGGGGGGCGCGCTCGCTCGCCCCCCTTTCCTGGCCGGCCGGGTAGCGTGCTCGGACAAGGGTCTGGTGTGGACTTTGGGGGAACCCCCACGCCGATTTTTTTCGGCGTTGGGGTTCCCCTTTAAGCCCATTCCAGGCGGCCTACCTGTACACGCGCTCGAAATGGGCGGACTTTCCGAGCGGGAACAGTCCGCTCATTTCGAAAGTACAGCGGACAGGCCCACACACGGGCGGACTGTTCGCTCAAACACAGTTTCAGCGGACAGTTTTTCGGAATTTCCGAAAGACTTTGTCCGTCCAACTGTCCGCTGAAACTGTCCGCTGAAAGCCCACACACGAGCGGACTGTCCGCCCAAACACTGTTCAGCGGACAAGGTTGGGCGAACAGTCCGCCCGTGTGTACGCGGCCTAAGGGGTTTAATAGTGTAGTGTTAATGGCGGTGATGTCGGCACAATATGAATTCCTGTATGTGGACGTGGGGAAGAATGGCCGGATGTTGGGTGGAGGAGTCTTCGCCAAGACTGAGTTTTACCAGCGTCTCCAGAGTGGTGGCTTGGCATTGCCACCTGCTGCGGATAACGTGGAAGGACTCCCCTTCGTCTTTATTGCAGATGAAACCTTCGGTCTGGGCGAGCACCTGATGAGGCTATTTCCCCAAAGGACCCTCACCCCAGAGAGGAGGGTTTTTAACTATTGGCTGGCCAGAGCGAGAAGAGTTGTTGAGAATGTCTTTGGGATAATGGCCAGCTGGTTCCACCTGTTTCTGACAGTAATCCATATGGCGGACTACAAACTCCATCATATCATTCTATCCTGCTGCATACTGCACAATTATTTAAGAAACAATTCCACAAATTATATAGCCTCAGTTAGGACATTACCGATAATCCTCTGAAGGGCCTGGATACTGTCCGTACTGGCTTGGCCCCCCAAAGCACCCGTGAAGTTCAGGAGAAATATGTAATATGTGTATTATTTTCTGGGTAGGGAGGCCATTGCTATGCCAGACAATGTGTAAAACATTTTATAACAAAACCAAAACAAAATCTGTTAAAATCACAAATTTTCTTTATTGCTTGTGTTTGTTTTTGGCTGTATCCTAGGTTCTCCTAGTGCATGGGTATGGGATGTGGAGGAGAGAGGAGACCAATGAGTAGGGACGAGCTCAAAGTGAGGCCCAAACACAGGTTCAGACCAAACTTTGGCAGTTCGTTCAAACTCTGGACTCGGTGGTTAGGGATGGCAGAACCGTTCGCCCGGCTCGCGGCAAATTTTGCGTGTTCGCGATTCGCCAAACCGGCTGATTATTGCCGCTGTTCGCCCGGCGGACATATGTGTTTACACTGTGAAAGAACTTTGACCCATGATGACACATCCATCATGCGGTACAGGACAGCCAATTGAGACATTTCAGCACATGGACAATTGGACATACCCCCTACCTTATAAATAGACCTGATCTGGCGGCCATTTTACATTCTGTCTTATGTCAGTGTAGGGAGAGGTTGCTGTGTGGAGCAGGGACAGACTGTAGTGACACAGATCGCTAGCTATTAGGTCCACAAAAGTCCTTTTAAGGACTGGTATAGGTGTAGTACAGTATATAGGGTTCAGTGCACTGCTGTGCTGGTGATTGCAGCTGTCTTTTGTCAGTGTAGGGACAGGACGCTGTGTGGAGCAGGACAGTCAGTTTAATCACTAGTTAGCTATTACTATTAGGTCCACAAAGGTCCTTTTAAGGACTGGTATAGGTGTACAATATATAGGGTTGTGGTTCACTGCTGTGCTGCAGATTACTGCTAGTTTCTGCAGCTGTCTTTTATAAGTGTAGGGACTGAGGAACAGTCTGCAAATCACTAGCTACTAGGTCCACAAAGGTCCTTGTAAGGACTGGTATAGGTGTACAATATATAGGGTTGTGGTGCGCGGTGCTGGTGTCAGTGCACTCTATCTCGGTGCTGGTGTCAGTGCTCTATATCTCGGTGCTGGTGTCAGTGCTCTATATCTCGGTGCTGGTGTCAGTGCTCTATATCTCGGTGCTGGTGTCAGTGCACTCTATCACGGTTCTGGTGTCAGTGCTCTCTATCACGGTGCTGGTGATCATATCCTGCACCTGCTTCATAGCCTACCCCGACCTTTACTCTCCTCCATTGCCTTCATGCTCTCCTGAGTCCTGAATTGTCAAAATTTCAAAAAGAATGCTTGTAGTTGTCGATACCCAGATTCACTTCATACATGTGTTATGTCATTGGCCATGTGGTCGGACTATGTTTGCACAGCTAGTAATTATTTTGTGGCTGAAAATATGACCTGTAGGTTTTTAAGGTTTGCTTGGCATTGAAGTCAATGGGGCCCGCCGCAAACTTTCCGGTTTGCAAACTTTTGGCCGTGTTCGCGAAACGTCCCGTCGGAAGTTCGTCCATTTCTATCGGTGGTGTATAGTAGTGGTAGAAAAATGTAAATATCAACAGATGTCTGCGGTAATGCCGCGTACACACGTACACATACAATAACAGACACCTGCTCTTGACTAGTGTATAACATATATGCATTTTGCTACCAACCTATACTCCACTTACCTCCCCATTATATAATAAATAAGACCATACCACTTTTGGAGTAAAATAGGCCGTAGCAGCCATTAATTTATTAAACAAACTGTATAAAATATCCAAAAATATATAACTCTTTAAATAACATAAACCATAATAAAAACAGTAACAAAACAATAACAACATCAGTTATGACGAAAACATCAGCTCCCCCTAGTGTTGGTCTTTGCAGGTACACCAATAACCCTCAGGTTATATCCAAGAATTATGACACTGCAGTTCCTCTAACGTGGGTTATTGGGCCTCAAGCCGACAGGCTGACTCAGAGACACCCACCTACCGCAATGCCCCCATGACCAATTACCAGATAACCTCCGTTAACTGGAGTACCACCCACAGGACCCGTACCACCGACAGATCCTGACTCTTCATTCAGAACTCTCTTCCTCACCCACAAAGACCAAACACCAGCCACAGCAACAAGGGTAACCCCCTTACCCTTGGGAGCCCCGCCACACACGCAACGCTCGCTGCACTCCATCCTGGATCCCCAGTGTCCACAGATCAGTCCCCACATCATTAAGGTGCACTCCATCCTTCTTCCAGTACCGCCAAGTTTCAAATTCTAACTCCAGATGTCTGATCCCCAAACCTCCATGCTGTATCACAAACCTGCTGATTCCCCTGTTTATTTTGCGTCTGGCCCTGTTCACACCCTCCACCGACCTGGCCATCCTCCAAGACTGACGAGCCACCATGTCGCACCACACGATGATAGTGTCCGGATAAGACATACGCAGCTGCAGTATGTCGAACTTCATGTCCCGCGTGATATCCAACATGGACCTGACTCCTAAGTCGTTGCCCCCCACATGTAAAATCAAAACATCTGGAGGCCTGTCCCGCCGTGCAAAACGGTGAACCTCCAATACCATTCTGCTCAATAACATACCCGGAAACCCCAACCAACGAACACAGGCTTCTCGGTTGGAAACCCCCAGCTGCCGCCCATTAGGCCGGACATCTGCCCTTCTGGCCCCCCAGCAAACATATGAGTGGCCCAAAATCCAGATCAGGCACTGCACTGCATCTGGAATAAAAGAAAGACAAATGTGCCACCATGACCATCCAAAACAACTTGAACCCCAACACAACAGATCCTGAGCCCCCCAAAAACCAACTGCCATCACAACAGGTGAGGGCGGACATACAGTCTAAACCTCCTGGGTTCCCACCGCCCAATGCATTTTACTGCTTCCTCGTCCAAACCGGACCCAGCCACTTCAGTCGCTGCCCCTATCCTGAACGAATGAGAAGAGAAACCTTTGTCCTCCAAACCCATACCCCGTAAACACTTCCGGAAAACAGCGACAAACTGAAATTTGGACAGCGGGGACCCATCCTCATGCAGTAATAACGAACCTGTAAACCCCGGTCTGTGATCCAAAAACCCCCTAACCACCACCACTGGACATAAATCCGATCCCGGCAAGGGGTAGACGTACACCATCTTACCCCTGCCCGCTTGATCAGTTTTTGATCTCCGCAGCCGAACAGAAACCCTGTCTGCAGCGCACTGGACGTCCTGGAACCCAATGCCCCCTTGGACTTTCTTAGACGGTCTAACCAATTCCCCAATTCTAAACGCCCCAAAAAACGCCAACAGAAAAGCTGCCCTGAATAAACCCAACTCATAGGTCGAGGAGCAAACCCCCACCAACTGCTCCAGAATGCCCCCCAGGATCGCAAAAGACACAGGTCTCCTAGCATCCTTCTGCCCAACCGACTTCTTGTAGCCTTTTATCGCCTGGCGCACCCAAAAATCCTTGGTAAAATCCGGAAGCCCCTGCCATTTGAACAGAAATGCCAAACCTGTCATTTTCCTGCTCACTGCAGCCCCTGAGGCTCCCTCCTCCATCTGTGTAGATAGGTAATACAGCACCATCCAGTGAACTACCGGGCCCGTGGGATCCTCACCCAAACCCTGAACGAAAACCCCCCATTCCTCCCATACCTTACCATATGCTCTCCATGTGGGTTCGCTCACCGACTTCCTGATCCATCCCGTGAGTCGCCCAATGCAATCGTCCACAACCAGTCGGGACAGGGCACTCCGTGTTGCTCCGCGGCCGGCGCCAACTCCCGGAACCTGACCCACTGAAAGCGAGACAACACATCAGCAATCACGTTCTCCACACCTGGCAAGTGCACCGCATAAATGAAGTTATTCAGCTGCAAACACCGTAAAACCAGGTGTTGCAGTAGCTTGATGACCGGAGGGGACGATGCAGATACTCTGTTGATCACCTGCACCACCCCCAGGTTATCACCATGGAACATTGCCCCCCAGAGCTCCACCGCCAGCACCACTGGAAACAATTCCAGCAGCACCAGATTTTTGGTGAACCCAGCATCCACCCATGACTTCGGCCAGGGGCCCGCACTCCAGCAGCCCTGGAAAAAAGCTCCGAAGCCCGATGCCCCCGCCGCATCGGTGAATAATTCAATATCAAAATGACTCACCGGTCCAGACATCCACAAAGCCCTTCCATAAAAAGCCTCCAGAAAACTGTGCCAAATCCGCAGATCATCCCTATGCACTTTAAGCTGCCGCACATAGTGCACGGGTGACCGCACACCTGCCGTGCTTGCCGACAGCCGTCGACAAAACACCCTACCCATTGGAAGAATTCTACAAGCAAAGTTGAGTTTCCCCAACAGTGATTGTAGAACCTTAAGCTGCACCTTGCGCTTGTCCAGTAGTCCCTGAATCCCGGTCTTCAGATCCACAAGCTTGTCCTCCGGCAACCTGCATTCCATCGCTTCAGAATCCAACACAATACCCAGAAAGGTGATGACCTTCCTGGGCCCTTCGTCTTGTCGGGCGCCAACGGGGTGCCGAACCGTTCCGCTACGTGTTCCAGCATCGCCAGCAACACCCCGCACACTCTGGAATCCGGCGGACCCATGCAGAGAAAGTCATCCAAATAATGGATAACAGAGTTCAGCCCTGCGACATCCTGCACCACCCATTCCACAAACGAGCTAATTGTTTCAAACACCACGCACGAAATGGAGCACCCAATAGGGAGGCAACGGTCAACATAAAACATGTTGCCCCAATGACACCCCAACAACCGAAAACTTTCGGGATGGACGGGGAGCAACCCGAAAAGCCGACTCAATGTCTGTTTTCACCATCAGCGCCCCCCGCCCATATCGGCGGACCCAACTCACCGCTGCATCAAAGGATGTGTAGCTAACTGTACACTCCTCAGGATCAATGGCATCATTGACCGACCCCCCTTTCGGAAAAGACAAGTGGTGAATTAGCCCAAATTTCTGCAGTTCCTTCTTTGGAACCACCCCCAAAGGAGAAACCACAAGTTCAGGGAAAGGTGCCACCGGAAAAGGGCCTCCCATCCGTCCCAACTCTACCTCCTTACACAGCTTCATAGAAACCACGTCAGGATGCAGCAAGGTCGACTTCAGGTTCCGCGGTACCGGCGGGACCACCTCTAACCTACCCGGTATCCGAAACCCCTCTGTGAAACCCTCCTCTAATAGGCGTGCTGCCTTCCTATCCGGATACCTACCGAGAAATGGTTGCATCCTTTCCACCATCACTGGCGTCCTCCCTCTTTTGCGCAGCATCTCCAGATCTGTTCCTGCCCTGTTTAAAGCAGCGTGACAAAGGGTGTGTTCCCCCGCAGCCGGAACACTCGTGCTTGTACCGACAGGATCCGCCGAACTTACAGGATCCCTCGTTGAACTGCCAACACGTTCCCTACTTTCTACTGGCCGATTGTCCGGGAGCGGAAGATCCACCGCCCCCCCCCCCTGAAAAACCTGGCCCGGTGCCCTCGCCGACGTCATCAGGCGCATCCACAGACTAATGTCCTTGTGGTCCCATCTCAGCGACGGTTGCACCGCTCTCCGTTGGCAAAAATGTTCATCGTATCTCAGCCACGCGGTTCCCCTGTACACTCGGTAAGCTTCCACAACCAATCCATGTAACAGAAAAGAGCCGAGCAATGCTCAGCGTTCTTTTCTCCAATCACACTCGCCATGATGGCGAATGCCTACAGCCAATTCGCAAAGGTCCTCGGTATCAGTCTGTACCGCCGCTTCTCCTCGTCGTCTTTTTTGGTATCATCTGGCTTGACCCTGTCCAGGTTGAACTTCTCTAGTGGTAGTAGTGAAAATATCTCCACATACTCACCCTTCCATATTTTCTCCCATACCTCTGGCTTCAAATGAGCCCCCAATGGCCCTTCAAAGCAGACATACACCTCGCATTTCGAAGAGTCCGCTAAACGCACAATGTCTTGTCTAGCAGAGGACTCGCTCCCGCTCAATGCCTTAATGGGCACTGGCGGCTCCTGCCCCGCGGGTCCAGCAACTGCCGGGACAACCACCCCTTGGGCACCGACCTCCGCTCCCGTGCCTTTTGCGCCTCCCCCTGACACCCCGCCAGAAAGGACCCACGCCGCCGCCGGGCCAGCGGCAGCCCTCTCCTGGTGCTCAAACCTGCCCACTAGCTCCTTGATCCCAGCCAGAAAACCCAACAGCCCACTCTCCGCCCTGACAGCCCCACCTGTCCCCAAACCCCCCTGCTCCACCACCTCCTGTGTACCCACACTCACAGCACCACCGGCATTCGCCGAAACAACCCCCCACCAATAGGTAAACTTAAAGGGTACTCACAGGGCTGCACAGGAGCGATCCCACCAGCTCTCTCGGACACCCTAGCAGGGGTTGGACTTCTCGGAACCTCCTCCTCCGATCTGGACACCACACCTCACCCTCTGACCTTTGACCGGACATCAGCGCATCAATCGCTGACGCCAGTCTCCGTCCCTCCTCACCCGACCTGGTGATGCTAGCCCTGGGGGGGGCCACCCCGCGGCCCGAGATCTCCCCCGCTGAGGTCCTAACCCTGCGTGCTCCACGCTGGGTGGGGGGGCCGCATCCGCTCCTACTGCTCTCCTATGGGGCCCAGCAGCTCCTGTAGATCCCCCTTCTGGCCTGCTCCTCCATCCCAGCCTCCTTGGGGATGGGCTCCTTAGTCTCCTCCCTCCAGTCCTGGTGGCTCTCTTCGCCGGGGGGCCCGATGGAGCCCTCCCTGGACTGCTGGCATCAGCCCTCCCTCTCCTGGGTTTAGGTGAAAACCTGGATGGGGGCCGTGACCTCCGTGGGCGCCCCCCCACCCCCCAGCCGTCCGTGGACATCCTCTCCGGTGGCCCCAGCAAAACCCCCAGGGTCTCCTGCACCCATACCTCCCCCCGAGTGGCTGCCTCCTCTCTAACCTTTGCAATCAGCTCCTCTATGGCTGCCATGCTGCTGTCTTCCTAAAACTTTTTTCTTGAATGCTGCCTCGTGGAGGGGGCGGGATCAGCTTCTCTGCACTAAATAACCCACACCCTACTCCCCTCGGTCAATCCCCCGCCCCCTATCATGCAGGGCTGACATGCACTGTTCACACAGTCATGCCAGCCCTCTGCCTACGGGGTTTTGTTAATCCCTGCGGCGCCGGGCTTTTCTATCTCCGCCATGTCGCTCCTATTGCGCGCCAAAGGGAAGGGGTGGGGAATATACTAGAACGTCAGGGGCGGGCGTATGTTCGGTGTGCTGAGGAAGGAGGACGAACGTGCTAGAACGACGGTAACATTTTTTTAACTTTGGAACATCAGTGGTCTATACTGCTTAAAGATTGAGGCCTATATTGGGATAAGATTATGAGAGTTTAGGCTGACATTAATGTTTTTGTCTTGTGTCTTGTGTATTGTCTTACAGAATAAATGAATCTGTTTAAAGTGGTTGTAAACCCTTACAAACCACTTTGACCTACAGGTAAGCCTAGATTAAGGCTTACCTGTAGGTCCAAGAAATATCTCCTAAACCTACACGGTTTAGGAGATATTTGCCGAAAGACAGGCACCGCTGTCTAAGGCGCAATGCGCCGTAGACAGCAGCGCGCAGGCTGTCAACGGCGATATGCTGCGAGTGGTGGCTCCCGTGTGCATGCGCGGGAGTGACGTCATCGCGGCTTCACCGAATGATGGCGGCGGAGCAGCGAGACCCACCGAGAAGATGGATGCTCTGGACTACAGGGGACATCGCTGGCTCCTGTGTCAGGTAAGTGACACATAATGGACTACTATGCGATGCATAGTAGTCCATTATGCTTTACCTTTGCAGGGAATCAAAGAGGAAGTAAACCCATCAGGGTTTACTTCTTCTTTAAGAAGCCAGAATTTATGTCCAGTTTCATTGACAAGTACAGGGAGATGAGGAATCTGTGGGAGGTCAAACACAGTTTATACTAAATAAACAAGTGTAGCGCATTACTCCCTTGGGAGCTGCTAGTGTAGTTCATTACAGTACTGCTGATTTAACCCCCACTTCTTCCACCCCGCTGCAGTAATCACAGACACAGTTCAACAGTTGAAACAATAACATTTTTAGGCTTGATTCATACTAGCGTGTTTTTTTTTATGCATTTTGCAGAAATGCAAGGAAATTTTTTAACATGGGTTCCTATGGAACATGTTCACATCAATGCATTTTTGTGCCTCTGCGTTTTTGGAAAGGGTGGGTTACTTTTTTTCATGCAAAATGCAGCGTTTTGCATGTAATAGAATTCAATGGACCTACATCAAAAACGCAAGTACCGCTTTTTTACCGCGTTTTTGCCACGATTTTGCTGCGATTTGCTTTTTGCGTTTTATTTTTCCTTTTTTTTTCTTTTTTTTCACTGTATATATCTGGTTGCTAAGCAACCACAGTGTAAAAACAAAACAAACAAAAAACGCAAAACACGGCAAAATCGCTGTAAAAACGCGTGTTCAAAAACGCGACAAGCACCGCAAAAAGCACTGCAAAAATGCTCAAAAGCAACATGCATAGATGTGAATCGAGCCTTAGGCTCGATTCACATCTATACATGTTGCTTTTGAGCATTTTTGCAGTGCTTTTTGCAGTGCTGGCCACGTTTTTGGACACGCGTTTTTACCGCCATTTGCCACGTTTTTTGCGGGTTTTTTTTCTTTCAAAGTATTTTATTTGCGTATAACAAGATACAGAGAGACTGAATCAACAAGCTTGACAAGTAGTATTTGAGTGATAACATAGTGATGGTGATAGTCATGGCAGCAGTCATATCAACCGTCTTGTCAGCTGGGGTGTGAAGAGAACTTCCACATGTGAAAAAAACAGCTCTACAGGAAATGAGCTTGCATCCCTTCATCATAAGGGTGGAGGTGTGACCCGGAAAGTCCGCCAGGATCAAGGCATAAATGCGCTTTGTCTTAGCAGGAGAGTCTCAAATTCCCAGGTTGGGCCCAACCTGGGTTGGCTATAGGGAGGACCCCTATCCCTGCGCCCCTCTCGGGATCACACTGCACAGGGAGAGGAACCCCCGCACATAGAGTGGACCTTCCCAGCCACCCCCCCCCCCCCCCATGGTATTCAAGATCGACTATGTGAGAGCAGGTTTTTTTAAATTTTTTTTTTTACACTGTGGTTGCTTAGCAACCAGATATATACAGTGAAAAAAATATAAAAAAAAAAAAAAAAAAAACGCAAAACGCAGCAAAATTGCGGCAAAAGCACGGTAGAAAAAACGGTACTTGCGTTTTTGATGCAGGTCCATTGACTTCTATTACATGCAAAATGCTGCATTTTGCATGAAAAAAAGTCCCTGACCCTTTCCAAAAACGCAGAGGCACAAAAATGCATTGATGTGAACATGTTCCATAGGAACCGATGTTAAAAAATGTCCTTGCATTTCTGCAAAATGCATCAAAAAACGCGTTAGTGTGAATCAAGCCTTATTCCTGATGCTGCAGTCTGTGTTGTGTGGGAAGTGCAGGAAAGTATAAGTTGCCTCTGACTGTGCTGTATGAGTAGATAGACCCTTTCCCTTAACAAACTGGTCAATGCCCCCTCTGAAAGACATCTGGTACTGAGGAAATGCTAGAAGTCCCAGGTCTCACCTGCCTTCTCGCCTCCTGCGATTTCTTCCCAGGCCAGCTCAGGAAAGTCCAGGCAACCTTGGCCTACTCAGGTTGGTTAGCAGCTACTTCCTGCTTCTTGAATGGTGAACCTTCCAGCTCTGGGGTCTCTGAACCTCCAGGCTTTCCAGTTGAGTTCCTTGGCTTTCCAGCACTGGGGTCTCTGCACCCCCAGGCCTTCCAACCCTGCTCCTGTGGGTTCCAGCCTTTCTGAATCTTTCCTTGTCCCATCTCCCCCCAGGAAGCATGTGGTCACCACTGATGGCTTTAGCCCTTAGCAGTGATCATTGTGTTCTGCCGGCCGGAAAGGCTCCCCATTGGCAGAACACAAGAGCTCTGCGGGAGGATTTCCCCCCCATCAACACTGACTGTGTTGATGGGGGGGGAATTGAGACAATTTATTTTCTTTACACCTGTGGCGTAAGGAATAACAGTTGTATCATCTATGGCCTGCCTAAGGGAAACCCCCTTGCAAATTAAACAGCCTATTTGCCTTTATTAAATCAATGCGATAATCTTGTTTTATGTGTACCGTATATACTCGAGTATAGGCCGACCCGAATATAAGCCGAGGCCCCCAATTTACCCCCAAAAAACTGGAAAACTTATTGACTCGTGTATAAGCCGAGGGTGAGACATGGCTGTCCATTCCTGTGTGTGTGTCCGTCCATCCATCCCTGTGTGTGTGTCCATCCATCCATCCATCCATCCATCCCTGTGTGTCCGTCCATCCATCCCTGTGTGTGTATCCATCCATCCCTGTGTGTGTGTGTGTGTGTGTGTGTGTGTATTCATCCATCCATCCCTGTGTGTGTGTGTGTGTGTGTGTGTGTGTGTATCCATCCATCCATCCATCCATCCCTGTGTGTGTGTGTGTGTGTGTGTGTGTGTGTGTGTGTGTGTGTGTGTGTGTGTGTGTGTGTACTGTATACAGAATAGGAACAAATAATTATAACTAAAGCCAGAATACACAATGAGAAATGTTACTGTACAGGGTCCATATATACAGAATAACATGCTACATTAAGAAGTCAATTTGTATTGTGGCAGAATTATTTAGTTTTGTCAATAAACCTATCTACTGTAAATATTGAGCAAGGCCTTCTGATTCCTCTTGTATTGTAACTAATGTCTGCCTTCATTTTGTAAAGCATTCTACAAACTGCTGGTGCTATATAAATCCTGTATAATAGTAGTAGTACTATGCAAAGGTCATATTTAAATGTTTGTCAACTTGGAAATCAAAAGAAACAATACATTTTACTACATTTTCCACATGTTAACCCATTAGGATTGTTAAATCAAGACTCTAGAGATTAAAAGGAATCCATGGTAATTTGCACATCTATAGAGGGCATGAAAGCATATAAAAAAAGTTCCTCTTGCATAATAAAAATATAATATAATTATATTTCAGGAAAAGTAAGTGTTAACATTAGCACAATCTCTGCTCACATCGGCTCCAAAAAATGCTGGTTGGAATTTGGTCTCCTTGGAAACCAAGCCAACAAATTCCAGGGACCGAAGAACAAAATAAAGGACAAAAGATTGTGGAGAACACTATGTAGGAACGCTATACTAGAGTCTAGGCACTCAAAGCTTCCTTTAGTGTATGATTGGGTGCAGCTCAACATAAGGCTGCAGTTCTGAAAATCCGAAACATGCAGTAGACTTAATTATACAAATTTTATAAATTCCCTGTAGATGCAGCACCTGGGCAAAGAAGAATAAGAGAGGGGTGTGTGTGTGTGTGTGTGTGTGTGTGTGTGTGTGTGTGTGTGTGTGTGTGTCCGTGCAGCCTTGTGTGTGTGTCCAGCCTACCTGTGTCCCAAGCCTCCGTCCCGAGCCGCCGTCGTCCCGAGCCTCCTCTGTCCCGTGCCTCCTCTGTCCCGTGCCTTCCGGTGTCCCGTGCCTCCTCTGTCCCGTGCCTCCTCCGTCCCGTGTCGTGCCGATGGATCGCCGCTCTTCTCGGCGGCCATTCTACGATTCAAAAGCTGCGCCTCCGTCCTCCGCCTGTGATAGGCGGAACACTCAATTTCCCAGCAGCCTGTGTTCCGCCTATCACGGACATCCTCTCATACTCGTCCGTAGTATGAGAATGAACGGATGTCCGTGATAGGCGGAACACTGACTGCTGGGAAATTCAGTGTTCCGCCTATCACAGGCGGAGGCGGAGAAGGAGGCGCGGCTTTTGAATTTTAATGTCCGCCGTCTGTCTGCTCGATACGCTGATCGAGCAGTCAGACAGCGGTGACTCGAGTATAAGCCGAGGGGGCACTTTCAGCCTCAAAAAAGAGGCTGAAAATCTCGGCTTATACTCGAGTATATACGGTACTACAGAAAGTAGGTGAGGTTGAAAAAAGACAAGTCCATCAGGTCCAACCTATGTGTGTGATTATATGTCAGTATTACATTGTATATCGCTGTATGTTGCGGTCGATCAGGTGCTTATCTAATAGTTTCTTGAAACTATCGATGCCCCTCGCTGAGACCACCACCTGTGGAAGGGAATTCCACATCCTTGCCGCTCTTACAGTAAAGAACCCTCTACGTAGATAAGCCAACTTTATTCTGCCAAAGAAACCAATTGTTTCCTGTTTTATTGCTGGAAATATGTTTGCCTTCTTGAATATGGCTGGGCTGGGGATTCCTTACACCCCCCCTGAACTTTGCAATATATTCAGAAAACTTTGAGATTGTTCTTTTTCTTCTGAGTAATTGTGGAAAGTGGGTAAGAATCTGCACAGCACATTCTATAAGTCACCATAAAAATGTACAGCTATATCACATCGTTCTACTCATATACAAGTAAGATAAAAATAAAAATGGCAACAACCAGGATATAGAATTTTTTTATTATCAATACATTTCAACAACACACCGAAAAAATAAATAAAAAAAAATCCAGAATCCCATGAAAAAATTATTAGAAATATGTAAATAATCCCTACCCCACCACGACATCTTCAATTAAAAAAAGCATTATATTCAAAATTATGCGCATATATTTCTTTACGAGTAAAGTTTGCACCAAATTTATAAACATTTTAAGCACATGATCAAATCTTAAATAGGTACATAATACATTTTTAAATAAATACAATTTATCTTTTAAATACATTTTTCAATATATAAAAAGTAGAAAAGAAGAGCCAGCTCCCCAAACGAAATTGATTTAAGGGGACATTTCCCCACTAACTTTTAATACAAAAGGGGTCTCCTCCACTGACCCCTAATTTAAAAAGGCACTTCTTCACTTTACACTAGTGTGAGGGAGAATTTTCTACTGACTACCAATGTAAGGTGGCTTCTCCACTAACCACTCATTTAAGAGGACACTTTTTCCATGAGCACCAATGTAAGGGGAAGAGGACTTCTTCACTGATCACAAATGTAAAGGGCATTCTTCCTCCAAATGTCTATCGGTGTGAATGGTCCCTTCTTCCCCTGACTAAAATGTTAGAGTACTACCAATATGAAAGGGATCTTCTCCACTGACCACTAATTTAGGAAGACACTTTCCCACCACTAATACAAGGAGGTCTCCTCCAATGACCCCTAATTTAAGAGGGCACTTATTCACTGACCACTAATGCAAGGGGGGTATCCTGCCGACTACCAATGTAAGGGGGGGGGGTTCCACTAATAAAAAGTTAAGGTCATTTTACCTCCAACTATTCACCAGTGTAAATGGGTCCCTTGTTCCACTGGCCAAAAATGTTAAAGACCCTTCTCCTCTGACCCCTAATTTAAGAGGGCACTTCTTCATTGTCAAGCAATGTATGGAGGATTTTCCACTGGCTATCAATGAAAGGGGGCCATTCTCCACTGATCACCACTGCAAGGAGAATCTTCTCCGCTAAGCACCAATGTAAAGCATTACATGTTTCATTGTCGGTTTTTCCTTCCTGACCGTTTATTTATTAATTTATTTTTTATTTTCTACGGCATGTTTTTTTATTATAAATCTATAAATTTAATAGTCTTACTAAAGTACCATGAGCTGTAGATATAATCAGCTCTTCCCTGAGATGTAAAATATATTTCTAGGATTTCATGAGGGTGAAATGGTAGAGAAAGGCTGGTATACACATTCACATATTACATATACATAAATCTAGAAGCATAATAGATAAGGAAAAAGAGTCACAAACTGACCACATTTTACAAACTATTACTAGAAGATGGCAACAGACATTACAAATAAATATTAAAATAAATACATCTGTAAACAGAGTGCAGGAGGTAAGAAGCATTTCTTTTAAATGAAAAAAAAAGCCAAAAAGGTATTGTGTGCCACTTAGAAAATCTGGTGTAAACCACCATTTTACCAAGAAGCAAGCACACTAATGGCACGGGTGTGTACTAGCTTTGTATGAAAGCCAGAGATAGGACTGGAAGGATCCATGAGAGGTGCTGCTATGCACCATGCTGTCCAGGTTGGGGCAGACGAAGGCCCGAGCCTGAGGGAGAGTCCAGGAGGGACAGAGCAGCTAGGGAGCTGGAAGGAAAGACGCAGAGTTGAGTGAGGTACACGATCTCTGGGACGTGTTTGACTGTCAGGAGGACCAGAAGGTACTAATCAGAGTAGTAAAGTGGGCAGGAAATCCCTGAAAACTATAGCTGATGTGGAGTAAACTCACTGTTTTGGCACTGCCGTTGAGCTGAGAAACCTGAAAGTATCACAGTATATTTACTTTATGTCTGTGAAGGTTCTTACTTATCCAGACCATGGAATAATGGTAGTGGTATAGCTTCCAATTGTCCCTGATTTTGAGGGACTGTCCCTAATTTGGAGCAATGTCCCTATTTCCCCCTCATTTGTCCCTCATTTTGGTCTTTTGAAACTGGTGTTGCATACACACGGTTGGACAAAGTTGTCGGAAAATCTGATCGTTCGGAACGTGATGACGTTTGTACGTTATGATGGGGCTACGTTCAGGCTAGTAGCCAATAGCTTTGGTTTCTTAATTTGATCTGAGCATGCGTGGCACTTTGTCCGATCAGAATTCTCTACAAACGATCCGACAAAGTCCTATCGGATCATTTTGTCGGAAAATTTTATATCCAGCTTTCAAACTTTGGTCGGACATTACGACGGAAAAAGTCAGATGGAGCCCACACACAGTCAGATTATCCGACAACACGGTCCGATCGGACATTTTCCATCGGAATTTCTGACCTTGTGTACAAGGGCTTAGACCAGTGATGGTGAACCTCGGCACCCCAGATGTTTTGGAACTACATTTCCCATGATGCTCATGCACTCTGCAGTGTAGTGGAGCATAATGGGAAATGTAGTTCCAAAACATCTGGGGTGCCAAGGTTCGCCATCACTGGCTTAGACCATAGAGAGAATTGGGGCTATTCCAGTCCGGCTGCAATCCTGGGTTTCTTCAGTGGGATGGGAAAGCCCTGGAAGGTGGAGGGCGGGGACCCCGCCCTTGTCACTTGTGAAAGCAATCCTAAAAGATCTCTCTAAAAAAAAAAAAGATACCAGGATGATACCTGGAGTTGTAGGCATGATCCGGGTATAACCACTCAAATTTGGGCGATGTACAGGTACGGCGCCTGGTGGCAAGTGGTTAAATGGCTAAAAATTCCTACTGATGTCTTGTTGTTTGATAAATGATATATTATTTGCTAAAACTGTAAAGTGATATAATGAAAATACTACTAAGATGCAGAGCTAATCCCGCAACAGGAAAGCTGCATGGGGTGCATGTTTCAACAGGTGAAGAACCACTGATATAACAGACTTATACGACATTATTAATAAACAACAATTACCTGTAATTAAAGAAATGATCCCTTTAAGAATTATTAAAGCTGCCTCACTGGCAAAAGGAACGTGTGTTAGCCCTTGTACACACGGTCGGATATTCCAACGGACAATGTCTGATCGGACCATGTTGTCGGATAATCCGACCGTGTGTGGGCTCCATCGGACTGTTTCAGTCGGAATAACCGACCGACAAAGTTTTAGAGCTGGATATAAAATTTTCCGACAACAAAGTGCCACGCATGCTCAGATCAAATTACGACACCAAAGCTATTGGCTACTAGCCGCAACGTAGTCCCGTCGCAAGGCACGAACGTCATCACATTCCGAACGATCGGATTTTCCGACAACTTTGTCTGACCGTGTGTATGCAACACCACTTTTGGACAAAATCCGTCGTAAAAAATCCGATGGATTTTGTTGTCGGAATGTTAAACCGTGTGTACAAGGGCTAAGGAAGGAAGGACAGGCAACCTACAACACTACTGGGAAATACTGAGGCTCTGCTTATCAGAATGATCCAGCTTTCAGGAGAAGCAGAAGATAATGGAAGATAAAGCAGATCATCTCTGGGAAGCCTGCATGTCAGTATTATAAAGTGAAAGTCTCTTTAACAAAGCTTGTTAGGTAATCTATCATAGGCGATAGATAAATTCATTTTTTTAAACAACATTAACAAATAAGGAGGAAGACAAAAGTGACCAAGTGACCGTACATGGATCCATTTCCAGAATGTTGGTTTTGTAACTATTCCAACTTTGGAGCTGAATAGAACCGTAAACTTCCATAACTGGTGCACACGTCATATCTCCGAGTCAAAGATATAGTTGACCTCCAGAATACCGTTTCTTAGATATGTACTAAAATTGGAAGGATATAGAGAAAATTAGCATGACACCTTAGAGAGGATTACACATCTGTGAAGCATTTCATCATGGCCTTCATTCATATTGTAAAGAGGTCTATTTTGAAAACTACACAAATTTTTTGAAGAAAATGGACCCAGTCTGATATGCATTTAACAAATTTGGAATTTTTTGATTCATAAACAGTCACCGGAGAACTAAAACGAACTTTTAAAGTTTGGTTATCCAGGTCGCAGCAACGGTCCATGACAATACCCCAGGTGGCTGGCAGTGGACTGTGCATCGTAATATGGAGACTGGCACATCTACTCCCAGCCAGCCATGGCCCAGTTCCCCTTATTGGCACTCCTGAACGTAAGGGGGTTTTTGATGGGCCCTCTTGGATGTAAGGGAAGAATCTGATGAGCACTCATTCATGTAAGGGAAGATCCTACTGGGCTCTCCTGTTTGTAAAAGAGGACTCTTATTGGCTCTTCTGTAGGTAAGAGGGGGGGGAGGGGACTCTTTTTAATACAGATTTTTTCTGTATATTTGTAAAATCCACAATATGGTTCTGAAAAGTTTTGGAGACCGCTGATCTACTGTAGGTTAAAGGTCTAGATAATTTCAGTTACAGGTGGGTTAAAGTGATTGCAAAGATAATATATTATGTTTTAATACCAAACATGTCTCCTTTGTGTAATGGTTTTGCACAGAGCAGCCCAGATCCTCCTCTTCTCTGATCCTCCACCAGCACTCCTGGCTCCTCTCCCCCTCCAACTGCCCCCATAACAAGCCTGCTTGCTATAGGGGCACTTGTGCTTGGTTCTGATCCAGCTCTGTGTGTCCATAAAACACAGAGCGTGGCTCGGCCCCACCCCCCTCTCCCTCCTCACTGGCTGTGATTGACAGCAGCAGGAGCCAATGACCACAGCAAGGTTAAACCCAGGGGCGGTTGGTGCTCCATCGGTCAGGGGCAGGGCTGGATTAACGTAGGGGCTATTGGAGCTGCAGCTCCAGGCCCCTACCTTAATATAGGCCCAGCCACCCAAAAAGGACATGGAAAGCAATGGGTCAACGGGAAGAGATCTCCCCTGATGGGGCCCTGCATTCCACATGCTTCGCCGGGGCAGGGTGGTGGGATTGATAATGGGCACTGCATGAGCAGTCCTAACAGAAGCCTGGGGCACGCCATTGCAGGACTCTTACAGAAGTCTGGGGCTTTCATAGTGTTAGGCCTGCGCAGCTGCACTCTTTTAGCTCAGAGTGCATGCCAATGCACGGCCCTTACAGAAACTTGGCAAATCAAATGCCAGGCTTCCCTAGTGTTATGCCTGTGCGGCTGTGCTCTTTTGAGTTTGGGTGCATGCCAGCACAGGCTCTTGGAAAGCCGAAGGGTACCCAGTAAAAGGCCCACCAAACTCCTCAGCACCAAGCACATGATGCTCTTAATCCGCCCCTGGTCAGGGGGGTGGCAAACGGACCAGACCACAGACCCCCCCTGCACCACGCACCATACCCAACCTCCCCCCGGATGTCAGCTCACTTGTGCTGACAGTGGCAGATGGCAGCAGCTTGTATCCTCCATGTCCCGGCTCCGTACATCTCTTCCCTCTTCCTCATAGGCCAATAGGATGGCCCCTCCTTTCTGCCAAACGGGAAATACGTCCGTTTCATGTCCCGCTTCCCGATTGGCCGGGAGGAGTTTCAGTGTTCATTTGCTATTGTCACAAACTGGGTGGGCTTGGAGCGCAGTGCTCTGCGCCCAAGCCCACCTTTTTTTGAACCCTATTAGAGCCTCTGGCTGTAATCATGTGCTTAAAAAACAAAAACAAAAGAAACACACCCAGCCCACTTTGGAATCCATGTGTCTGGCGCCCTGCATGTAGATTAGTGGGCTGGAAGGTAACAAAAAAAAAACAAAAACAGCTAACTTTCTACCCAGCTTCTGGAGGCTGCCAAGGCATGAGTGATGTCACTTTGCCTTCCCTTGAGATCCTGGGAAAGCCAAGGATCATAAATAAGGTTGTGCCCTTAACTTGTGTAAGCCCTTGTACACACGGTCGGAGAATCCGTCGGAATGTGTCCTATCGGAGTGTGGTGTCGGATAATCCGACTGTGTGTGGTCTGCATCGGACTGATTCCGTCGGACCCAATTTTCCAACATGTTGGAAATATTTTCCGACCAACTGGTTCGATAGTACATACTCCGATCATGTGTAGAGAATTTTGATCGGACCAAGTGCCACGCATGCTCAGATCAAACTCCTACATCAAAGCTATTGGCTGCTAGTCCCATCGTAATGAAATTACGTCATCACGTTCTGAATGATCGGATTTTTCGACAACTTAGTCCGACCGTGTGTATGCAACAGTTTCGGACAAGATCCAACAGGCAAAATCCGACGGACAAAATCCGACGGATTTGGTTGGCAGAATGTCCGACCGTGTGTACAGGGGCTAAGAGTACATTCATACAAGATTTAAGGTGTGTAAATTCAGCATTTTATTGTGGTTTTGTTTCTTGCTGAATTGTTACACGGAGAGGTCTATTAAATAGCAATAGTTAGCATTTTGATGGAGGCCTGTTTGAAAGTCTACCTGGCATTTTGCATAATTCCACTTTAAACTCATACTTTATAGTGACTGAATCTTTACTTACCACCATACAGACCGAAAATTCCAATGACCAGAGCACTGAGGACATAAGGCAAGGAGATGGGGAAAACAGTAAGACAACTGCTGGAAGAGGAGACATGCTCCACATTGTTCCTGGTACCACTGTGTACAGATTCTGGTGAAGGAAACACACAAGAGAAAACAATATCACACATCTAATTACAGATTATAATATTCTGTATCGGCAGAAATGTGCTGGAATTATTTCTCCTGGTTTTTCATGGTGTGCGCTTCCAAATTACCAATTTAAATAAATCAAGCCTTCACCGACTCACCATCAACGGAGACTTTGTACTTCACATCATAAGATGTTATTTGATTGTTTCCATTCAAGCGTTTTATAGCAAATCTGAAGTCCAGGCCATCGTCTCTTGTCCATTTCTTCAGAATTACAATGTCGGGGTCCGAGCTGGAGTTGAGACGACCTTGGTATCCGTTTAGGGCTCTGAAACCGTTGTGATAATTCGCCATATGGTGATCGCCAGCATAGAGGTCCCAAATATCACCGAAACTAACCGATTTTGGCACCGGGAGGTGAAGATCAGAGCCAATCTGAGCAGTTATTGAGTGTGTTTCTGAAGCGACAACCGCTGCAGAGGAAAACACGGAGAGAAGAGTATTTAGAAATCTCTGGTAACTGACCAGTTGATGGTAGCTTCAGCAATTAGATTTTCATTTATACAACAGGGAAATATAATCTAAAAATATCCACATTTTGGACAAATTAAAGTGTATATGTAAGCCTAATAATACATTTCTCTTAGTTTGTGGACTCACTAGTACATATGGCACTCCAAACTTACCTTTTTCCTGTACCTTCAGCCAGTGGCGTCACTAGGGGGTGGCTTTTGTGGCTATAGCCCTGAATCTGTGGCCCATAGCCCTGAGTCTCTGCAGGGGTCCCCAAGGGAAGGGGAGGCTCTCTGGAGACCCTGATTTAAGGGGGAGGCTCTCTGGGGACCCTAATGCAAGGGAGAGGCTTTCTGGGGATATATACACACACACATATATTATATACAGTGCCTTGCGAAAGTATTCGGCCCCCTTGAACTTTTCAACCTTTTGTCACATTTCAGGCTCCAAACATAAAGATATAAAATTTTTATTTTTTGTGAAGAATCACCAACAAGTGGGACACAATTGTGAAGTGGAACGAAATCTATTGGATAATTTAAACTTTTTTAGCAAATAAGAAACTGAAAAGTGGTGCGTGCAAAATTATTCGGCCCCTTTACTTTCAGTGCAGCAAACTCACTCCAGAAGTTCAGCGAGGATCTCTGAATGATCCAATGTTGTCCTAAATGACTGATGGTGATAAATATAATCCACCTGTGTGTAATCAAGTCTCTGTATAAATGCACCTGCTCTGTGATAGTCTCAGGGTTCTGTTGAAAGCGCAGAGAGCATCATGAAGACCAAGGAACACACCAGGCAGGTCCGTAATACTGTTGTGGAGAAGTTTAAAGCCGAATTTGGATACAAAAATATTTCCCAAGCTTTAAACATCCCAAGGAGCACTGTGCAAGCGATCATTTTGAATTGAAGGAGTATCAGACCACTGCAAATCTACCAAGACCTGGCCGTCCCTCTAAACTTTCAGCTCAGACAAGGAGAAGACTGATCAGAGATGCAGCCAAGAGGCCCATGATCACTCTGGATGAACTGCAGAGAACTACAGCTGAGGTGGGAGAGTCTGTCCATAGGACAACAATCAGTCGTACACTGCACAAATCTGGCCTTTATGGAAGAGTGGCAAGAAGAAAGCCATTTCTCAAAGATATCCATATAAAGTCTCGTCTAAAGTTTGCCACAAGCCACCTGGGAGACACACCAAACATGTGGAAGAAGGTGCTCTGGTCAGATGAAACAAAAATCAAACTTTTTGCCCACAATGCAAAACGATATGTTTGGCGTAAAAGCAACACAGCTCATCACCCTCAACACACCATCCCCACTGTCAAACATGGTGGTGGCAGCATCATGGTTTGGGCCTGCTTTTCTTCAGCAGGGACAGGGAAGATGGTTAAAATTGAGGGGAAGATGGATGCAGCCAAATACAGGACCATTCTGGATGAAAACCTGTTGGAGTCTGCAAAAGACCTGAAACTGGGACGGAGATTTATCTTCCAACAAGACAATGATCCCAAACATACAGCAAAATCTACAAAGGAATGGTTCACAAATAAACGTATCCAGGTGTTAGAATGGCCAAGTCAAAGTCCAGACCTGAATCCAATCGAGAATCTGTGGAAAGAGCTGAAAACTGCTGTTCACAAACGCTCTCCATCCAACCTCACTGAGCTCGAGCTGTTTTGCAAGGAAGAATGGGCAAGAATTTCAGTCTCTTCATGTGCAAAACTGATAGAGACATACCCCAAGCGACTTGCAGCTGTAATCGCAGCAAAAGGTGGCTCTACAAAGTATTAACGCAAGGGGGCCGAATCATTTTGCACGCCCCACTTTTCATTTTTTTATTAGTTAAAAAAAGTTTAAAAAATCCAATAAATTTCATTCCAATTGAGGCCCACTTGTTGGTGATTCTTCACAAAAAAATTAAAATTTTATATCTTTATGTTTGAAGCATGAAATGTGGCAAAAGGTTGAAAAGTTCAAGGGGGCCGAATACTTTCGCAAGGCACTGTACATGTGTGTGCCCGCCTAAGCGTATGACTTTCTTTACTGCGCTGCTATGGGCTCTAGCCCCAGATCTTTTGTAGACTTAGCAATGCCCCTGCCTTCAGCCCCCATCAGGTGTATGCTCAGGAGTGCATCCTCGCTCAGTTGTTCTCTTGTCGGGTAGAAATGAATGAGCCGCACATTGATACTGTCACTGATGTAAAACCAGCTTTATAGTGTCACTAAACCCACATCATAAAAAAATTATCAATAAATGATGTACGACATGTTGTTCATACTCACTCAGTCACCATGAGATGGTTTTCTGTATTCTGCACACAACCTGGTTGATCCCGCTGCTCTCTATCGCCCCCCCTTCTATTCATGTCCCCAATTCAGCTAGGGATTTTGCAGAGTAGTGTTGGCAGCTCTGCACATGCTCCGTTTCTTTGCTAAGCAGCCCATGTGACTATAGAGTCACACTTGTGGGTGTATACACAGTGCTAAACAACAGCCCACACAATGGAGGTGGGATATTACATGTAGATTAATGGAAGCTTCACCCCCTCTTATTCTAAGACACGGGCTGGAGGGGAGTTACAGAGCCTGTGACTGGCAGAATTCCGCCCACACCACGTTATCGCCAAAAAATAATAAAGAGTTGATTTGAAATATACATTAACCGGTAACTTTATTAGGAACACCTTGCTAGTACTGGGTTCGACCCCCTTTTGCCTTCAGAACTGCCTTAATTCTTCCTGGCATAGATTCAACAAGTTTTTGGAAACGTTCCTCAGAGATTTTGGTCTGTAGTGAATTGGAGACTCATCAGACCACGTTTTTCCAATCAGCAGCAGAAGACCTCACCGTGTACTATTTCTGTCAGCTATGAACAGGAAACTGAGGCTACAATTTGCACAGTAAACTGTCCAATTTTGGTGAGCCTGTGTGAATTGTAGCTTCAGTTTCCTGTTCGTAGCTGACAGGAGTGGCACCTGGTGTGGTCTTCTGCTGCTGTAGTCCATCTGCTTCAAAGTTGGATGTGTTGTGTGTTCAGAGATGGTATTTTGCATACCTTGGGTGTAACGAGGGGTTATTTAAGTTACTGTTGCCTTTCTATCATCTGGAACCAGTCTGCCAATTCTCCTCTAACCAGGGCCAACCCTACCATGGAACCCAGTGGGCTCATGGTACCAGGCGGCATTTTAAGAGGGACGGCAGCCCATAGTGACAAGTTTTACCCATATGGTCACCCATGCCAGCTGTCTCTCAGGATCTGCCTGTGGGACTGCTGTGAAAGGCTGCATCCAATGAGTGTGTAGCCCCTGCAGAGACAGCTTCACACAGATCATTCTGCTTGCCAGAGCCACTCAGTGTGGGACACTGTCATGTAATGCAGCTGAATGCAGAGAGAGATCAGCTGTCAGAATTAAGCGTCAATGTCAGGGGATGGGTGGGACCCAGCAGCTATCAAACACCAGCCAATGGGATGGGATTTGGGCAGGCCTATGTGTATGTGGCCTGCCCCCTTTCTTAAGCAGCCCAATCATTGGCTGGTGTTTGATAGCTGCTGGGTCCCGCCCATCCCTGACATCACTGCTGAATTTTGACAGCTGGTCTCTCTCTGTATGCAGTTACATTACATGAAATTGTCACACACAGTTTCACTAAGCTTCAATATCGACTCAGTGTGATATGATATGTAATATGGACCCAGTCTGATATGCATTTAACAAATTTTGAATGGTTGATGCATAGACAGTCACCGGAGAACTAAAAAGAACTTTTAAATTTCAGTTATCCAGGTCAGGGACACATGTGGCCCACTATAAGATGATCAGCAGATGGACCTGACCACGGACCCCCCGCACCACGCACTATAATCACATGCTTTAAAAAAATAAAAAAATAAAAAAAAAACCCTTGAGATCCTGGGAAAATCCTACGATGGCCCTCTCCTCAGTCAGTGCCAATCAGTGCCACCTGTCAGCGCTGCCTAATATCAGTGCCAACCAATGCCAACTATCAGCGCCAATCAGTGTTTCCAATACGTGCCAATCAGTGCCAGTGCTTTCAATCAGTGCCACCTATCAGTGCTGCCAATCAATGCCCATGAGTGGCACCTATCAGTGCTGACTATCAGTTCTGCCTGTCAGATCAGTGTTGCTTATTAGTGCCATCAGGGCAGCCAATCAGTGCCACCTATCAGCGCCAATCATTGCGCCAATCATTGCTGCCTGCCAGTGCCAATCAGTGGACTGAGTGCAGGGATAGGGAAATGAACTCAGCAGCCAGGCACATTGTCCATGAGAAGATTTAAGGCCTCAAATATGTCTTTTGTAGAGATGTTGGAGATGGTGGACATATTGAAGAGGAACGACTATGATAGGAAGTATGGACCTTACCCAAACCCAAATGTCAGAAAGACCAAGATCATGACTAAAGTTGGGAAGAGTCTGCAGAAGAATTTTGGGTTACGACGATCCAAGGATTAACTGAGAAAATGCTGGTCACACCTGAAACTGAGGGAGTACGATCAGTACAGAAATATCAAGCAAGTTCTTCTAAAATGTAAGTAGTTGTCGTGTGTTCATATTATTATTATTGCTTGCATACTGCTCCATGTGCTTTTCTTTAGTGTTGTACAGTTTAAAATGGCCACTTTCATGTTCATGGGTTCAATCGTTCGTAGTAAACATCGTTCCTTCGCCCACTTCAAATACAATGTTTTGGAAAGTTGCAGTTAATTACATTTGTTCAGGCCTATTTCTAGTCAAAGGAAGTTTGTTGTCTAGAGGGGTTTGTAACTAGAAAGAAATGCAAACTTGATTCAGTGTAAAGCGGAGGACACTCAGTAGCTGTTTACACATCTGGAATCAGGAGCACTAGTGTGGGACACCAGAACACCCTTTTTATTAAGGTGTCCCATACACATTGATCCCCCATGATGGGAGATAGCACATGTTGGCATGGAATCAGGAGTAAAATGCCCAGTTTGAATCACAATTTGTGTGCATCTTCCAAATTTGGCTTTTAAAAGGGGTGATACCCCATCTGATTAAGGCAATATCAACACAGTTTGTACCTACTTATATCTGATATTGTCTTCACTTTTCAAAGTTGAATTTTGCTTTGAAACATGCCTGTTTTCTAAAAAAACGGCTAGTTTTAGTAATGTTACCAAAAAATTAATATTATATACACCAAATATGTTGGTTTGTTGCAGGCATGTACTGGCCATCGGGACTACCGGGAGTTTCCCGGTGGGCCGATGGCTCAGTGGGCCACTCTGATGTAAGGGGGCTGGTAATAGGACACTCTGATGTAAGGGGGCTGCTGATGGGACACTCTGATGTAAGGGGGCTGCTGATGGGACACTCTGATGTAAGGGGGTGCTGATGGGACACTCTGATGTAAGGGGGTGCTGATGGGACACTCTGATGTAAGGGGGTGCTGATGGGACACTCAAAATGTAAGTGGGCCGGTCTGGATGAAGTCCAGGGCCAAATTTCTGTCCCAGTCCAGCCCTGGTTTGTTGTAAAAGCAGTATTTGTAGTAAAGTTGGTGTTTTCTGTGACAATGGGTGTTATTTACTAAAGGCAAATCCACTTTGCACTCCAAGTGCAGTTTCAAGTGCATTTTTGCAGTGCACGTAGTGCATAGTGGATTTGCCTTTAGTAAATAACACCCACAGTGCTTTTTAATTTGCCCCAATCACGCCATTTTCACGACTCCACACATTTCTGTCATGGTGCTGAAAATTAGGAATATTTTTGTCAGTAATAAAATACATACATTAACAACAAAAACAAGGTGTGTGTAGCAGACCCACAACATAATATTATCTGAAGAAGAGACTGTCACCTCATCTCGCCCAGAAATTTGGTTTGCACTGTTGAAAAAAGAGGCCCAAAAAAAACTAAAAAAAAATAAAAAAAAAACCTAGGAGACACCTAAAACAAACCCAAGCAGTAAATGAAAAAAATATTATTGCAGTTGGAAAGATAAATCTATAAAAAAAATGCCTCTCAGACATTGTCTGGCATATCAATGGCCCCCCTACCCGCGAAGTACTCCATGTATCGGTTTCTGACCTTGTGGGCACTTTGGGGGTGGGGGGGCAAGCCAGGATGGCCTGCTTCAAGTGCCGTCAGGTTGGCAAGTTCCAGAAAGTCTGCCTCAGGCCCAACTGAGGCCACATAGTTTGGTGAGTATTTTTTTTTTGCAGCAGGAACGCACTATATGTTTTCGTTTATATTCCACCATGGGGTTGGGTGTCAGAAATAGGCGGAAACAGGCTGACCATTATCCCAAAAGCATTCTCCACCACTCTTCTGGCTCTGGCCAGCCGGTAAATAAACACCCTCTGGTCCGGGGTGAGGGTCCTCATCGGGAATGGCCGCATAAGATGGTCCCCCAGAGCAAACGCTTCATCCGCGACGAAGATGAAGGGGTGTCCTTCCACATTCTCCTCTGGAGGGAGCAAGCCCAAACTACCACTCTGGAGACACCAGTAGAACTCCGTCTGTGCAATCACTCCACCATCCGACATCTGGCCATTTTTCCCCACGTCCACATACAGGAACTCGTAGGTAGCTGACACCACTGCCAACATCACTATACTATTATACCCCTTGTAATTATAATAGTAGGACCCCAAGTTGGGGTGTGGGATGATGCAGACGTGTTTCCCATCAATTGCACCTCCACAATTGGGAAAGTCCCAACGGGTGGCAAAGTGGGAGGCCACAGTCTGCCATTCCTGTGGTATTGAAGGAAACAAGTCAAACAAGAAAAAAAAATTACAAATTTTGCACATCAACATTGCAAGCAGATTAGACACAAACATTTTTTGCCAACATAAGTATACAATTTTTTGAAATGAGTATTTAAAGACATAAGTATAAGGTCCCCTTATCAGATTCCTCACCCCATCTGATGGCCCATTGCAAAAAATTAGGGGGGGGGATGTTTTGGACAGGTAACCCTCTCCACTTCATTGAGAGCTGAATGATTAAATAATGTGTGTTAACTTTGGCCAGCCCCTCCTTACTTACACTATTGGCAGCCCACCGGACAGCTAAGAAGTGTCATAATACAAAAAATAAAAATACACAAAAATGGAAGCACATTTTTACATTCTGTTATTACCTATCAAGATAATAATAGGAGAAAAAAAAACTTTAAACAGTAGCATTTGAAAGTATTCAGGCAGGCCCTTGTACTACATGCTTTGGTGAATTCATCCATAAATCTGACCACTAAAGAGGAAGGTATATTGTGTATGGGTTGCCAAAGTCAGCAGATAGAGGATTGGTATCAGCTGACTTAGCAGTTGGGGGGAGGGAGGGTTCCAAAAAAAAAAAAAATCCTTTGGCACTCTGCATGTATTTAAGCACACACATAACATTTGGACACATGTTAGGGGGTGTTTAGGGGAAAGCGCTACTATGGAGCTGACATTATACATTGCTAAGTGACTAGGCTATAGGTGTATATGTGCCCAGAAGAGCATGCTGGGGAGGTTAGTGAAGGACAAAAAAGGAACTTTAAAAGCTTCCAGCATGCATGAGGACAAAGGGGCACAGCATATTAGAGCATATTCCAATCATGGTAATTAGGGAAAGAAATATAATACATTAGCAAACATTAAATACATAGAATGTGATGTTAAAGGATAAAACTTACCTTCATATAGTCCTTCTGCAGGACCTGAATGATGGCAGAACAGGTCTCTGGAATAATGATCCCCAGAGCCTGGGGGGAGATGCCTGTAGAGAACTTGAGGTCCTGCAAGCTTCTCCATGTCGCCATACTCAAACGGTAGGTGGAGGAGCGCAAGGTCTCTAACATCCACCAGCCCTGTGATGTCGTCATGGAGGAGTGGAAGAGGACTTCAGTGGCAACCTGTGAAACTCTGGTGAGCTTCATGCCCAAGAGGGTTAAAATAGTTGTAAACCCTTACAAACCACTTTGACCTACAGGTAAGCCTAGATTAAGGCTTACCTGTAGGTCCAAGAAATATCTCCCAAACCTACACGGTTTAGGAGATATTTACCTGAAGACAGCCACCGCTGTCTACGGCGCATGTGCCGTAGACAGCAGCGCGGAGGCGCACTGGGCAAGCCGCAGATCGTGGGCGATATGCTGCGAGTGTCGGCTCCCGTGCGCATGCGTGGGAGTGACGTCATCGCTGCTCCGGCGAATCACAGCGTCGGAGCAGTGAGACCCACCAAGAAGATGGACGCTCGGAACTACAGGGGACAGCGGTGACTTCGCTGGCTCCTGTGTCAGGTAAGTGACACATAATGGACTACTATGCGATGCATAGTAATCCATTATGCTTTACCTTTGCAGGGAATCAAAGAGGAAGTAAACCCATCAGGGTTTACTTCCTCTTTAAGGCAGTGCGGGAAAATAATGGTGGCAAATATTGATGCTTTAGACCCAATTTGGTCATTTTCACTTAGAGGTGTACTCCCTTTTGTTGCCAGTGGTTTAGAGATGAATGGCTGTGTGTTGAGTTATTTTGAGGGGACAGCAAATTTACACTGTTATACAAGCTGTACACTCACTACTTTACATTGTAGACAAGTGTAATTTCTTCAGTGTTGTCACATGAAAAGATAGAAGAAAATATTTACAGAAATGTGAGGGGTGTACTCACTTTTGTGCTATACTGTATAAAGCCTTGTCACATGATGGTTCCTAACTCTAGTATAACAGAGCTTCCATCTTGAAAAAAGTATTCAAACCCCTTGAAATTTTCCACATTATGTCATGTTAAAACCAAAAATGTAAATGTATTTATAATAATTGTGAAGTGGAAGGAAAATGATAAATGGTTTTCAATTTTTTTTTTACAAATAAATATGTGAAAAGTGTGGGGGGCATTTGTATGGCGATGGCACCCCCCGGAGTCAATACTTTGTAGAGCCACCTTTCACTACAATTACAGCTGCAAGTCTTTTTGGGGGTGTCTCTACCAGCTTTGCACATCTAGGGAGGGACATTTTTCTCATTCTTCTCTACAAAATATCTTAAGCTCGGTCAGATTGGATGGAGAGCGTCTGTGATCAGCAATTTTCAAGTCTTGCCACAGATTCTCAATTGGATTAAGGTCTGGACTGTGACTGGGCCATTCTAACACATGAATATGCTTTGATCTAAACCATTCCATTGTAGCTCTGGCTGTATGTTTAGAGAAAATTGTAATTCAGCATTACTGTGCAGTAATGTTGTGCCACATCCTGTATAAACAGAAAAAAGGGAGAAGAATCCCCTATATTTTGGACTTTCACAGCACATACACAATTCAAAAGTAGAATAGAATAAAACAATATTTATTACACAAAATAGATATGCATATTGAACAATCAAAAAACATATGAAAATCAAAACATAATTAAAATACATGCAATGATATCCGTATTTCATTTCTTTTCTCTTCGGGATCTTCTGCCATTTACGCCTCAGTGGCCCCCTCGGTATACACCTTATAGCCTATCCCACTCCAACGGACAGGGAATTGGGGTCCCCCTGTTGGGTTCCCCTATTTATATTCTATATACTTTGGAGCACTGGAATACCAAGCATGATATTTGCTTGATTTATTTTAATTATCCTTATATATGCATCTACAGTACTTCTGTAACCAGTCATGTAAGTAATTGTAAGCAATGTGTATATGATTCCCCATTTCCTTTTGGCTGGTCTATTTCACTAACATCCTGTTATTTGTGCTCCCTATCAGAATTGTGCCCTTTGCTCTTTATTTTGCCCTGATGAAGGAGACCAACAGTTCTCTGACACGCGTAGGGTCTTTGAGCATCTTCGAACACCTTATGTCATATGGGTGACCCTCCATTTATGATTGTTACCACTATACGGATATCATTGCATGTATTTTAATTATGTTTTGATTTTCATATATGTATGTTTTTTGATTGTTCAATATGCATATATATTTTGTGTAGTAAATATAGTTTTATTCTATTCTACTTTTGAATTGTGTACGTGCCGTGAAAGTCCAAAATATAGGGAATTCTTCTCCCTTTTTTCTGGCTGTATGTTTAGGGTCATTGCCCTGCTGGAAGGTGAACATTCACCCCAGTCTCAAGTCTTTTGCAGACTCTAAGGCCGCGTACACACGCGCGGACTGTTCGCCCAACCTTGTTCGTCAAACAGTTTCGGCAAACAGTCCGCTCAAAATTTGCATGAGCGGACTTGCCCACACACGAGCGGACTGTTTCAGCGAACTGTTTGCCAAACAGTCCGCTCAACTTTTGAAATGAACGGACTCGCCCACGTAAGGCGGAGGCAAATCCGCCCATTTCGAGCGCGTGTACAGGTAGGCGGGGCCCACGAAGGAGACGTCGCGGGCTCCGCCGCCTGGAATGGGCTTAAAGGGGAACCCCAACGCCGAAAAAAATCGGCGTGGGGGTTCCCCCAAAGTCCACAACAGACCCTTGTCCGAGCACGCTACCCGGCCGGCCAGGAAAGGGGGGCGAGCGAGCGCGCCCCCCCTCCTGAGCCGTACCAGGCCGCGTGCCCTCAACATGGGGGGGTGCCTTGGGGAAGGGGGGGCCGCGCGGCCCCCCCACCCCAAAGCACCTTGTCCCCATGTTGATGAGGACAAGGGCCTCTTCCCGACAACCCTGGCCGTTGGTTGTCGGGGTCTGCGGGCGGGGGGCTTATCGGAATCCGGGAGCCCCCTTTAAGAAGGGGGCCCCCGGATACCGACCCCCCACCCTATGTGAATGAGTATGGGGTACAATGTACCCCTACCCATTCACCTGTGAAATAAAGTACAAAAAAAACACAACACAGGGAAAAAATATTTTATTGCACAGCTCCGGGGGTCTTCCGTCTTCGGGGGTCTTCTCGCCGGACTCCTCCGCTATCTTCGTGTAGCTCTTTTGCTAGCGGAGGAGTCCGGCTTTCTTCCTCCCCGCCGCCGGCCTCTTCTCCCGACTTCGGGGGTCTTTTGCAGGCGGTGGCCCGGTCTTCTGTCGCCGCTGCCTTCCGTTCTTCTGTCGCCGCCTTCGGTTCTTCTGCCGGGCCACCGCGCCTTCTTGTAGCTCTTTTACAGGCGGTGGCCCGGTCTTCTGTCGCCGCTGTCGCCGCCGACTTCCGTTCTTGTTCTTCTTCTTGTTCTTCTTGTTCTTCTCCAGGAGATGTTGACACGTCGCTCTCTCCGGCCGGAATGCCAGAGCCGCGCTGTGCGGTCACTTATATAGTGACAATGGGGCGGGGTCACATGGTATATGTCACATGGGTTGGTCACATGGGTTGATGTCACATGGGGACTATGACATCGTAAGGGGGCGGGGTCACCATGTGACAAGAAGGCGCGGTGGCCCGGCAGAAGAACCGAAGGCGGCGACAGAAGAACGGAAGGCAGCGGCGACAGAAGACCGGGCCACCGCCTGCAAAAGAGCTACAAGAAGGCGCGGTGGCCCGGCAGAAGAACCGAAGAGGGGGACAAGACCCCCGAAGTCGGGAGAAGAGGCCGGCGGCGGGGAGGAAGAAAGCCGGACTCCTCCGCTAGCAAAAGAGCTACACGAAGATAGCGGAGGAGTCCGGCGAGAAGACCCCCGAAGACGGAAGACCCCCGGAGCTGTGCAATAAAATATTTTTTCCCTGTGTTGTGTTTTTTTTGTACTTTATTTCACAGGTGAATGGGTAGGGGTACATTGTACCCCATACTCATTCACATAGGGTGGGGGGCCGGTATCTGGGGGCCCCCTTCTTAAAGGGGGCTCCCGGATTCCGATAAGCCCCCCGCCCGCAGACCCCGACAACCAACGGCCAGGGTTGTCGGGAAGAGGCCCTTGTCCTCATCAACATGGGGACAAGGTGCTTTGGGGTGGGGGGGCCGCGCGGCCCCCCCTTCCCCAAGGCACCCCCCCATGTTGAGGGCACGCGGCCTGGTACGGCTCAGGAGGGGGGGCGCGCTCGCTCGCCCCCCTTTCCTGGCCGGCCGGGTAGCGTGCTCGGACAAGGGTCTGTTGTGGACTTTGGGGGAACCCCCACGCCGATTTTTTTCGGCGTTGGGGTTCCCCTTTAAGCCCATTCCCCGCCTACCTTCACACGCGCTCGAAATGAGCAGACTCCTCCGAGCGGGAACAGTTTGCTCATTTCGAAAGTAGCCTACACACGGGCGGACTGTTCGCTCAAACACAGTTTCAGCGGACAGTTTTTCGGAATTTCCGAAAGACTTTGTCCGTCCAACTGTCCGCTGAAACTGTCCGCTGAAAGCCCACACACGAGCGGACTGTCCGCCCAAACACTGTTCAGCGGACAAGGTTGGGCGAACAGTCCGCCCGTGTGTACGCGGCCTAACAGGTTTTTTTCTAAGATTTCCCTGTATTTGGCTACATCCATCTTCCCATCAACTCTGACCAGCTTCCCTGTCCCTACTGAAGAAAAGCATCCTCACAACATGATTCTGCCACCACCATGTTTCACGGTGGGGATGGTGTGTTCAGGGTGATGTGCAGTGTTAGTTTTTCCCCACACAGAGTTTTGCTTTAAGGCCAGAAATTTAATTTTTGGTCTCATCTGACCAGATCACCTTCTTCCACATGTTTGCTGTGTCCCCCACATGGTTTCTCACAAACTGCAAACAAGACTTCTTATGACTTTCTATCACCAATGTCTTTCTTCTTGCTGCTGGAGAACACGACTAATAGTTGTCCTGTGGACAGATTCTCCCACCTGAGCTGTGGATCTCTGCAGCTCCTCCAGAGTTACCATGGGCCTCTTGGCTCTTCTCTGATGAATGCTCTCCTTGCCTGGCTGGTCAGTTTAGGTGGACGGCCATGTCTTGGTAGGTTTGCAGTTGCTTTAAACTTCTTCACAACTTTATCCCTGACCTGTCTGGTGTGTTCATTGGCCTTTATGATGCTGTTTGTTCACTAAGGTTCTCTAACAAACCTCTAAGGGCTTCACAGAACAGCTGCATTTATACTGAGATTAAATTACATATTTACACTCTCTGGCACTCAAGTCGCATCAAAGTATTGTAGGAACATGTATGTGTACAAAGTCGAATGTTAGGGTTTGGGTTAAGGGCTAGGATTAGGGGTAAGGTTTAAGGTTACAGTTAGGGTTAGCAGTACTTGTTAGGGTTAGAACGCTAATCCTAATGATTGCCGCTAACCCTAACCCTAACATTTAACCCTAGTCGTTAAAGTGGAATCCCATTCTGTAGGCTTGTACCTAAAGCTAAGCCTATAATAAGGCTTACCTGTACGCACTATTAATACCTTCTAAACCTTCACAGTTTAGGAAATATTCACACTTCATGCAGCCGGTGATGTCACCGGGGCATGCACTCTGAAGGTACTGTATACCCGTGCCCTCCCTTTGGCGCTCTGTACCTTCTCTGACATCATCGCGGCGTGGCCAGATGCCTGGAGGACGTGAATCCAGAAAGGAAGACCACATAAAAATGAGAATGTCTGTCAGAGCTCACAGTGCTGCAGGGCTTCGTTCTAAGGGAAGTATTTCATGATGCGCTAGTATGTGAATTAATATGCTTACTAGCACATTATGCCTTTACTTTGCAGAGTTAAAAAAAAAAAAAAAAATTATATATATAAGAGGGCCAGTATGGTGGCCCGTAATTATGGGAGGAGCCCGGAGGGTATATAATCAGACCACCCACAACGGTCTGTGTCAGTTCCAGTGCAAGGTACTGCACATCAAGGGGCCGACTCTTCTCAGCTCCCTCACGGTCGACTATCTGTGCGTCCAATCGCAGGTGCACTTTGGCTTCTTCATTCGTGGTCTTCGTCGGCGGTTCCCGCTCATGGTCGCAGATAAGTAGTATCCGAATCTTTTCATATCATGTGCAAACTTGCGGCTTATCATGCTTACTATCCTGCATCCCTTTCGCAAAACCTACCTCTGAGTTGTTGACACTCATGTCCCGACATCTTTCGGCACAGGCATAGTACATTCGTAAATTCCTTCTACCAAACATACGATTCATTCATAGATCCAAGCCTCCGAGTCGCTGTCGGTCGTTCTCCAATATCACTCACCATAGGCTTCACTAGTTATAAGATTCACTGTTCTCATCCTTTTTTGAGATAAACAGGTATTGTTTGTATGGGTTTCTGTGGCTGATTGGGGTGTAATTAAACCCACCTGATGTCTTTCCTGCACTTGACTAGCCTGGGGGGATGAGTGGTTGATAGGTGTTTGGTTTCACAGTAAGGAATGGCATACACTCTACAACCAATTCATATCAGATACTCCTTATTGCCAATTTATATCAGATTCATCTCATACATTTTTTAAGCTGATTCGTGTCAAATGCATTGCAGAGGCTGACTCTGCCAACTCACTGCGTGTCCACGTAGTTGTACCTTCGAGATCGGTCGTATATCTTCATCGATTGTCCCACGCTCGGACCGCTACACACTCGCTGTTGCAGGTAGGACTTTGTTGTTACCGCTCCTCTAACCTCTAGTAGTTACGTTATCATGTTCGTTTATCATGTTCGTTTTGCAAAAGTCGCACTTACGCCACCGTAAGTCTTTCTATGTCATCTTTCATGTATTTCATGCTTTCTACCCAACGCGGGTTTACTCGAGCCGTTCACTTCACGGCGATGCGGTCAAATCCGACATTCAAGCCCCTTACTCACCTTGCGTCTATGGCCGATTCGAAACTAGTCGCAACTTCGCTTCTATGTTTCAGATCCTCGGCAATCACAAGCCCCTTCAAACCACCATCACCATTTAGTCGATTCAAACCCAGCCATATCATCGGCAATACGGGCAGATCTGTCATACGAGCCCTGTAGTCACCTCGCATCTACGGCCGATTCGAATCTAGTCGCAACATCGCTTCTATGTTTCGGATCATTGGCAATCACCAGCCCCTTCAACCACCATCACAATTCAATCAATCCAAACCCAGCCATATCCTCAGCGATACGGATCCCATATATGAGCCTCTCAGTCGCATCTACAGAGGATTCGAGTCTAGTCGCAGCATCGGCGCAACGATTCCAGTCCTTGCCAAACGCAACTCTAACAACCAAGCCGAATCCTGTTGCATCTCCGACTCAAATGAGTCAAATCTTTCGCAGACTATTCCATAGCTATAACCCAGTTCAAACTAGTCACATCGACTGTACGAATTCAGCAGTACTTACGTTTGACTTTCTCAGTCTATCCATACATGATCATACACAATTCTCTCCACCAATTTGCTCAGTATTGCGCACGGTCATTCCTACATATCACATTTCCTCTATAACCTTTTCTTTCGCCTTTCAACAAAGCTCCTTGCAATCGCTGCAAGCATCAATGCAATGGCTCAATACGGCCACTCATCTCCAGTAGCAACACGGCTGCTCTCCTCATTCCTACACACTTATAATTAAATTTATAGATTCAAATAAAGCTGCTTTCTTGCAATCGCTGCAAGCATCTCTGCTATAGCTTAATACGGCCACTCATCTCCAGTAGTAACACAGCTGCTCACCTCATTCATCCATTCATTCATTCTCACCTCATAATTCAAATAAGGCCGCTTCCTTGCAATCGCTGCAAGCATTTCAGCAAGTGGCTCAAACTGCCACTCATCGTCTCCAGTAGCAACATGGCTGCTCATCATTTTCCCTGTCGCTTTCCCCTTTTTAGGCCAGTTAGAACACCAGTTAGTCCACCCTACACTAGGTTTGGACAGTATCTCCCAAAAAAAAAAAAAAAAACCCCCATTGTCGAGGGCTTGCATCTTCACCAGGGGGCCAGCTTTGCCCCTAACAGCTCTTTGCAATCCCCCTTGTCAAAACGAAATTCTCATGTCACCTTACTACAGGCTCCCGGTCAACTCAGTTCTCGACCCCCCCAACCAGTCGACTTCACAACTAGTGCATAAAGTCAGGTGTTTAGCTCAATGGGATTCCCCCTTTTTCTTTTTTTTTTTTTTTTTTTTTTAATCTTTATTTAAGTTTTTTTTTTTCCATACAAAAAGTATAAAACATAGTATACATATACATATGCACCCTACTCCCCCCCCCCCCCCTATAGCCCTACTACCTCTTCATATTTCTTCGTTGATTTTCTTTACCCCGCTCTCCTCATCCTCTTCCCGTCCCTCCATTCTATACATATCCTCTACTTTTCCTATCCATTCCCTCAATTTTGGGGCTTCCACCTGTCTCCAATTTTTTGGTATCAAGCTCTTTGTTACGTTTATTAGATTTCCTATGAGGCCTTCTTTGTACTTTTGAGTTGGGGTGTCTGTACCATGGAAAAGACATGTCCATGGATTTTCTAGTACCTGAGTTCCTGTTATTATTTTTATTAAAGTTAATGTTTCTCTCCAGTAATTTCTAATTTTTGGGCATTCCCACCAGATATGTGCCACACTCCCTTGCTGTCCACACCCTCTCCAGCACATCCCAAGTTGCTCTTCCTGGTATCTCCTCATCTTGTCTGGTGTCCTATACCATCTAGCAAGGCTTTTGTAATTCATTTCTATTGTATTAAGATTGTTCGATGTCCCGTGTGTTAGGTGCAAAATTTTTTCTATATTCTGTTTCTCCCCTCGTGGCCCTATTTCTTCTTCCCATTTTTTTATATATATAGGTACCTCCGTCTCGTCCACTTCTCCCAGCATCTTATATATCTGTGAGATATTTACTCTTATTATTTTCCCCTCACACATCCGCTCTAAGACGTTAAGATCTGTTCCGCTTCTCAATGGTTATGGCAATGATGAGACAAAATGTCTGAGCTGGAGGTACCTCCATCCATCTATATCCATGTACTCCTGTAATGTTTCTAACATGTTTATTTTACCCGCATTTATTATGTGCCTCAATTGAATATCTTCTCTTCTAATCCAGTGTCCTCCCATAGTGCTCGTCCCCGGTGGAAATAAGTTATTTTCTTTTAATGCCATTAATGGCATTAATTAATCCACTTATTATGCTTGTGAATTCCGTCCCATATTCTAAAAACGTTTTTTGTGAGTGCAAGTGTTGTTGGTCCGAGTGATCTGTGTTTTGGGGGTATCCAAATTTCCTTTCCTAATCGTGTCTCTGCAGAGCTGTGTTCTATTGCCACCCATCTTTTTTCATTATCTAGTTTTGTCCACTCCACCACCCGTGTTAATACTATAGATTCGTAATATTTCTTAAAATCCAGTACTTTTAGACCTCCCCTCTCTTTTCCCAGTTGTAATACCTTTAAGGTTATTCTAGGCTTCTTATTTTTCCAAATGAGCTTGGTTATTAAACGTTTAATAGTATTAAAGTAGACTGGAGGAATATATATCGGTAACATCTGTAACTTGTATAATATTTTTGGTTGTATGATCATCTTAAGGGCATTAATCCGGCCAAACCAGGACAATGGTTTCGTCATTATTTTTTTTTGTATCTTCTCTTACTTCGTCCAGTAGGGGGATATAGTTTATCTCATAGATTTTCTTTAATGAGGCTGCCAACTTTATACCTAAATATTTAATTTCCTTTTTCCATAGGAAGGGAAATTCGCCCTTGATATCCTGTTCTTCCCCACTGCTCGTGCTGACACTTAAAACCTCCGTTTTTTTTTTAATTTATTTTAAAATTTGATAGATCTCCATACTGCTCGATACTCTTTACCAAGTTTGGCATGGAGATTCTAGGTTTTGTCACGTAAAATAGGACATCGTCCGCAAATGCGGCTACTTTATGTACCTCTTCCCCAAGCTCAATTCCTCCTATATCAGGATTTTTCCTCACTGTCTGCAGCAGTGGTTCCAAAGTCAACACGAACAGTATGGGTGACAGTGGGCAACCCTGTCTAGTCCCATTGTACATTCTAAAGGGGTCAGACAAGTTGCTGTTTACCCTTACCACTGCCATTGGGCACTCATAAAGTGTCTTTATCGAACTCAGGATTCGGGTACCAAATCCCATTTCTTTCAACGTGCCCATCATGAATCCCCAGTCTACTCGGTCAAATGCTTTTTCTGCATCTATTGACAAGAGAAGACTGGGGGTTTTGCTCTCTTGGGCTTTCTGGAGAAGCAATAGTGTCCTCACTCCATTATCCCTTCCCTCTCGGCCCCCCACGAACCCCACTTGGTCTGGGTGGACCAAGTTCGGAACTAATTTTTTCATTCTAGTAGCTAGTATTTTTGCGAATAATTTTATGTCGGTATTTAACAATGAGATTGGTCTATAGTTTGAACATATCATACCTTCACTCCCTTCTTTCAATATTGTGGAGATAATTGCTAGAGAGGCTTCCTTACCCAAACCATATGCACATAACCTTGGTGACAAAATTTCCCCAAATTTTTTATAATATTCTATTATATAACCGTCCGGGCCCGGGCTTTTCTCTCCTGTTGTTTCTTTTATTGCTTGGTTTACTTCGGATGTTGTTATAGGAGAATCCAATTCCTGTACTATTTCCTGTGATAGTGTAGGGACCTTAGCGTTTATTATATATTCTTTGATTTTCCCCTTTCTAATGTTCTCTTGTTGCTCTGTCTCCTTTTTTCTAACCCAATATAATTGCTCGTAGTATTCTCTAAATACCTCCGCTATATCTTCAGTCTAAAGGCCCGTACACACGGTCGGACTTTTTGACAACAAACATGCAAATTAGCTGTTTTGGAGCAACATCCGACTGTGTGTACGCTCCATCGGACAAACTTTTTCTGTTTTCATCGGACTTTTGTTGGCTCTGCGAACGGACAAACTTTTTGACAACAGAAGTCCGAAGGAGCAAAGTCCGACCGTGTGTATGCAAAGGCATCGGACTTTTGTACAAGGTACAAACACGCATGCTCAGAGCCTATGCAAACGATCAGACTACAATAGAGAAGTTGACCAAAGGTGGCGCAGGAGTCATTGAACGTCCTCTTTTGAAGCGGCGTCAGTACGTTGTGACGTCATTACGTTCATGTTTGTTGTCAAAAAGTCCGACCGTGTGTATGCAATACAAACTTGTGGACAACACACTTTGTACAAAAGTCCACGGAAAAGTTTGTACAAGTCCGACCGTGTGTATGGGGCTTTATATTTAATCTCATTATTTTTATCTAGTATTTTCTCAATATAATTTTTTGCTTTCTTTTTCCTCAATATCCTAGCTAAACTCTTGCCATTCTTGTTTCCCAAGAAATATCGTTCTTTCGTTATTTTATGATATTCTCTCCTTACTTCTTGCTCTATTGTTTCCTCCAGCTCTAGTTTTTTTATAGCTAAATTCCGTTGTAGCCCCTGTATCTGTCCCTTTCCATTTTGTTTCTCTATTTTGTGTTTTAATTCTAATCTCCTAATTTCTTCTCTTAATTCCTTTACCTTTTTATTCCTTTCTTTTTTTCTTTTTGCCCCAAGTGAGATATATATTCCTCTTATGTAAGCCTTATGGGCCTCCCATAGTATGTTCTCCGCCATCTCGTCCTTCCCATTTGAGGCAAAAAAAAATTGCAACTCCTTTCTTATTGTTTCCTCTCCTTCTACGTCTAATAGATCTTTATTTAGTTTCCAGGTAAACGGGGGTTTCTTTACCTCTGGGATTTTAATTCTCATGATTACAGGTGCGTGATCCGACAGAGTCCTAATTCCGATGTCCGTATCCACCACTTCCTCCAATAGCTGATGTTCCACCAGCCAATAATCTATCCTGGTGTATGTCCCATGCACGGGGGAGTAGAACGAATAATCTCGTTTCTTCGGATGTTGTATTCTCCACTCATCTATCAGCTGTAATTTGGCCATCCATTGTTTAATTACATTCCGCTGCACGTTCCCCGTCTCCCGTGCATGGGACGAACTATCCAGTCTCGGATTTATCGGAAAATTCAGGTCTCCTGCCACAATCACCCTCCCCTCCTTAAATTCCCAAAGTTTTCCCAGTGTCTTTCTCAGATAAGTTATTGGATTCTTATTCGGGCTATATATATTTGCCAAGGTATATTTTATTCCCCATAGTTTTCCTTTTAGAAACAGGAACCTCCCTTCCGGGTCTCCCATCCTGCCCTCTACTATAAATTGGATATCCCGGCCTATCCCCACTGCTACCCCCCTTGTTCTACTTGAGACTGAGTCTCCATAGAACCAGGTCGGGTGTCTTGGGGAATACAGTCTAATTTTTACTTTCATGGGTTAAGTGCGTTTCCTGTAAGAACACAATCTCTGCATTAAGTTGCTCCAATTCTCTTAGTATCTTAAACCGTTTGTTAGCTACATTCAGACCTCTCACATTATACGACACACAATTTACCATTGTCATGCTGGAACCCAAATAATGCCCTTTACTCAAAATCTTGAGCTATAGGTTATTCTCCTCTCTCCCTCCCCCCCTCCTCTCCCACCCCCCCACCCTCCTCTCCCCCCCCACCCTCACCCCCCCCATGGCCCATCTCCGGGCCTCTTGCCTCCAACCTGGATATATCCCCATCCTGGTGTCTGCACCTCTTCCCTTGAGGTGGAGACCCCAACCCGGCGCCCCGTGTGCACCCCCCCCGGTTCCTGGGATCCCGGGGCGGGCCCTAAAGAGAGAGACCCTTCCCCAGCCCCCCCACCCCCCCAGAGAACAGCTTCCACCACCTTCAATATACTTACATAACTTTAGAGCAGCCTTTTTACTACTTCTTCCCTCCCCTCTCCCCCCTATACCCCCCGCCACCCCCCTCCTCCCCCCGGTAGCTCCTCTCTTGTTGACCCTTCGTACTCTTTTGGAATTGGTATCTGTAAGTTTTTACAAAAGTCCTGCACGTCTTCCAAAAATCTCAACCTTACTGTCTTCCCATCCCTATGTACTATTAATGCTGCGGGAAATCCCCAGCTATATCTAATGTTTAGTTCTCTTAATTGATCCAACAGTGGTTTGAGCTTTCTTCTTCTTATTAGGGTCTCCGCTGATAAGTCCGCGAACACTTGTAAAGTCTTTTGTTCGTACTGTAGAGGAGGTCCCTTCCTAAGATTATTCCATATTTTTTCTTTATCTGAGTACTTATGGAACTTAATAAGCACATCCCGTGGCGTATCCTCTTTTAGCCCAGGTGGTCTCCTCACTCTGTGTACTCTATCAATTTTTATCTTTTCTGCCTCTCCTCACTCCAGTAGGGGGTTAAATATCCTCTTCATCTTTTCCTCCAGATTTTCTCCATTTTGCTCTGGTATAGCCCTTATCTTCAAATTTTGGCGCCTATTTTGGTTTTCTTGCGCCTCCATTTTATAATAACATTCTTTCTGTTGTCTTTGCAGCTCTTTCATTTGTGTTTTTAGCCCAGCTATCTCCAGTGTTTGTCTCTCCGTTTTCTCTTCTACCTCTTCTATCCTTTTTAACAGATGTCCCAAATCCATACGTACGTTGGAGACCTCACTTTTAATCAGGTTTTCCATTCTCTCGAACATTGCTAGCATATCCAACTTAGTAGGCATTAGGGATTCACTTCTCAGATCTTCCCCCTCTGTAATCTCCGTCTCTATTCCCATGTTCTCCTGCATCTTTTCTCCTTGGGCCCCCTTTAATTTAGCTGCCTCTTTTCTTGTGCCTTTGGTTACCTGAGCTGTTTTTTTTTTCCATACTAGGGCTTCTGGTGTTCCCTTCTTTAGTTGTTAGATATTTCTGGATTGAGCTTGCACTCGAATTTAAACTTTCTCTGGGGGTTTTGGATTCTGTTACTTTTTGGGATCGGCCTTTCATTATTTCTTTTGGGCTCACACCCCCTCTGGCTTACCCCTCTTCCTGAGTGCTTATCCCTCTGGGATTTATAATATATTCCTCCTTCCCCTCCTCCTTTCCTTGTATATGTTTCCAAACAAAAAAAAGGGAGAGACCTCTCTTTGATAGTCGATGGCTCTATTCTGTGCGAGTGCAATAAATATATATGAATACTCATGGGTTACCCACAGATGTGTTCAGACTCAGTATATCTCTCATGCAGATTACTTCTTTAAACCGTCTCTATTTTTTTTTTTTTTGAGCTATTGCTTAATATCCATTAATATATATTCAATAGATAGTATGCCAGGGGAGACATTTCAGTTAGTCCGTTTATTAATTGGTTATTGACTTGCTTTACTTCAAACTGATATTTTTAGAAAAGCAGCACAGGAGAAAATCTTCATTTATCTTCACATATCCTAGAGAAGATTTAATGACAGTCCTTTTTTCTTCCACAAGTTCTTAGCTTTGTTCATTCATTCATATCTATAAAGTTACTGTATAAACATTGTCTCTGCATGTATTAGTGCATGTATTAGTATCATCAATAAGCATTTTTAACCTTCCCTGTATATCTCACAACCGCTTGTTCTGTCTCACTCTTTAACATCTCAGGGGTTAATTATCAAACATGCAGACAGATTTAGCGTCCAAGAAGGGGGAGGTAGAGAGGGGAGAGGGATAGATACAGACGGGATCACCTGTTATCCTGTCGGTTTCAGTCCTCCTTATCAGGGGGGAGAGCTGCCCTCTCCAGCTGCTGCTGACTTTTCACTGTATCCAAGTCACTTTATGCAAGTCATCTCATCCCGGGGGGGGGGTTGATCTCCTGCTCACATCTCCCATCTGGAGGTTGTGCGGCTGCTCTCACCAGCCACTACCGCTCTCCACATCGGTCTCAACCTGTTCTGAGGGGGGGTGGACAGATCGTCCTAGTGGGGGGCCTCCACGGCGTGTCCCCGGTCTTCCATCTGGTTCCTCCACCTCCGTGGATAACAGTCTCTCTCAGCCCTCATGGCCGCCGCGTCAGGCTCCTCCCCCAATGCTCTGGCGTCACATCAGTACCATTCCCCCTTTCTCTTAAACACTCTTTCACTACATATTTTTACTTCACATACAGAATTTAAAACGAAAATCAATCAGCGCTGAACACAATAAAATAAATATAAAATAGTGAAAAAAATATATAGTGAAAAAAATATATTAATGCAGCTAGAATACTATAGGTCAAAATACCAAATCCCACATTACAAAGTAAAACGTAACAGTACAGCGCAAATAAACATAAAAATAAATATAAAAATAAATATAAATTAAATCAATCCATCAATATAGTGCATACAGTGGTGTGAAAAAGTGTTTGCCCCTTCCTCATTTCCTGTTCCTTTGCATGTTTGTCACACTTAAGTGTTTCGGAACATCAAACCAATTTAAACAATAGTCAAGGACAACACAAGTAAACACAAAATGCAATTTGTAAATTAAGGTGTTTATTATTATTAAAGGTGAAAAAAAATCCAAACCATCATGGCCCTGTGTGAAAAAGTGATTGCCCCCCTTCTTAAAACATACTATAACTGTGGTTGTCCACACCTGAGTTCAATTTCTCTAGCCACACCCAGGCCTGATTATTGCCACACCTGTTCACAATCAAGGCATCACTTAAATAGGAGCTGCTTGACACAGTAAGGTCCACCAGAAGATCCTTAAAAGCTACACATCATGCCGAGACCCAAAGAAATTCAGGAACAATTGAGAAAGAAAGTAATTGAGATCTATCAGTCTGGAAAGGGTCATAAAGCCATTTCCAAAGCTTTGGGAATCCAGCGAACCACAGTGAGAGCCATTATCCACAAATGGCAAAGACATGGAACAGTGGTGAACCTTCCCAGGAGTGGCCGGCCGCCCAAAATTACCCCAAGTGCGCAGCGACGACTCATCCAAAAGGTCACAAAAGACCCCACAACAACGTCCAAGGAACTGCAGGCCTCACTTGCCTCAGTTAAGGTCAGCGTTCATGCCTCCACCATCAGGTGAAGACTGGGCAAAAATGGCCTGCATGGCAGAGTTCCAAGGAGAAAACCACTGCTGAGCAAAAAGAACATCAAAGCTCATCTCAATTTCTCCACAACACATCTTGATGATCCCCAAGACTTTTGGGACAACATTCTGTGGACCGATGAGACAAAAGTGGAACTCTTTGGAAGGTGTGTGTCCAAGTATATCTGGCGTAGAAGGAACACTGCATTTCATAAAAAGAACATTATACCAACAGTAAAATATGGTGGTGGTAGTGTGATGGTCTGGGGCTGTTTTGCTGCTTCAGGACCTGGAAGACTTGCCGTGATAAAAGGAACTATGAATTCTGCTGTCTACCAAGAGATCCTGAAGGAGAATGTCCGACCATCTGTTCGTGTACTCAAGCTGAAACGAACTTGGGTTCTGCAGCAGGACAATGATCCTAAACACACCAGCAAGTCCACCACCAAATGGCTGAAGAAAAACTAAATGAAGACTTTGGAGTGGCCTAGCCAAAGTCCTGACCTGAATCCTATTGAGATGTTGTGGTATGACCTTAAAAAGGCCGTTCATGCTCGAAAACCCTCTAATGTAACTGAATTAGGACAATTCTGCAAAGATGAGTGGGCCAAAATTCCTCCAGGACGCTGTAAAAGCCTCATTGCACGTTATCGCAAACGCTTGGTTGCAGTTGTTGCTGCTAAGGGTGGCCCAACCAGTTATTAGGTTTAGGGGGCAATCACTTTTTCACACAGGGCCATGATGGTTTTGATTTTTTTTCACCTTTAATAATAAACACCTTCATTTACAAATTGCATTTTGTGTTTACTTGTGTTGTCCTTGACTATTGTTTAAATTGGTTTGATGTTCCGAAACACTTAAGTGTGACAAACATGCAAAGGAACAGGAAATGAGGAAGGGGGCAAACACTTTTTCACACCCCTGTAGTACTGAAATGGGGATATATATATATATATCTCTCAGTTAATCAGTACAACCCTGCTAAGATTAAATATATAAAACCACATAGCTGCCGACGTCATCCACCAGCGACACCGATTCGTGCATGAAAACAAAAACAATCTATACAGACAAGATATAAGAAATAAATAAGAAAAAAGAATAAGAAAAATAAATAAGAAAAATAAATAAGAAAAAATAATGAATAAAAAATAAATAAAATAAAAATAAAAATAGATATAAAATTAAAAAATTCATCTATCCGAAATGAAACAGTTTAAATCAAAATCAACGTTCAAGCCACTCGGGGAGAGAACCCTGGTTTCATGAATCCAGTATGACTCACGTCTACTTAATTGGCGTATGCAGTTACCTCCACGCCAATGTTTCGTGACCTTTTCAATCCCCCAGAAACTCAAACTTTTGGGATTCTGAGCATGTACCAGTTTAAAATGACGAGACACATTGTGTGTCTTAAGGCCCTTCTTAATATTATTCACATGCTCACCTAACCTAACATGGAGGGGCCTAGACGTCCTACCAATATATTGGAGGCCACATCCACATTGGAGCATATATACCACCCCTACCGTAGAACATGTAATCAGTTGATCGATTTTATACTCCCTGTTGTTACTTGTAGCAACGAAAGATTTTCTCTTTTTTATGTTACATCTGGAATGTTTGCATGCTGTACACCGACCACACGCATAAAAACCAGACAAAAAGGAAAATAACCTACTTTCACTTTGCACAGGAGGATCAATGACACTGGGGGCTATCTGATCACGTAACGAAGGAGCCTTTTTATATATAAAAGAAGGACGTGCGGGTAGAAGAGGTCCCAACACTCGATCCTGCTTCAATATAAACCATTTTTTTGCCACCAGTTTTTCAAACTTCTTGTGCTGTACATTATAATCCAAAACCATTCTGAAGTTAACACCTTCTCCTATTGGTTCTTTCACTCTGTCTCCAACTAAAAGAGATCTGTCCAACTGTTGGACTAAAGCGACTTCATGATCAAGACCAGGTCTATCATAAAATTTTTCCTGAAATCTGGAGGACAAAACCTGGGCCTGAAGCACAAAATCTTCCACATTGGAACAATTACGCCTCAATCTTACATACTGTCCTCTGGGGATATTGCACAACCAGGACTTATGGTGGTAACTCCCCAGAGGAATGTACGAATTGCGATCGGTTGGTTTGAAATAATTTTTTAATAACAACCCATCTTTATCTTTACTAATCTCAAGGTCCAAGAACACCATCCGTTCCTGACTAATATTCCAGGACAACTGAATGTTCTTATCATTAGCATTCATGGTCCCAATAAACTTATCCAAACCAGCCTGATCACCCTCCCATATCATGATCAGATCATCAATAAATCTTTTGTAGCAGATTAATTCATGGGGGCGGCTACGGAAGACAGCATCCTCCTCCCAGTGGGCCATAAATAAATTGGCCACACTGGGAGCGAACCTGGCACCCATAGCCACCCCCCTTGTTTGTAGATAAAACTGATGATTAAACCAAAAATTATGAATTACATTGGTTGATAGAGGAAGGGAAAAATAAGAACATTCTTAATAAAAAAGAGGGACTCTACCTCGACCCGTTGTTTTGCAGAACCCCCATTATATATAGCCTGCCGAAGATACACAAGGATTGTGTTAATCCCCCCGGCAGGCCTATAGTTAATGGCATTGATTCCATCACTTCTAGGGTGGGTCAATATATCGACAGTTTTTTGCAGTCCTTAGTGTTGAAAACCAAGGCATTCCTTAAGGATACCAAACACATTATTCAAATTCTTGAATCATTAGAATGTTCGGCATCTTGCTTTCTTGTGACTGCTGATGTTGGCTCTCTTTACACAATTATTGGGCATAATGATGCGCTGGCTTTGGTCCAGTGGGCCATGTCCAAATTTTCTGATCTTTCTGAGGGCCATAAAAAGTACCTCCGAAAGTGCTTAGATTTTTGTTTGACTAGAAATTATTTTTGGTTTAATCATCAGTTTTATCTACAAACAAGGGGGTGGCTATGGGTGCCAGGTTCGCTCCCAGTGTGGCCAATTTATTTATGACCCACTGGAAGGAGGATGCTGTCTTCCGTAGCCGCCCCCATGAATTAATCTGCTACAAAAGATTTATTGATGATCTGATCATGATATGGGAGGGTGATCGTGCTGGTTTGGATAAGTTTATTGGGACCATAAATGCTAATAATAAGAACATTCAGTTGTCCTGGAATATTAGTCAGGAACGGATGGTGTTCTTGGACCTTGAGATTAGTAAAGATAAAGATGGGTTGTTATTAAAAAATTATTTCAAACCAACCGATCACAATTCGTACATTCCTCTGGGGAGTTACCACCATAAGTCCTGGTTGTGCAATATCCCCAGAGGACAGTATGTAAGATTGAGGCGTAATTGTTCCAATGTGGAAGATTTTGTGCTTCAGGCCCAGGTTTTGTCCTCCAGATTTCAGGAAAAAGGTTATGATAGACCTGGTCTTGATCATGAAGTCGCTTTAGTCCAACAGTTGGACAGATCTCTTTTAGTTGGAGACAGAGTGAAAGAACCAATAGGAGAAGGTGTTAACTTCAGAATGGTTTTGGATTATAATGTACAGCACAAGAAGTTTGAAAAACTGGTGGCAAAAAAATGGTTTATATTGAAGCAGGATCGAGTGTTGGGACCTCTTCTACCCGCACGTCCTTCTTTTATATATAAAAAGGCTCCTTCGTTACGTGATCAGATAGCCCCCAGTGTCATTGATCCTCCTGTGCAAAGTGAAAGTAGGTTATTTTCCTTTTTGTCTGGTTTTCATGCGTGTGGTCGGTGTACAGCATGCAAACATTCCAGATGTAACATAAAAAAGAGAAAATCTTTCGTTGCTACAAGGAACAACAGGGAGTATAAAATCGATCAACTGATTACATGTTCTACGGTAGGGGTGGTATATATGCTCCAATGTGGATGTGGCCTCCAATATATTGGTAGGACGTCTAGGCCCCTCCATGTTAGGTTAGGTGAGCATGTGAATAATATTAAGATGGGCCTTAAGACACACAATGTGTCTCGTCATTTTAAACTGGTACATGCTCAGAATCCCAAAAGTTTGAGCTTCTGGGGGATTGAAAAGGTCACGAAACATTGGCGTGGAGGTAACTGCATACGCCAATTAAGTAGACGTGAGTCATACTGGATTCCTGAAACCAGGGTTCTCTCCCCGAGTGGCTTGAACGTTGATTTTGATTTAAACTGTTTCATTTCGGATAGATGAATTTTTTAATTGTATATCTATTTTTATTTTTATTTTATTTATTTTTTATTCATTATTTTTTATTTATTTTTCTTATTTCTTTTTCTTTCTTTTTCTTTTTTCTTATTTATTTCTTATATCTTGTCTGTATAGATTGTTTTGTTTTCATGCACGGATCGGTGTCGCTGGTGGATGACGTCGGCGGCTATGTGGTTTTATATATTTAATCTTAGCAGGGTTGTACTGATTAACTGAGATATATATATATATATATATATATATATATATATATATATATATATATATATATATATATCTATCTATCTATCTATCCCCATTTCAGTACTAAATACTGCATGATTATGTTTGTAGCAATATAATATTTTTAGAAATATTTCTTAATTATTATATATATATAATTTTTGCTATTTTATGCTATTTTTTGTATTCAAATCGCTCCATTTGAGGGCAGCTGGAGGTGTAGTGTATGTTTATCACTACTGAATATCACGATCCAAGTGTGTCCTTCTGTTTTTTTTCTAACATAAGGTTTTTCTTGTTATTTTATATTTCCTCTCTCTCTTGAAATTCATTGTGCGTGTATCTGGCTTCCGGGGTCACGCTTGATGTGTCTGTCCCTGGCTGGCTGACTTGCGCACAATTTTCTTTCCTATTGGCCAATTATCAGTGTGCTAGCTTAAAAGCGGTTGTCCGACATCACGCCGTCACCGCTGATGAAGTCCCGCCTACTTTCGGGGACGCAACGCGTACAGACCACGTGACCTAAGCCGTGACGTCATCCGCAAGCTGTTACACTGATGCTGGATTGTATCTGTTTTTATGCTTATTACTCGGCACTGGAGATCAGTGCATAAAAATGTGAGTGTACCATTTCTATTCCTGCTTCTTTTTTAATAAATTCGTTACAAACGGAGAGCACTAGATTCTGTTTCTTTATGCTTCTATGTGGAATCATATTGGTTTGAGGACATAAAAAAGGATTTATCTCTGGAGCACTTCCGTTACGTTTGCTGATTGCTGTGATTAATCCCTTGATGGGAACATGCGTTTTTGACCTGTCTGATTTATCAGTAGTCCATTAATTTGAGGTGAGAGTCCATCTTGCTCTTTGGTGAAGGGATCACATCATCACCTCTTTTGTTGATTGAAGACACACTGCACAAGCGGACTCTTCTTGACAAATCACCTGTTTTCTTCTTTCACTTATAGACTTTTGTATTATATGCACTATATTGATGGATTGATTTCATTTATATTTATTTTTATATTTATTTTTATGTTTATTTGCGCTGTACTGTTACGTTTTACATACAGAATTTGACCTGCTCCTGAGGCGTTAGCAACTGTCACATACTTCTGTGCACTTCACTCTGTTTTCGAAGCACAAGCCTTCAATACGCAGACAAGGTCGCCTAATCTCCATACTTGCTGGCAGTGCAAGCATTAGTAGACCAAACCCACGTCAATTAACTACAGATCGCAACATTCCTACTTAGTATACCAGACTTCAGCTACCCACCCCAGTCCGCCCTGGGGCGCTCTGGTTCATTAGTCTGTGCCGAGCACAGACTGACACCTGAGCTATCGGTTACCTAGCTAGTCACCTCCTGGCTCACCTCGGTTGTCACGCATTCTTTTGAGTTTTCTAAAGTCACACTCAACAGCGCTCGAGCGCAAACCAACTGTCACTATGGCTGTCGTTCCTTGTCCTATTCTTCTTGTTTCCTTCCGCCTTTTATCTTATCTACCCAACGCAACTATCCCCTCCTACCTTTGCAACTTACCTCAAACATACGCACCCCCCCCCCCTTGCTTTTAGTTGACGCCATGTCGCAGGCAGACAGTGAGGACTTTGCCTCAGCCCTGCCATCACCCTTTACAGGCTCAGCAAGTGGCGGTTTACAGTCTCACAAGAGCTTGGACCAATAAAAAAAGAAAAAAACTCATAGCAGAACGGTGTCGCAGGAGTAAATCCTACCCTGCCGCAGCCAGGAAACCAAGCCTTTAGGCTACGGTTTCCACCGCCAGTGGCAGCCCTTCCAGGCACCACTTCAGTCTATCTTCTTTGCGACTACTCAGCTGCACTCCTGGGTAACCACACTGTCAACAGCAGTCGCCGAAGTCCAAGCAGAGTGACAGCCCTGGAAGTACGCCCAGCCGTGCCCCTACCAGCTCCAGTCACCACTGTCATTCCCGTACCTTCACTTACAGATACACCCAACTTCTGCACCATCATCTTCCCTGCACACCTTGTCCTAGCAGGGCATCTAGGAGGACATCTTGAATGACAATGACGTTAACTTAGCATCCCTCCTCATAGCAGTACACAACTTGGCCTAGAACAAGTCATATTCGCAGGGGAGATGTCTCCGTCATCCTGAAGGCCAGAGACCCTTTACTTAATTGCAAGCTCACTGTCACAGAGTTTGTGCTGGCCTTGGGGACAGTCAGAGACATGCTAGGCAGAGCAACCCCAACAGGAGGGTAGAATTGGACCCGTATCTGCATGCAGCAGGTCACAAGTACGCAGGGTGCCCATCCTTTGACTATCACCGCTCATTTTCAGCCAAGGCAGCAGCCAGACTCAAGGGGATCCTTTACCTCCCATCGTTTAGTGTTTCTCTTCCAGGTAAAGACCCTGACTAAATCCTTAAATTAAGATGTGCCAGCTATAGCAGATCTGCCCATGGGAGTCGAATTTCTCACAAATTGGAATGGCATGCCAATGTGTATTTCCTCAGCATCTCTCTCTTCATCTCAGGTAGTCATGGTCACCACAGCCTCCACAGGTCCTCGCCTCAATTTTTGGCCAAATTGGGTTTATAGGGCCATGGCTGTCAGAAATCCTCTTGATTCCTGGGTTCAGTTAGTCCTCCTCTTTGTTCGACCTCTACCCCATTGTCGCAGCAGCTCAAGTCTGGTGCAACAACTGGGCAGGACAAACAGTGACGTTCGCCACAGACAACCAAGCCACAGCCAGTATTATGAATAAAGGAGGTCCTAGTAGCCTGCCATCGTGGCCTTCCTACGCAGGCTGGTGCCACTATCCTCACAGCACCAATCTAACGTCCTATGCGTCCACATCCCAGACAAATGCAATAATCTGGCCGACGCACTACCCGTTAACTTTGCTTCGTTATTTTTTGCAGGAACCTGGAACCGACCCGACCATGTCTCTTATCCCACACTGGTCGTAGCTAACCTCAGATTCAAACACTTTCACGACGCTACCTGCCTTATTAATCTTTTACTATCTCACAACACCCTGAAGGCCTACCGTGCAGCCTAGAGGTTCTATGTCAGGTTACTAGCCTCAAACCCCAGAGCAATACCAAGAGTTCTCCATCACATCCTGGTCTTCATATTATGCCACCACACACTGTTGGCATTGTCACACAATACCTTAGACCCCACTCAGCTGACATCCAGTATTTCATCCCCTTATGAGATCCTAACAAACCGTCTTGTTTGCCGCCCATACGGTCAAGACCATGTTGTGTGGTATTCACAAACAAAGACCCCAAATCAGTATCAAACGGCTACCCGTCACCAGCGCCATATTCCGAGACGTGTCTTTCATCCTGTCACATTCCCCTTTGGCTAAATTCAGCCTGGTCGTTCAAGCAGCCATCTACCTGGCTTTCTGCAGCTTCTTACGCCCCAGTGAATACTGTCACCATCCCAGTTGTAAAGTGTTACATAGACTCCACCTCACACGCCATCAGACTTACTTCATCTTGCTCCTCAGGGTGTCCAAAACACAATAGTCCGGCCCAGGGGTTGACATCAAACCTTTCCAAACTCTCAAAGCCTGGTGCCCCGTGTCCATCCTAGATCAATTTTTGGCCCATATGTTTGATCCCTCGCAGGACAGCCCATTACTACCGTTCCCAATTAGTACCCCAGGCAGCAACCAGTTCATTAGTCACGTCAGGTTCATTTTGAGCAAATTAGGCCAGGACCCTGGCCGTTTTCTTGGACATTCTTTTGCATTGGAGCAGCATCCGCAGCCTCATGAAACGGGGTCCCAGTCCACGCGATCAAAGATGGGCAGGCGGGAATCCACCTGCTTTACTCGATACATCTCCAATCCACAAGTGGAAATGTCCTGAGCCTTCAGCAACTTTGCCCCGTAGTGTCTTGTTGTACATAAATTAATCATTACCTCCCTAAACCAAGTCTTTTGCGGCCTTCTCTTGGCATATCGCCCAGCAGACCAGGACTCACCGCCCAGCTCACCAGGGCTTACCTTACAGCAGACCAAGGGCACAATTCAGGTCTATTTTATGTTGTTAGTCGTGTGACGTGTTTATGTGTTCTTTCATATCTCTTAGAGCGGAGGGCTCCGACCATAAATAAGAGGGCCAGTATGGTGGCCCGTAATTATGGGAGGAGCCCGGAGGGTATATAATCAGACCACCCACAACGGTCTGTGCTGGTTCCAGTGCAAGGTACCCACCCACCCATTTCCCTTCTCAGAGTACTTCACTTAAAACACGTTTCTCTACAGAAACATCCATTTACTTTCTTAAGGTATGCAGCCTTCTCTTGGCATATCGCCCAGCAGACCAGGGCTCACCGCCCAGCTCACCAGGGCTTACCTTACAGCAGACCAAGGGCACAATTCAGGTCTATTTTATGTTGTTAGTCTTGTGACGTGTTTATGTGTTCTTTCATATCTCTTAGAGCGGAGGGCCCAGACCATAAATATATATATATATATATATATATATATATATATATATATATATAATAACATTTTGCGTAGTTAACTTCCCCTTTAACCCTAACTCTAGCCCTTAACCCAGAGGTTCTCAACTCCTGTCCTCAGAACCCACATAACAGGTCGGTGTTGAAAAATTTCCTGCGACCTATGAAATTCGCTCACCCCGTCACTTCCGGTGCGGCTCCGTCACTGAAACAGCTGACGGCGGGCCTGTACCGCGCATGCGCCAATCCCCTGCCATTAACAGAGCATGCGCTGTATATTTATTTTCACGGTGGAGAAAAAGTATAGCCTCGAGTGGGCGGAGACTTGCGGGTGGGTGGGCGGAGCTGAACAGATGGTTAGAATGTCAGCCCCGCTCACCCCAAGATTTTCTTCACTGGTCAAGAAAAATTATGGCTTCAAGTTGTATTAGCGCATGCTCGGGATATTTGTTCAGCGGTCGACCAAAATTATGGACTCAAGCGGGCGGAGACTTGCTGGGAGGGAGAGATAGAGCGGAGCCTACAGAGGGGGGCGGGGCCCCGTGCATAGCACTGACTACATATACAGTACATTGTTCTGCCAATAAATACGCCTCACTGCGCCCAGCAAACACCACCTCACTGCGCCCAGAAATCGCCACCTCACTGCGCCAAGCAAACGCTACCTCACTGCGCCCAGAAATCGCCACCTCACTGTGCCCAAAAAATGCCGCTTCACTGCGACCAGAAATCACCACCTCACTGCGACCAGAAATTGCCACCTCACTGCGCCAAGCAAACGTCACCTCACTGCGCCCAGAAATCGCCACCTCACTGCGCCAAGCAAACGCCACCTCACTGCGCCCAGAAATCGCCACCTCACTGTGCCCAAAAAATGCCGCCTCACTGCGACCAGAAATCGCCGCCTCACTGCAACCAGAAATCGCCGCCTCACTGCGCCAAGCAAACGCCACCTCACTGCGCCCAGAAATCGCCACCTCACTGTGCCCAAAAAATGCCGCCTCACTGCCACCAGAAATCACCGCCTCACTGCACCAAGCAAACGCCACCTCACTGCGACCAGAAATCGCCGCCTCACTGCGACCAGAAATCGCCACCTCACTGCGCCAAGCAAACGCCACCTCACTGCGCCCAGAAATCGCCACCTCACTGCGCCCAGAAATCGCCACCTCACTGCCAAAGGAAACGCCACCTCACTGCGCCCAGAAATCGCCACCTCACTGCACCCAAAAAATGCCGCCTCACTGCGACCAGAAATCGCTGCCTCACTGCGACCAGAAATCGCCGCCTCACTGTGCCCAGCAAACGCCACCTCACTGCGCCCAGAAATCGCCACCTCACTGCGCCCAGCAAACGCCACCTCACTGCACCCAGAAATCGCCGCCTCACTGTGCCCAGCAAACGCCACCTCACTGCGCCCAGAAATCGCCACCTCACTGCGCCCAGCAAACGCCACCTCACTGCACCCAGAAATCGCCGCCTCACTGTGCCCAGCAAACGCCACCTCACTGCGCCCAGAAATCGCCACCTCACTGCGCCCAGCAAACGCCACCTCACTGCACCCAGAAATCGCCGCCTCACTGTGCCCAGCAAACGCCACCTCACTGTGCCCAGCAAATGCCTCACTGTGCCCAGCAAACGCCTCACTGTGCCCAGCAAACGCCACCTCACCATGCCCAGCAAACACCTCACTGCACCCAAAAAATGCCGCCTCACTGTGCCCAGCAAACACCTCACTGTACCCAAAAAATGCCGCCTCACTGTGCCCAGCAAACACCTCACTGTACCCAGCGAACACCGCCTCACCGTGCCCAGCAAACGCTGGCTCACTGTGCCCAGCAAACGTAACCACTGTGCCCATAATTTGCCGCCACTGTGCTATCAAACACAGCCACTGTACCCATCAATTGCTGCCAGATTGTCAAGCCGTAGCTGTGCTCCCTGGGGATATGCTGATCACCCATCTGTGCTGCTGGAGGGAGCCCAGACGGGCATAAATGAGGGACCTGCATGTTATGGTAAGTGAGACCATCCCATATCCCACTCCATCTTTCCCGAGAACAGGGACCCCCAGCAGAGGGAACCCCTTCCCCCTCTGAGGACAGGGACCCCCTCCCCCCAAGACAGAGACCCCCTTCTCCCCCCTGAGGACAGGGAAACCTTCTCCCCCCTGAGAACAGGGACCCCCTTCTCTCCTGAGGACAGGGGCCCCCTTCTCTCCTGGGGACAGGGGCCCCCTTCTCTCCTGAGGACAGGGGCCCCCCCTTCTCTCCTGAGGACAGGGGCCCCCCCTTCTCTCCTGGGGACAGGGCCCCCCTTCTCTCCTGGGGACAGGGCCCCCCTTCTCCCCTAGGGACAGGGCCCCCCTTCTCCCCTAGGGACAGGGCCCCCCTTCTCCCCTGGGGACAGGGCCCCCCTTCTCCCCTGGGGACAGGGACCCCCTTCTCTCCTGGGGACAGGGACCCCCTTCTCTCCTGGGGATGGGCACTCCATCTCCCCTGGGAACGGGGACTTCATCTCACCTAGGGACCCCATCTGCCCTGGGGATCAGGACCCCACCTCCCCTAATAAAAAGGAACCTGATCATCCTGTGTGTGCCAACCTCACTGCCCTGCCGGCCATGTGTCCTGTGTGAGGGCCCTCCTGTGACAGCTCTTATAAGGACTTCACCCCACTGTGTGATCCCCCTACATGACTGATCCCTCTGTGTCCAAAACTTACATGGGGAACCCCTCTGTTTGCTCCCCTATATGTCTGCATACTCTGACCACCACCTGTACCATTTCCACATCCACTGACTGCCTCCTGTATCCTGTGCACATGTTCCGACCTCCTCTTGTACCATGTCTGTAGCCTCTAGGAACCTCCTGTGTCCTTTCTGCAATCTCTGACTATCTCTTGTCTTTTAACATGTCTGCAGTCTCTTAGGGGGAGTCTGGAGAGGAATCAAGAGTGAGAGCACCGCCAGGATTGGGATTACGGGAGGAGTCAGATGTGTATGGACTGTGGAGAAGAGACTATAGAATAAAAACCAGAACCACCAACCTGGAGCCGTCTAACTGAGCCCTGCACGCTGCACTGGAGAGGAGGTCAGTGACAAGAGGGCACTCATATAAAGGTTTCCCATAATCTCAGTAACACCCCCCCCCCCTAGTGTATTCACTCTGCGGAAGGTGGTCTCTGGTCACCAGAGTTCCCCCCCCCATAACATTTCCCGGCATTCCCCTTTACATCAGAGTCTGCAGGATTCTTCCCCAAGGCAAAGGAAAATGCTACAGAGCATGATCTAAGGAGGAACTCTGATGTAAGGGGTGCTCTGGTCACCAGAGACCATCTTATATCAGAGTCCACTGCATTCCCATTTACATCAGAGTTCCCACTTACATCAGGGTCTGCAGCATTGCCCTTTGCATCAGGGTTCGCAGAGTTCCCCCTGTTAGATTAGAAGGGATGGAGGCCCAGAGACATGTCCAGAGTACACAGAGGATACCTGGGATAGATTAGAAGGGATGGAGGCCCAGAGAAAACAGAGAAGGCCTCCATCCATTCTAATCTATCCCATGTATCCTCTGTGTACTCTGGACATGTCTCTGGGCCTCCATCCCTTCTAATCTAACCCATGTATCCTCTGTGTTCTCTGGACATGTCTCTGGGCCTTCATCCCTTCTAATCTATCCCATGTGTCCTCTGTGTACTCTGGACATGTCTGTAGGTCTCCATCCCTTCTAATCTATCCCGTGTATCCTCTGTGTACTCTGGACATGTCTCTGGCCCTCCATCCCTTCTAATCTAACAGGGGGAACTCTGTGAACCCTGATGCAAAGGGCAATGCTGCAGACCCTGATGTAAGTTGGAACTCTGATGTAAATGGAAATGCAGTTCCTCCTTAGATCATGCTCTGTAGCATTTTCCTTTGCCTTGGGGAAGAATCCTGCAGACTCTGATGTAAAGGGGAATGCCGGGAAATGTTATGGGGGGGGGGGAACTCTGGTGACCAGAGTCTGCAGGATTCTTCCTACATGCTATCTCCCTTTCAGTTCATCATGAATGCCGCTACCAGACTCATCCATCTTACCAACCACTCAGTGTCCACTATTAACTTCCAATCATCCAACAAATAAAAGTATAAAATATTAACAACAACCTACAAAGCCATCCACAACTCTGACCCCAGCTACATCACTAACCTCATCTCTAAATGCAGGGCCGTCTTTAAGGCAGGGCAAAAGGGGCAGCTGCCCTGAACCCTGTCATTGTTGTGGGGCCCAAAGCAGCTGTCTCATACTTGCCACCTATCCCAGTTTACATTCCCTTGTTCCCTGAAGTTTTAGTCCTGTGCTGTTACTAATGCTGCCCAGCTCTGCCCTATTGTTGTGTACAGGTGACTCACCTGCAGACCTGTGTTTACATGTAAATACTGGCATTCATATGTAAATAGCAGTGACATGCATATGTAAATAGCTGAGGCCAACTGCATTGATATGTAAATAAAGGCAGCATTCATAGGTATATCATGCCCCCCTGCAGTGAGGAGAAGATGTGCTGTAACCTATAGCAACCAGTGAGCAGTATTACTGTACAGCAATCTCTAGCAGCCAATCAACAAGCAGAAATGTGCTGTAACCTCTAGCAACTAATCAGTAAGCCTTAAGGAGTGCTGTAACCTCTAGCAACCAGTCAGTAAGCAGTAATAATATGCTGTAACCTCTGGCAACCAATCGCAATCGCTGCCTGATCTGATACAGTGAACTGATTTTAAGTCTAGCTGCTATTTATTGTATGTCTCTGAGAAGGTGGAGAGCGAAATTGCATGGGGGGAGGGGGGCCCTAAGAATTTTTTTGCCCAGGGTCCAATCAATATTAAAGACGGTCCTGTCTAAATGTCACCCACATCGCCCTCTTAACTCCTTCCAAGACCTCTTGACAGTATTGGAACAGGTTCATCCAGCGCCCTGGACAGTGATACAGAAATGCGTCCCCCTACACCACCGCTAATGCATGTCATAAAATGCCTGCCCATTTCCCTTGATTGGCATGGAGTATGGACTGCACATGCATGGCCTATCACTAACTTTCTATCAGCTAGGAGGTATTTGCACATGCACGGTATATCTTTTGTGTCAGCTCTGGGCCGATAGGGTGAAAAGTAGGCATGATGGAGCAGAGCGTGACCGCTGTGAGAACTGACATGAAGGCACTGCCTGCTTGCTGCCAACCACCAGCATCTGGAGCATGTGTGTGTTAAGGGGGTGCCGCCCCCCCCCCCCCACACACACACAGACACATACTGCTGTTAGGGTTGGCACCTTTTCTTCAAGTTAAACCCGAACACTTTAGAGGCGCACAGCAATTTTTTTTGTAGTATAAACTATACATATATTTTGCTATTAAATAACTTTTCTAATCATATGGTGTTAATAACAAGAGTCCCCCTTTACATCAGAGACCACAGAGTTCCACTTTTACATTTAAACTTGCAAAGTTCCCTTTCACTGTAAGGGGGGACTCTGCAGACTCTGATGTAAGGGAGAACTCTGGGAACTCTAAAGCCCCGTACACACGAGCGGACTTTTCGACATCCAAAGTCTGACGGACTGAGTCCGTCAGACTATTCGATCGTGTGTGGGCTGCAACGGACTTTAGCTTCGCTAAAGTCTGACGGACTTTAGAAATGAAGCATGCTTTAAATTTTCCCGACGGAACTCCGCCGGACCCGGTCCCCTTCGAAAAATTCGCTCGTGTGTGTGCTACTCCGACGGACTAAAACCGACGCTAGGGCAGCTATTGGCTACTGTCTATGAACTTCCTACGTCGAATCCAGTCGTACGTCATCACGTTCGACTCCGTCGGAGTTTGGTGTGATGGTGTGTGGTCAAGTCCGTTCGGTCGAAAAGTCCGCCAGAACTCCGTCGGAACTCCGGCGGAACTCCTTTGGAGGTCTGTCAGACTTAATCCCTCTCGTGTGTACGGGGCATAAGGGATGCTCTGGGAACTCTGATCTAAGGAGGGGTAACACTGAGAACTCTGCTGTATGGAGAGGACTCTGATGTAAGGAGGAACACTGTGGCCTTTGGTCTAAAGGGGAACTCTGATGTAAGGGGTGCTCTGAGAACCCTGATTTACCTTCGTGTACTCAGAGGCAGGAGATAGAAGGGGGGAGACTTCAGTCACAGACAGGGATGGATGGTGAGCTCACTCACCCCATGGCATTCAGCACCTCTCATCCAGATGTATCTGAGGCTGCTGAACTTCACATTTCCGGCCCCCACTTTCCTTTTCTAAGAAGTGTGGGCAGATAGAGGGGTAGGGGAGAGGGGAGGAAGAAGTGAAGATCAAGCCCTCTCTCCTCTCCCATCTGTATGTGGGGGGGACTGTTAGTGCTGATTTTGGGCAGCATGAAAGAGAGTGTAACAGACACTCTCAGCTTAGACAACTGCAGCCAGCAAACCTGCTGGGAAGCCATAGCCTGGTCTGAATCGTGTGTCCGGGTTTCAGGCAGTCTGAAACCTGGACACAGGATTCCAAACCCAAACTGTCTGGGTGAATCCCGAACAGGTGGTGACCCTAACTGCTGTGCTTGGGATGGCTGCCCCTCCTGTCAATCCCTTGTCCTGGCTAGGGATGAGCCGAACACCCCCCTGTTCAGTTCACACCAGAACCTGTGAACAGACCTAAACTTCGTGTGAACTTTAGAACCCTATTAAAGTCTATGGGACTCGAACGTTCACAATCTAAAGTGCTCATTTTAAAGGGTAATATGCAAGTTACTATCCTAAAAAGTGTTTGGGGACCCGGGTCCTGCCCCAGGGGACATGGATCAATGCAAAAAAAAGTTTTAAAAACGGCTGTTTTTTCAGGAGCAGTGATTTTAATAATGATTAAAGTGAAACAATAAAAGTGTAATATTCCTTTAAATTTCGTAGCTGGGGGGTATCTATAGTATGCCTGTGAAGGGGTGCATGTTTCTGGTGCTTAGAACTGTCCCTGCACAAAGTGTCATTTGTGCAGGAAAAAAAGTCTTTTAAAATCACTTGCGGCTAAATTGTCGGCTCCCCGTAATACAGAGAACACTCAATGAGTGTTCTCTGTATTAGCCGACAAATCATTCATTCATTGATAGATAAAAAAAAAAAAAGCGTGGGGGTTCCCCTAAATTCAATTACCAGGCCCTTCAGGTCTGACATGGATATTAAGGGGAACCCCGTGTCAAATTTAAAAAAAAAAAATTGACGTGGGGGTCCCCCTAAATATCCATACCAGACCCTTCAGGTCTAATATGGATATTAAGGGGAACCCCGCATCAAATTTTAAAAAAAAATTGACGTGGGGGTCCCCCTAAAAATCCATACCAGACCCTTTATCCGAGCATGCACCCTGGCAGGCCGCAGGAAAAGAGGGGGACGAGAGAGCGGCCCCCCCTCCCTCCTGAACCGTACCAGGCCACATACCCTCAACATTGGGAGGATGCTTTGGGGGTCTGTGACCCCTCAAAGCACCTTGTCCCCATGTTGATGAGGACAAGGGCCTCATCCTCACAACCCTGGCCGTTGGTTGTGAGGGTCTGCGGGCGGGGGGCTTATCAGAATCTGGAAGCCCCCTTTAACAAGGGGACCCCCAGATCCCGCCCCCCCCCCCTGGTTGAAATGGTAAGGGGGTACAAAAGTACCCCTACCATTTCACAAAGAAAGTGTCAAAATGGTTTAATAAGACAAACACACTTTTGAAAAATTCCTTTATTAAAAATAAAAAAAATAAAAAAAAGATTCCAGCGGTGCTAATCCACTCTTGCTATCCAGCGACGGATCTCCGGGGTCCAGCGATGGATGATCATATCCAGCGACGGGGGATCTCTCAGTCCAGCGCTGTCCATACATCCTTCTTCTGTCTCCACTCCGGAGACACTGCAGAGAGCCCAGCGCTGACGTTTCTTATATTAGGAGGGCGGGGCCACCCGTCACCTGACCCCGCCCCCTCTGACGCTGGTGAAGGGAGCCAGGGGTTCCCCAGTGAGGTATAGGTGACCCCGCCCCCTCTGATGTAACGGAAACCTGCGTTACATCAGAGGGGGCGGGGTCACCCACACGCCACTGGGAAACCCCTGGCTTCCCTCTCCAGCGTCAGAGGGGCGGGGTCAGGTGATGGGTGGCCCCACCCTCCTAATATAAGAAACGTTAGCGCTGTGCTCTCTGCAGTGTCTCCGGAGTGGAGACAGAAGACGGATGTATGGACAGCGCTGGACTGAGAGATCCCCCGTCGCTGGATATGATCATCCATCGCTGGACCCCGGAGATCCGTCGCTGGATAGCAAGAGTGGATTAGCACCGCTGGAATCTTTTTTTTATTTTTTTTATTTTTAATAAAGGAATTTTTCAAAAGTGTGTTTGTCTTATTAAACCATTTTGACACTTTCTTTGTGAAATGGTAGGGGTACTTTTGTACCCCTTACCATTTCAAACAGGGGGGGGCGGGATCTGGGGGTCCCCTTGTTAAAGGGGGCTTCCAGATTCTGATAAGCCCCCCGCCCGCAGACCCTCACCACCAACGGCCAGGGTTGTGAGGATGAGGCCCTTGTCCTCATCAACATGGGGACAAGGTGCTTTGAGGGGTCACAGACCCCCAAAGCATCCTCCCAATGTTGAGGGCATGTGGCCTGGTACCGTTCAGGAAGGAGGGGGGCCGCTCTCTCGTCCCCCCCTCTTTTCCTGCGGCCTGCCAGGTTGCGTGCTCGGATAAAGGGTCTGGTATGCATTTTTAGGGGGGACCCCAACGTCAATTTTTTTTTTTTAATTTGATGCGGGGTTCCCCTTAATATCCATATCAGAACTGAAGGGTCTGGTATGGATATTTAGGGGGACCCCCACGTCAATTTTTTTTTTTTAATTTGACACGGGGTTCCCCTTAATATCCATGTCAGACCTGAAGGGCCTGGTAATTGAATTTAGGGGAACCCCCACGCTTTTTTTTATTTATTTTTTTTATCAATGAATGAATGAATTGTCGGCTAATACAGAGAACACTCATTGAGTGTTCTCTGTATTACGGGAGCCGACAATTTAGCCGCAAGTGATTTTAAAAGACTTTTTTTCCTGCACAAAGGACACTTTGTGCAGGGACAGTTCTAAGCAGCAGAAACATGCGCCCCTTCACAGGCATACTATAGATACCCCCCAGCTACAAAATTTAAAGGAATATTACACTTTTATTGTTTCACTTTAGGCCCCTTTCACACGTGCGGACGATATGTCCGTATTTCATCCATCCGTTTGCGGATGAAATACGGACATACATGCATCCCTATGGGATAGCGGGTGTCTGCGGATGAACATCCGCAGACACCCGTTTTCGTCCACCTCCGCAACAGTCCAATTCTGCAGACGGAGAAAAATCCTATTTTTCTATCCGTCTGCAGAGCGGATCGGACGAACACGGACAGACGGTCCGTGCTGGTCCGATCCCCATAGAGGAGAGCGGAGAGCTGACAGGGCGGTCCCCGCACAGTGTGCGGAGACCGCCCTGTCCGCAGCCGGCTCAGCGGGGACAACGGAGTGATCCCCGCTGAGCAAGCGGATCTTCAAGGGGCGGATCATTACTGATCCACCCCGTGTGAAAGAGGCCTTAATCATTATTAAAATCACTGCTCCTGAAAAAACGTCCGTTTTTAAAACTTTTTTTTGCATTGATCCATGTCCCCCGGGGAAGGACCCGGGTCCCCAAACACTTTTTAGGACAGTAACTTGCATATTACCCTTTAAAATGAGCACTTTAGATTTCTCCCATAGACTTGTATAGGGTGTTCCGGCTTTTCGAATTTGCTGCGAACAGCCCAAATTGTTCACTGTTCGCTGAACAGGCAATGTTCGAGTCGAACATGAGTTCGACTCGAACTCGAAGCTCATCCCTAGTCCTGGCCCTGTCTCCTGCTCTCTAGCTCCCTTTTTACACCCCCCACCCTCGCCATTCTCCAGGACTTCTCCAGAGCCTCTCCTATGCCCTGGAACTCCTTACCCCAATCTGTCCGGCTATCCCCTACCCTGTCCACCTTTTATGCAATTCTTGAAAACCCATCGTTTCAAAGAAGCCTATCCCACCTCTAACTAATAAACTGTACTCTTACTTTCTCCATCATCTGATCCCTAAACAGATATAAACTTTTGGTGCTATATAAATCCTGCATAACAATGATATTAATAATAATAATAATAATATTGTGCAGAGATTAGAAAAGTATCCACTGACATAAATAATAGAACATCACAGAGTCATATACAGTACATTAGTATACCAATAGGTGACTGCGTAGTACAGCTATGTGATCTCTCGCATACAAACATAGCAGGCTACAATGAGAATTGATTGCAATTTGCACCAGTCAAGAAAGTTTACAAACTACGGTAATCTAATTATTTTACAAATGTACTTACTGCACACGGCGACGAGCAGGATCATCAGCAACCGCATTTTCATATTAAAGAACCCTCCAAACAAACCGGTCCTCTCGTGCACGTGTGCCAAGTTGGACGAAAACAAGTTGGATAAATAGTGTTACCTGCCACGCCTACCCTGCTATTCCTTACGTCACATGTCCCTTCTGCCAAGCCTACCCTCTTCCTTATTCACTTCTATAAGCATATGACAATGAGTCATTGAGATTCTATGTACGGCATTAACCCTACTTCTGCTGCCTGAACCTATTTTTTTCACACACATGCTAAAATGCACTTTTTTTTTAACACCAAAACACAATTGAAACCCATCAAATACTGTACGTTTTCTGACAGCAGAGCAATTTTAAACCATAACATGTTAGGTATCCATTTACTCTGCGTAATATTCTTCACAATATACAAAAGGGGCTAACTTTACTGTTTTGTTCTTTTTAAATTCAGTGAAGTGTATTTTTCCCCCAAAGATTGCGTTTGAAAGATTGCTGCGCAAATACCGTGTGACATAAAATATTGTAACGCCATTTTATTCTCTTATTGTCTTTGCTAAAAATAAAAAAAACGTATATATGTGTGTGTGTGTGTGTGTGTGTGTGTGTGTGTGTGTGTATATATGTATGTATATATAATATATATATATATATATATATATACACACACACACACACACACTTTTTTTATAGCAAAGACAATAAAAGTGTGTATGTATGTATATGTGTATATATATATATATATATATATATATATATATATATATATATATATGTGTGTTTGGGGGTTCTAAGCATTTTTCAAGCAAAAAATATTGATTGTAACTTGTAAGCAACAAGTGTCAGAAATAGGCCTGGTCCAGAAGGGGTTAATGACAGGCAGGACATCTGATGACAGCGGTCGCCAGGTATTACAGCGGGAGTTACCAGCTCTGTGTGATCCGCGGCTTTCCGAGTCTAACCCCTATGCCTAACCCCTATGCACTGATAAAGCTCCATTGAGGGGCACTGATGAGGCTGCACTGAGGGGCACTGGTGAGGTTGCATTGAGGGGCACTGGTGAGGCTTCATTGAGGGGCACTGGTGAGGTTGCATTGAGGGGCACTGGTGAGGCTTCATTGAGGGGCACTGGTGAGGCTTCATTGAGGGGCACTGGTGAGGTTGCATTGAGGGGCACTGGTGAGGCTTCATTGAGGGGCACTGGTGAGGTTGCATTGAGGGGCACTGGTGAGGTTGCATTGAGGGGCACTGGTGAGGCTTCATTGAGGGGCACTGGTTAGGCTTCATTGAGGGGCACTGGTGAGGCTTCATTGAGGGGCACTGCGAGGCTGCAATGAGGGGCACTGCGAGGCTGCAATGAGGGGCACCCTGGTGAGGCTGCATTGATGGGCACTGGTGTTACTATACCTACCATCTATGTAGTGTACTGAGTCACAGACCACAAACCAATAGGTGGATCAAGAGAACTGACTGAGCTCTGGACTTTTCAATCTGCTTTCTTTTTCCAGGTTATTAAGAGGAAAGAATTATAAAATAGCCCCAGTAAGTGTACAGGGCAAACTGAAATCTGGATATGGCCATCCCCATTCTTATCATTCATGATTATGGAGGTGACTATTTATTTCAGGTATTTATAGCAATAACAATTTACACAGAGCTTTAAATATATTGTAGATTCACATCAGTCCCTTCCCCTAAGGAGCTTACAATATAGGATCCGTATCTCACAAGCATAGAATACACATACTGGGCCATACTTTACGCATACATGTGGCAGCACAGCATTAAATTCCACAGTCTGTCACAAATACTGTATGTATACAAACATCGTTGGTAACAAGGGTAACTAGTAGACATGTGCAGAGTAAAATATTTCGTTTCGGAATTTCGTTTTCGTCCGAAAACTTAATTTATTTAGTTACTCCCGAAATTCGTTTTTATTTATTTTGTTTTTCGTTCAAAAATTGCATTCGTCCGAAAATCCACATGAATTACGATCGAATCTGTCTTTGAAGGCTTATGGTGTCTGTCGAATGTATAAAGAAGATTCGACAGAGTTAGTATATAGCATACTTTAGAACCCCTGTTAAAGTCTATGGGACTCCAACGTTCAAAATCTAAAGTGCTAATTTTAAAGACTAATATGCAAGTTACTGTCCTAAAAAGTGTTTTGGGACCCGGGTCCTGCCCCAGGGGACATGTATCAATGCAAAAAAAAGTTTTAAAAACGGCCGTTTTTTCGGGAGCAGTTATTTTAATAATGATTAAAGTGAAACAATAAAAGTGTAATATTCCTTTAAATTTCGTAGGGGGGGGGGGGGGGTTGTCTATAGTATGCCTGTGAAGGGGCACATGTTTCTGGTGCTTAGAACTGTCCCTGCACAAAGTGTCATTTATGCAGGAAAAAAAGTCCTTTAAAATCACTCGCAGCTATTATGAATTGTCGGCTCCGTAATACAGAGAACACTTATTGAAAGTCATTGATAAAAGACCCCCAAAGCATCCTCCCAATGTTGAGGGCATGTGGCCTGGTACCGTTCAGGAGGGAGGGGGGGCCGCTCTCTCGTCCCCCCCTCTTTTTCTGCGGCCTGCCAGGTTGCGTGCTCGGATAAAGGGTCTGGTATGGATTTTTAGGGGGACCCCCACGTCAATTTTTTTTAAATTTGACGTGGGGTTCCCCTTAATATCCATACCAGACCTGAAGGGTCTGGTTATGGATATTTAGGGGGAACCCCACGTCAAATTTTTTCTTAAATTTGAGGCAGGGTTCCCCTTAATATCCATACCAGACCTGAAGGGCCTGGTAATTGAATTTGGGGGACCCCCACACTTTTTTTTTTTTTTTTTTTTTTTTATCAATGACTTTCAATGAGTGTTCTCTGTATTACGGGAGCCAACAATTCATAATAGCTGCGAGTGATTTTAAAGGACTTTTTTTCCTGCATAAATGACACTTTGTGCAGGGACAGTTCTAAGCACCAGAAACATGAGCCCCTTCACAGGCATACTATAGACAACCCCCCCCCCTATGAAATTTAAAGGAATATTACACTTTTATTGTTTCACTTTAATCATTATTAAAATCACTGCTCCCGAAAAAACGGCCGTTTTTAAAACTTTTTTTTGCATTGATCCATGTCCCCTGGGGCAGGACCCGGGTCCCCAAACACTTTTTAGGACAGTAACTTGCAGAATCTTTTCTCTCTGTCAAATCTTTTTTCTCTCTCGAATATTTTCTCTGTATAATCTTGGACTAATAGAGGTAAGGTTAGGCACATTCGACCACAGGTTCTATAGACAGATTGTTATAGTCAGAGTCATGTCGAATCTCTTATTCTATATCGAACTGTTGTAACAATGAAAACGAAAATAAAGCATTTATTTATGTCGGATCTTTCGTTATCGTTTGTCAAAACGAAAACGAAAATAGCTGAAATTCGGACGAAAATGCATTTGGACGAAAACGAATGCACATGTCTAGTAACTAGTGTGTGCTAGTGTACATAGTTGTAGTGTAAGAAAATGTTGACTGGCTTAGAGCCAGGCATGGGTTGAATCTGGGTCAGGGCTGAATGACTCAGGGAGGCTGGATGACTCTCAAGCAGCATCTCTGATAACTCCCGCTGCTCTCGAGACCCTTGCAGAAGCTTTTCAGATGTAAAGGGTGGAGTTCAGGAGGAGCTGCTTGGAGCATTGATGAGGGCCCAGCCAACCCTCAGTGAAATGGGCTGGCAGGGGCAGACACCTCATAAATACTTATGAGTCATGCCAGCAGGGAATTCGGGTGGAGGATGGAGAAGGAGTGCTGAAGAGGCTGTCAGTGGACCTTGAGGGTGCCCCCTAGTCTGGGGGGGGGGTGACCTTAGATCTGTGGCTTGGGTGCTGTAGGGACCCCTGCAACACATGGAGGAAATCCTTCCTGGAGGCATAGGAGCAAGCAGAGGACAGCGGGAGCAGACCAGCATGTCCGGGAGATCTCCAGAGGAGTCAGCTGGGTGGGCTGGTGAGTGTTCAGTCTGGGAGGACTAAGAAGAGTGTGTCAATCTGGGAGGACTGTAGAGAAGTAGCCAGGAGGGCTAGTGCAAGGGGCAGCTGCAGTCAGGCAGTGCCTGAAGAGGTGGTGCTGGGATCAGTAGCCACAGGAAGAATGCAAGGTGGACACTGACTTTTGCTACACATTTAACCACTTGCTTACTGGGCACTTAAACCCCCCTCAGTCCCAGACCAATTTTCAGCTTTCAGCGCTGATGCACTCTGAATGACAATTGCGCGGGCATACAACACTGTACCCAAATACATTTTTTATCATTTTTTTCCCACAAATAGAGCTTTCTTTTGGTGGTATTTAATTACAGCTCGGAGTTTTAAAACAAACAAAAAAAAGATGCAACAAAAAAAAAAAATCATGTTTAATAGTTTGTTATAAAATTTTGCAAACAGGTAATTTTTCTCCTTCATTGAAGTGCGCTGATGAGGCGGCACTGATAGGCTGCACTGGTGGGCACTGATAGGCTGCACTGGTGGGCACTGATAGGCTGCATTGGTGGGCACTGATAGGCATAGTTAAGGCGACACTGATAGGCACAAATAAGGCGGCACCGATGGGCACAGATAAGGCGGCACCTATGGGCACAGATGGGCACAGATAAGATGGCACGGATGGGTGGCACAGATGGGTGGCACGGATGGGTGGCACTAAGGGGCACTGATAGGTACCACTGATAGATGGGACTGATGGGCACTGATAGGTGGCACTGATAGGTGGCTCTGATAGGTGGCACTGCTGGGCACTGATGGGCGGCACTGCTGGGCACTGGTAGATGACACTGATGGGCACGGATATGTGGCACTGGGGTGCAGCACCTTTGTTGAGGCACGCTGTCAGCGCGAGGAGGAATAATAGCCGATTACCGGCTCCGTTATATCACATGATCAGCTGTCATTGGCTGACAGCTGATCACGTGATAAGGGGTCGGGATCGACCCCTCAGGGGGCAAGCAGGCCGCTCGTGCACGGGACGTCGTCAATAGACGTAATCCCGGAAATGGAGATCCGCGCTGTAGCCGTCATTCGGCTATAGCGCGGGTCCCAAGTGGTTAAAGGGGCCTCGGGTTCCTGCCTATAATAGGCTGTTGCTCAAAAAAAAAAAAAAAAAAGAGTGCTGTGTCAGAATCATTTTTATCAGTGTGCCAGTGGATTTCTGCAACCAAGTGTGCTGGAGAAAGCAGATGAGTGTATATACAGAGACTGTATATAGGAAAAGTTGTCCCTGAAGTTGTTTGAAGTTAAGTGGTCATCCCATAATACCCCAAATCTCACATTTCGGTGTGCGAGCCAGGGAGTGCACTACACAACTAAAAAAAAAAACAAGCCTTTCTCTTATATTCACCGACCGTCACAGCTCCTCTCTTAGCCATTGGGTTCTTGTGCCCATTACTAGGAGAATACTAGGCATTAGTTGTAATACAACACTCAGAACTATTTAGTTCCGCCCAGGGGGCCATCCCTTGGGCAACAACCCTCCAGCCTGCCATGCAGTCATCAGTTTTAATTTGAAAAATATGAGAAACCCCGCGCCACAAAAAGATATAGATAAAAAAACTCAAAAATATTCTATTGCTGCTCCCCTGAAAAAAAGAGAATACCATTTTACACTTCTCAATTCAAGATATAAGTAACATATAGGGGGCGCTAATTAACAACAAAAAAAAATTATTAATCACCAACGTGAGCAGCAACCTTCTTATTAAAGCGGGAGTCCGCCGGGACTCCGCGTTTTTTTTTTTTTTAAAGTCAGCAGCTACAAATACTGCAGCTGCTGACTTTTAAAATAGTGACACTTACCTGTCCAGCGCGCCCGCGATGTCGGCACCCGAAGCCGATCTCTAGATCGTCTCTCGGGTCCTGCCGCCGCCATCTTGGGTATGGGAATCAGGAAATGGAGCCTTTCGGCTTCATTTCCCGGTTCCCTACTGCGCATGCGCGAGTTGCGCTGCGCAATAAGGACGGTCCCCGCTGCCTCTGGGATCTGTGTGTTTCCCAGCAGGCAGCGGGGCACTTGCGGAAAGGGGCGGGCACTTGCGGAAAGGGGCGTAATCTACGCCCCTTTCCGCAGAGAGCTATCCCGGAAGTGGGTGCAGATACCTGTACTGTACAGGTATCTGGACCCCCCTCCCCCCTGAAAGGTGCCAATTGTGGCGCCGGAGGGGGGGAGGGTTCCGATGAGCGGAAGGTCCACTTTAGGGTGGACCTCCACTTTAATGATCAATAATTTTGTTACTTATTACATAACATATGTGCAACTAGTTATAGTGCAAAAAAATCCTTATTACGTCAATCAGAAGTGTAAAACACGTTACTTGTGCAGTGGACTATTTGTGTCCAAAACCAATAAAGTGCTGATGTGCATAATATCTCTACAAATGCAAAATTACATAAATTGATAAATAAATAAATTAATAAAGCAGCAGAAAAACAATAAATAAAAAATAAATAAAAAACAAGTGATGGTGTCACTCAAAGTGAAATAGAAAATGTACACAGTCCATAAATAGATCCAAAGTGAAAGTGTCACTTTAACCACTTCAGCTTTGTACCAATTGTCAGCCTAAGGACCAGAGGTCTTTTTACAAATTTGCACTGCACTGCTTTAACTGGTAATTGCACGGTCATGCAATGTTGTACCCAAATTAAATTTGCGTCCTTTTCTTCCTACAAATAGAGCTTTCTTTTGATGGTATTTGATTGCCTCTGCGATATTTATTTTTTACGATATAAAAGGAAAAAGACTGAAAATAAAAAAAATTAAAAAAAGATATTTTCTACTTTTTGTTATAAGAAAAATCGCATAAACTAAATTTTAGTCATACATTTAGGCCAAAATGTATTCAGCCACATGTCTTTAGTAGGGATGAGCTTCGTGTTCGAGTCGAACATACGTTCGACTCGAACATCGGCTGTTCGCCCGTTCTGCGAATTCCGAACGTTATGGGCCGTTCGCGCCAAATTCGTGTGGCACTCACGGCCCACAATGCACTGCGATGGCGCAGTGCATTGCTGGCTCATGATTGGCCAAGCATGCACTGTGACCCCGCATGCTTGGCCAATCACAACGCCGGCAGCGAGGAGAGCCATGATTGGCCACAGGCATCCTGCCTATCATAGCTCAGGCTGTGTAGTACACGCCCCACACTATATAAGGCCGCCAGCGCGGCGGCCTTGTGTAGTGTGTTGGCGTCTGTAGCAGTTAGTGGGTGTTCTGTGTACCTTCAACATAGTATACACCGATCGTTATCGGCCGATTTTTCGTTCTTGCTCTTCTGTAGTGGTTGTTATCTGCGTGCCCTGACCGCAGTATACACCGCTATATTCACCCATATAGCTAACTATCTTGCTCGTTTTAAATAGAGCTTGCAGTCAGCGGTAGGAGATTGTGCGTGCTGTCTGCGTGCTCTGAATCCAGTATACACCGCTATATCCACCTATATAGCAAACTATCTTGCTAGTTTTAAATAGAGCTTGCAGTCAGCGGTAGGAGCTTGTGTGTGCTGTCTGCGTGCTCTGAACCCAGTATACACCGCTATATCCACCTATATAGCAAACTATCTTGCTCGTTTTAAATAGAGCTTGCAGTCAGAGGTAGGAGATTGTGCGTGCTGCCTGCGTGCTCTGAACCCAGTACATACCGCTATATCCGCCTACATAGCTCTTCTCTATTTGAGCCATCTGCCATCTGCAGGAGTTAGTGGAAGTTGTGTGTGCCTCCAGCACAATATACACTACCCAATTGCTGGTTTTCCCAACTCCCTTCAGGCCATTACCATGTCTGGAAGGCCAGCAAGGAGAGGCAGACAGGCGCAAGCCGATAAAAGAGGGCAAGCAGGCTCTGTGTCTAGAGACAACAGTGCAGGTCGTGGACGCGGTGCATCGTCATCATCAGCACGTGGCCATGGGACACGCTTGTCCTTTTCGGCAGCCGGACATGCCAACGACTTGGTAGAGTGGATGACCAAGCCCTCTTCATCCTTCTCATCCTCTCTCACCCAGGCTCAGGGTACTAGCAAAGCAGCTGCCAATGCATCGTCTTCCCTCCTCTCAATGTCATTATCAGTGACTCCTTCCCTAGACCCACCACGTCCTCCTGAGGAGTCTCCTGAACTCTTTGAGCACAGTGTTGGGTACATGCTCCAGGAGGATGCCCAGTGTTTTGTAGGCTCTGATGATGATACTCAGCTAGAGGAAGGCAGTAGCGTGAATGCAGAGAGAGGGATGCTCAAGAAGGACAGCAATCTGGCAGTCATGTTCCACAAGCTGCAGCATACTGCCAGGTTTGCTCCAGCGATGAAGAGAGAGGGGGTGATGAGGGCACTGACTCCACGTGGGTGCCTGGTAGGAGAGAGGAGGAGGAGGAGGCACATGTCCAACGAGGCAGGATGCCCTCCGGGGGCCAGCTTAGGGGCAGAACACCGACTGAATCACACCGCAGAGCTCCCCCTGTGCAGGGCGCTGCCTCTGCGCGTTATTCTAAAAGTTCTTTGGTGTGGGCCTTTTTTGAGACGAGTGCATCAGATCGCACCGCTGCTATTTGCAACATATGTCTCAAGCGTATCTCGCGTGGCCAAAACATCAGCCGCTTGGGCACCACATGCTTGACCAGACATATGTTGACCTGCCATGCAGCTCGTTGGCAAGCGTACCTCAAAGACCCACACCAAAGAACAAAGCAGACCTCTCCTTGCTCCTCATCAGCTGGGATCTCCAACCCCACTAGACCTTCAGTCCACTCTGAAACCTGCTCTGAGAGGAATGAAGGTGTAGAATTAGGTGTGTCACAGCCAAGTGCTTCCGGGCACTCTGCTAGCAGTACACCCACGTCCCATTATAGCAGGCAAATGTCCCTGCCCCAGCTGCTGGACCGGCGAAAGAAGTTCACTCCCAGCCATCCACATGCCCAGCGGTTGAATGCTAGCTTGGCTAAATTGCTAGCACTTCAACTGCTGCCTTTTCAGTTGGTAGACTTGGCCCCCTTTCGTGAGTTTGTACAATGTGCGGTTCCTCAGTGGCAGGTCCCCAAACGCCACTTTTTCTCACGGAAGGCGATTCCGGCTCTCTACCGGCATGTGGAAGGCAATGTCCTTGCCTCGCTGGACAGGGCGGTCAGCGGTAAGGTGCATATTACCGCTGACTCATGGTCCAGCAGGCATGGACAGGGACGTTACCTGTCTTTCACGGCCCATTGGGTCACTTTTCTGGCAGCTGGGAAGGATGCAGGACAAGGTGCAGTAGTGTTGGAGGTTGTTCCGCCACCACGCCTCCAAAATGCTACTATTGGTTGTGACACACCTCTCTCCTCTACCCCTTCCTCTTCTTCTTCCTCCATGGCCTCTTCCAGTGCTCTGTCCTCAGAACCAGCGGTGCTCCGTAGGCGTTCCAGGGGCTACGCAAGTACACAGGCAAAACGATGTCATGCCGTGCTTGCGCTGGTTTGTTTGGGGGACAGGAGTCACACTGGGGCGGATGTTTTGTCAGCTCTGCAGGGACAGACCGAGAGGTGGTTGACGCCACGCCAGCTTAAGCCAGGAATGGTTTGCGACAATGGCACCAACCTCCTCTCCGCCCTCCAACAGGGACAACTGACCCATGTGCCCTGTGTAGCTCACGTCCTTAACCTGGTGGTGCAGCGGTTCTTGGGCAGGTACCCGGGCATACAGGATGTCCTGAAGCAGGCCAGGAAAGTCTGTGTGCATTTAATGCCTGTGCTCGGCTGGCTGAGCTCCAAAAGGAGTTGAACCTGCCCAAGAACCGCCTTATATGTGACATGCCCACCAGGTGGAACTCAACGTTGGCCATGCTGCAGCGGCTGCACACACAGCAGAGGGCCATCAATGAGTACCTGTGCGACTACGGCACCAGGACAGGGTCAGGGGAGCTCGGTTTTTTCTCACCACGCCAGTGGGGCATGATCAGGGATGCATGCACTGTCCTGTCATCGTTTGAGGAGGCCACAAGGATAGTGAGCAGTGACAGTGCATGCATCAGTGACACTGTACCTCTTGGAGCATACGCTGCGTGGAATAATGGACAGGGCACTTGAGGCAGAACAGAGGCAGGAAGAGGAAGACTTCCTTGCCTCTCAAGGCCCCCTTTATCCAGACAGTGTTCCTGCTGTGCCACCCATCACACAGGAAGAGGATGAGGAGGAGGATGAGGAGGAGGAGGATGATTGTGTCAGCATGGAGGTGGAGGCTGGCACTCAGCATCAGCAGCAGCAGCAGCAGTCTTGTAGGGATGATTTACAGTCAAAAGAAACCCATGGACTTGTACGTGGCTGGGAGGAGGTAGCTGCGGATCATGTTGTCCTTAGTGACCCAGAGGACTCTGGACCGAATGCCTCAGCTAACCTACGCTGCATGGTCTCCCTTATCCTGCAAAGCCTGCGGAAGGATCCTCGTATTCTTCGGATCAAGGAGAGGGACCATTACTGGCTGGCCACTCTCCTTGATCCACGGTACAAGGGTAAGGTTGCCGACCTTATCTTGCCGTCGCAAAGGGAGCAGAGGATGAGACATCTCCGGGAGGCCTTGCAGAAAGGTCTGTGCAACGCGTTCTCAGAGACTGGGAGGTTACAACTCCTGGTCCTGGACAACGTATTGCTGAGGCATCGGTCAGAAGGAGCGGTGGAGAAGGTGGCCGTCTGGCCGATGCTTTCCGACAATTTTTTAGTCCGCAGCCCCAAGGTATGATCGGTTCCAGCAACCATCGCCAGCGTCTGATTTACATGGTGCAGGAATACCTAGGGGCAAGGTCGGACTTGGACACCTTTCCCACCGAAAATCCTCAAGCTTACTGGGTCTTGAGGATGGATCACTGGCCAGAGCTTGCAAAGTATGCAATTGAGCTACTGGCCTGTCCTGCATCCAGCGTTCTTTCGGAACGCACCTTCAGTGCTGCTGGTGGCTTTGTTACCGATCACAGGGTGCGCCTGTCCACCGAATCAGTTGATCGACTGACCTTCATCAAGATGAATCAGTCTTGGATCACCCACAGCTACCAAGCACCTGAAGCTGATGTAACCGAATAATTTTTTTTGAAATATCACATCCCTTCAAGACTGCCTATGCTGATGCTGAGTGACTGTCCTGTTATGTTGATTGTCTATCCTCTTCCTCCTCCGCTGATATGTTGGAAGAACATTTCTGGTTCTGGGTGATGCCATCAGCCCAATTTTTCTGCCCCTGTTTAACAGGGGCGTTTAATTACAATTTTTGATGCAATGCTTTGCAGCAGGGCTAATTCCTGCACTAAAACTAGAGTATATGGGAGAGGTTGCAGTGTCGTGGCACCAGCACCAGTGCCTAAGGCCCAATTTTTCTGACCCTGTTTAACAGGGACATGTAATTACAATTCTTGATATAATATTTCACAGGAGGGCCCGTTCCTGTGCCCACCCAGAGTAACTGTGAGGACTTATAGTGTTGTGGCACCAGCACCACAACCACCAAAGATCAATTTTTCTACCACTGTTCAACAATGGCATGTAATTACAATTCTTGATATAATCGTTCACAGCAGGGCGCTCCAGCACCATCAAGAGTCACTTTGAGGGCTTACAATGTTGTGGCAAAACCAACACCTTGTTCCGCCATTTCTGAAGAGCATATAGGACAGGCCCCTACTTTCAAACATGCAATTTACAAACATCTCCCACTTGCAAATGGAAGGAGACAACAGCAAGTGAGATGAAAAAAGACGGACGGCAAAACAAATTATACAGGGGTGATAACCCTTCCCTATGTTTTCCAAAAGCTTAAAAATAGTTTTTTTGACTGGAGCTACACTTTAAAAATGTACCAGTTGAAAATTACAAACAGATTCAACTTAACACAACAAACCTACACAGTCCCTGTCTTGTTTGCACCGCCTGTATACTGCTGTTCTGAGTATATAGGGCCTGGGGGCCACACGTATTTCCTTTTTTTTAATATGGGTAAGGGGTTCCCCTTAATATGCGTACAAGACCCAAAGGGGCTGGTAATGGGCAGGGAGGGCTACCCATGCCATTTTTCTCAATGATTTTCAACCATATTGCAGGAACCAGATATAACATTAAAACCGCAAGCAGCTTTAAATGACGTTATTTACGTTAAATGTAATTTCGTGCAGGGACTGTTCTAAACACGGGAAACACGTGGCACTTCACATGCATACTACAGACACCCCCAGGCACCATATTTAAAGGAATATTTCCATTTTTTTACCACTTTAATCGTCATTAAAATCAGTGCTCCCGCCAAAACGGGCATTTTTAAAAACATTTTAGGCATTGACCCATGTCCCCTGGGGCAGGAGCCAGGTCCCCAAACCCTTTTTAGGACAATATCTTGCATATTAGCCGTTAAAATTAGCACTTTTAATTTCGAACGTTCGAGTCCCATAGACTTCAATGGGGTTCTAACGTTCGTACGAATTTGGGGTCCGTTCGAAAGTTCTGGTGCGAACCGAACCGGGGGGTGTTCGGCTCATCCCTAGTCAGCAGTGGTGCTGAGGCGCCTGATTTGGTTAAAATGCTGGTCTGCTGAACAGGCATCCAAAAAAGCCCTGATGGATCTTCCCTTCCTTGGCGACCGACTCTTTGTCGCCTCTTTGGATGATATTATTAAAAATGCCACTGGTGGTAAGAGTACCCTACTCCCACAAGCCAGGAAGGCTAAGGAGCCACACCGTAGGCAAGGGCCCTCTTTTTTCGCTCACAAACGGCTTTTTCGTCCACCTGGAGCTTTGGCTAAATGTCCCCAGCCCAACAGGACGACCAAAGGACGACAAAAACGTCCCTGGAAATGCAAGCTTAACAAGCCTGTGAACAAAAGTGCTACCGCATGAAGGTTTGCCCCCACCCATGTCTCGGGTGAGGGCAGCCCGGTGGTCCTCTCGGCTATCCGACCAATGGGTTTGCGATCTGATTTCCTCAGGCTACAAGATAGAGTTTCTCTCTTGGCTGCCAAACAGATTCTTCCCCTTCGGCATACCCGTATCCCCGGCTCGCCAGCAGGCCCTCTTGGGGGCAGTAAGGGACCTGCTGAGTCGAGGACATTAATCGTACCTTTGGGCTTAAACTGGCCCTGAACGGTGGTTGTACCGGTTCTGGAATTGGAACATTTCCAGGGATTCTACTCAAATCTGTTTAGTTCCCAAGAAGGAAGGGGTACGTCCAGTCTTGGACCTAAAAGCCCTCACTTTGTGAAAGTGCAGAGGTTTAGAATGGAATCAGTTCACTCAGTAGTCGCTGCACTCGATCAAGGGGACACCCTGGCGTCCTTAGACAGCCAGGATGCATACCTGCACATACCCATATGCCTTCGGCATCAAAAGTTTCTGCGATTTGCAGTCGGGGAAGCCCACTACCAGTTTGTGGCTCTCCTATTTGGTCTGGCATCAGCCCCCGAGTCTTTACCAAGGTATTGGCTCCAGTTTTGGCGTTGCTGCGGCAACTTGGGATCGCGATCGTGGGATACCTAGACAATCTCCTCCTGAGGGCATCTTCTGCCTCAGAATTACAGGAGGATGTGGCGATCACCATGCAGACCCTGCAGAATTTGGGTGGCTGTTGAACCTAAAGAAGTCGGTGATTGTACCGACCCAGCATCTGGAATACTTGGGCTTGCTGCTGAACTCCAGCGAAGCGAGAGTTTCTCCCTTCAGTAAAACTGCGACATTCAGATCCGCGGTAAAACTGCTGATGAACCGCAAGTGATCGTCGCTCTGCTTCTGCATGCAAGTCCTGGGGCTCATGGTAGCCTCCTTCGAGGCAGTACCATATGCCCAGTTCCACACCAGAGTCCTGCAGAAGGAGATTTTGACAAAATGGGACAAATCTCAGTTGTCCCTGGATCGACAGATCCAGGTGAGCCAGTCAGTCAGAGATTCACTGATCTGGTGACTGAAGTCCCTGGTGATTCAGTCCGGGAAGTCGTTCCTACCTCTGAAGTGGACAGTGATCACAACGGACGCCAGCCTATCCGGCTGGGGTGGCGTGATGGGGGTTCAGTTGGCTCAGGGCCTCTGGTCGGCAGAAGAATCCAAGTTGCCGATCAATCTGCTCGAGCTAAGAGCGATTAGGCTGTGCCTCTCCACATGGTCGATGAGACTTCAGGGGCGTCCGATCAGGATCTAGTCAGTCAACGCCACAGCTGTGGCAAACGTCAATCACCAAGGGGGAACAAGAAGCTCAGTTGCGCATCAGTTGCGCTGGTGGCTCTGTGGGATCAGTACCAGCTGATCTATGCCTTTCCTCCAATAAAACTGTTACCACAACTGCTTCACAAAGTGGAAGTTGAGGGGATCCCAGTAATACTGATTGCCCCACATTGGCCTCAGTGTCCTTGGTACGCAAACCAAGTGCACCTTGTGGTGGATTCCCCATGGCGACTGCCATTACGAGAGGATCTTCTGTGTCAAGGTCCGATTCTCCATCCTGCTTTACCATCGCTGGCTTTAACGGCATGGCTATTGAGGGCCAGGTGTTGAGGAACCAGGGTCTATCAGACTCGGTGATCCCAACTATGTTGAGGGCGCGGAAATCATCTTCTCGGAAGATATATCATCGTACCTGGAAGGCATACATCTCCATGTATGAGGAGAAAGGATGGCATCCGCGCTCCTTTTCCATATCCAGGATTCTGCTGTTTCTTCAGCAAGGAGTAGACCAGAAATTGCCGTTAAGCACCATTAAGGGGCAAATTTCAGCCTCAGCAACCCCTGGCGTCTCCCTCATTAGTTTGTACCTTTGTTCAGGGCGTGCGACATGTAGTCCCTCCGGTGCGTCCACCGTTACCCCCGTGGGATTTGAACCTGGCGTTATCGACACTTCAAAAACCGCCATTTGAAAATATCAGGGAGGTTCCCCTGTTGACTATTTCCCAGAAAGTGGTCTTTCTATTGGCCATCACATCGGCTAGGAGGGTTTTGGAACTGGCGACTTTGTCCTGCAAGTCGCCTTATCTGGTTATCCACAAGGATAAGGTGGTGTTGCGTCCGCAACCATCTTTTCTGCCGAAAGTGGTCTCCGCTTTTCATATCAATGAGGACATTGTGTTACCATCTCTGTGTCCTATGCCAAAACACCCTAAGGAGGTGGCCCTTCACACTCTGGAAGTGGTTCTGGCTCTTAAGGTGTATTTGTCTGCCACTACTCCCTTTCGGAAGTCAGACTCATTGTTTGTTTCGGTGGCGGTCTCGTCGGCCTCCATTTCCAGGTGGATCAGGCAGATTGTAGTGCAAGCCTACGCCTTGAAGGGGCAGGTGCCCCCCTTTTCGGTCACGGCCCACTCCACAAGGGCAATCGGAATGTCTTGGGCCTTCCGACACCAAGCGTCTGTCGCGCAGGTGTGTAAAGCGGCAACCTGGTCATCTGTCCACACGTTTACCAAGTTCTACAAGGTAGACGTCAGTGCATCGGCTGATGCCTGTTTTGGCCGCAAAGTTTTGCAGGCGGCCATATAGTTGCAATTGAATATGCAATATATTTTATTCTTTCCTGTTTTTTCGATAAAAACACAGTACCGATAAGTTAATGCGCTGCTGCGTTACATTCTGCAGCTTTTGGTGTGGTTGTGGGTAGTCACTCCTGTTGCGGTACCCTGGTTTTGTGGTGGATTTCTCCACACACTGTTTTTTTGTGGGTAAAGTTTCACTAGTTTCCACTTGCCATGGTGGATGAAAGTGTCTATGCTGTTTTCCCAGCCCTCGTTTGGCACTGCTTGGGGATGTCCCAATGGCTAAGAGAGGAGCTGTGTCCATCAGTGAATATAAGAGAAAATAGGATTTTTTGTACTCACCGTAAAATCCTTTTCTCTGTAATTCACCGACCGACACAGCACCCGTCCCTCCTTTTTCTCTTTACATTATACTGCTTGTTGACGTACTGATGACTGCATGGCAGGCTGGAGGGTTGTTGCCCAAGGGACCGCCCCCTGGGTGGAACTATAGAGTTCTGAGTGTTGTATTACAACTAATACCTAGTATTCTCCTAGTAATGGGCACAACAACCCAATGGCTAAGAGAGTAGCTGTGTCAGTCAGTGAATTACAGAGAAAAGGATTTTACGGTGAGTACAAAAAAATCCTATTTTTAGAACAGCTATTTTTCCTTTAGACCCCTTTCACACTGAGGCAGTTTTCAGGCGTTTTAGCAATAGACATAGCACCTGTAAAGCACCTGAAAACTGCCTCTCAATCCACCCCAGTGTGAAAACCTGAGTGCGTTCACACTGGGCCGGTGCGCTTGTGGGACGGGGAAAAAAAAGTCCTACAAGCAGCATCTATGGGGCGGTTTGGGAGCAATGTATACACCGCTCCTAAACCGCCCTTCCCATTGAAATGAATGGCCAGCACCACCAAAATGCCTGAAAAGCATTTTGGCAGCACCGCAACATGGGCACTTTTAACCCCTTGTTAACCCCTTCTTTGGGGTTAAAAGCTCCCTGCTCCCAACCGCAAAGCAGCACTGCAGCGCCGCTAAAATGAGCAGCGCTTTACCGCGACCCCGGGACGGTAAACCTACCGTCTACTTAGATCTGACCCCACTGCCCCCTTTAAATGTGAAATTTTTAATTTATTAAATAGAGTAGTTACTGCTGGTCTCCTCTCTGAGAAGGATAGGGATTCTTTTATTCCTGAGAACCCCATTATGCCTGTTATTCACTATCTGCCTAAAGTCCACAAGGGGTTAAATCCTCTTGTGGGTCGGCCGATAGTGGCAGGCATAGGTTCTCTCAATGAACGACTGGGAGAATGGGTAGACACTCGACTTCAACCTCTAGTCCTTCGTTTACCAGGATATCTTAGCCCTTGTACACACGGTCGGAGAATCCGTCGGAATGTGTCCTATCGGACCATGTCGTTGGATAATCCGACTGTGTGTGGTATGCATCGGACTGATTCCGTCTGACCCAATTTTTCAACATGTTGGAAATATTTCCCGACCAACTGGGCCGATCGGACATACTCTGCTCATGTGTAGAGAATTTTGATCGGACCAAGTGGCACGCATGCTCAGATCAAATTCCTACATCAAAGATATTGGCTGCTAGCCTGAACGTAGTCCCATCGTAACGAAATTACGTCATCACGTTCTGAAAGATCGGATTTTTCGCCAACTTTGTCCTATCGTGTGTATGCAACAGTTTCGGACAAGATCCGACGGGCAAAATCCGACGGATTTGGTTGTGGAAATCTCCGACCGTGTGTACAGGGGCTTAGGGACACTGGTCATCTATTGTGTAAATTACAAAACTTTAGGTGGCACTCTACCTATAGATGGATAAGTTGCGATGTTACTAGCCTGTATTCGAGTATTCCACATCAATTAGGTTTAAGGGCAGTTGCTTGGTTCTTAAAGGCCTTTGGAACATTTTCCCTGTTGCTCCAAGAGTTTATTCTTTTGTCTTTGGAATATTTACTCATTCATAATTTTTTCATGTTTGACGGGGGGTATTATCTCCAGGAATGCGGGTCCTCTATGGGGACAAGATTCTCGCCCTCACTAGCCAACCTATACATGGGTTGGTGGGAGAGGTCCCGCATCCTTGGACATGATAGCCCCCGTCGCAAGGATACAGTGTTTTTTTGGTTGCTATATAGACGACCTGCTATTTATTACATCCAATGAACATGCTAATTTGGAAGAATGGCTTACTTACTTTAATGACAATACTTTGAATTTACAATTTACTGGAGCCCTGAGAGAGGATACTATGGAATTCCTAGATGTGAAACTTACCGGCTCAGAAGGAAAGATTGCTACCAGTTTATACAGAAAAACGACTGCTGGCAATACACTTTTGAAAGCAGATTCAGCACATCCCAGTCACACCGTTAGAGGAATTCAATATGGACAATTCTTAAAGCGGTTCTTCACCCTAAAGGGGAAGTTCCGCTAGTATTATCCCTCCCCCCCTCCGGTGCCACAATCGGCACCTTTCGGGGGGGGGAGGGGGGTGCAGTTACCTGGATAATCCAGGTATCTGCACCCACTTCCGGCCAGACCGCCGCATGGCTCCGCCCACCCCCGCATGGCTCCACCCCCCCCCCCCCCCGTTGTGTTCTGGGAAACACACAGTTCCCAGAGACACAGCGGGGGACCATAAGAGAAGCGCAGCGCAACTCGCGCATGCGCAGTAGGGAACCGGGCAGCGAAGCCCTCATGCTTCACTTCCCGATTCCCTGACAGAGGATGGCGGCGGTGGCTGCAGCGAGACGAGCGATCGCTCGTTATCTGCCGCCGACATCGCTGGAACCTGGGACAGGTAAGTGTGATATTATTAAAAATTAGTAGCTGCTGGCTTTTAATATTTTTTTTTTAGGTGCAGCTCCTCTTTAAGACTCAGGCGTCTCTGTAGCACATCTGATACATTTCAATCAGAAGCCACTGAGATGGCCAATAGATTTAAAGATAGAGGATACAGTACTGCCAATATACATAAAGCCTTAACCTCAGCGAGTGACATTCCAAGAGACACATTGTTGCAGAACAGGTTAAGAACAAACATAAATCTTCTTTTACTGAGAATAAAATTCCTGTCTTCTCCACACCTTATAGTTCAGAATTCACAGATATAAAAAAAGTAGTGACAAGATATCTTCCAATTTTATTTAATGACCCTGCATATAATCGAATTCTTTCCAAGGGCATCAAGGCGATCTCCCGTAGGGCACCGACATTATGCAACATTCTGTCTTCCAGCCTTTTTACAATGAAACAACCAGGCCAACACTGACTTATGCAGGCCATACACGGTCGAATTTCGAACGAATTTTCTTTTCAAAATCAGAAAATTCGTTTTTTTTGTGATCCGATGATGCCACCATTGATTTTCGAAATTCGGCCGACCAAGCCTTCAATTTCACCTCATGTTGCTACAGAAAAGAATTTTCTTGGCTGGGAATCTTCTTTTCTCTCTGTACATTTTCTTTTATCTCCGTACATTTTCTTTTATCTCCGTACATTTTCTTACGTTTCTCGCACGATTCTCCCATCATTGATTAGAAAATCGTTCGTTTTTCTAAAAATTTCCAACATGTCCGATTCCTCAAATTTTATTTCTGCACGAAAATCGGCTGTTGCTGCAGCCCACTAATGGTGCGAAATTCATACGAAAATTCTTAGATACGATTTTCGAAAGAAAATTCTTTCGAAATTCGAACCGTGTATGGCCGGCATTAGTTTTAAAGGCAACTTTAAATGTGGGAGAACAGGTTGTGCCTACTGTGGCCATATAATGAAAGGTACACGGGTTACGTCTTTTACCAATAATAAAAATGCAGATATTACATCTTTTATTAATTGCAACACTAACTTCTTGGTTTATGTCATCACCTGCGATTCCTGTCATGTTCAATACGTGGGACGCACCACATGCAGACTCAAGGATCGTTTATACGATCATCTATATGATATCGAAAAGAATAAGTCCACCAATGTAGCCAAACATTGGACTGCAGTACATCACAAGGACGTCTCAAGTCTCTTCATACAGGGCATCGAGAAAATTGTCACCCCCCAAACGAGGGGGCAGACAGATTTCGCATGCTCTGCAGGCGTGAGGTATTCTGGATATTTTTTTTGAAAACTAGGATCTCGACAGGATTACATTTTGAATGGGACGTTTCATACTATTACGATTAATGTGTGGTTGCTTTTCTTTTTCCTTCATGAATGTATATGTATGGTGGAACTAACATGAGGTACAAAGCAGCCACAAATTCGCCCCATTTTTAATTTAGATACTATTTCACGAATCACATGAAGTCTATGTAGACACACGGGTTCTATATTTCCAGTAATCAATAGACATTATTCCTTTTACATGATTACACAAAAGAAGGGTGTCTTTTCTTTTCCGCTTCTTTTATATCTGCTTCATAGATTTTCATATCATGATGCAGTTTTTGTGTTGGGGCTAAATGCATGTATGCTCACATATGCGCTGCAATTATAAATCGCGGTTCATATGCGGCGCTTGGATTTTTATGCTTCTACTATTACCCGTACACTATATCATCATCAAGATCTATGCATGCCCTTGAACTCATATATTCACATATCCATCAAAGATCATTTTTCAGGTTGGCTCAGCTTCCTTTCCTCCTGTTCTTTCATAATTATATCCATTGATAAGATTTACCTTGAGGCGTCATATATGCAAAAATGCCTGTTTGAGAGAGAGTCAATAAGGTTTGGTTAGCCCCCTTTTTTCTCCTAATTTTACTTTATAGGCTTTCTACCTTCCGATTTCTGTTGAAGTGCCCACTTCACTGCCAATAAAGCCGCGTACACACGTAGCGGTATGTCCGACGTACTTAGTCTGGCGGACTTCCCGCCAGACTGTCCGAACAGGTTACTTGCCCACACACGGCACTTTTTGAGCGGACTAATACGGCATACTAAGTCCGCCGTACTATCCGCCCTACTTTTGAAATGAACGGACTCGCCCACACACGTGGAGGAAAGTCCGCTCATTTCGAGCGCTTCTCCAGGTAGGCGGGGCCAATCCGGCCGTGTGTATGCCAGTCCGCCGTACTTTTGAAATGAGCGGACTTTTCCCGCCGGGAGAAAAGTCCGCTCATTTCGAGCGGGGCTCCAGGTAGGCGGGGCCCGCGAAGGAGACGTCGCTGGCCCCGCCGCCTGGTATGGACTTAAAGGGGAACCCCAACGCCGAAAAAAATCGGCGTGGGGGTCCCCCCCAAGTCCACAACAGACCCTTGTCCGAGCACGCTACCCGGCCGGCCAGGAAAGGGGGGCGAGCGAGTGCCCCCCTCCTGAGCCGTACCAGGCTGCGTGCCCTCAACATGGGGGGTGCCTTGGGGAAGGGGGGGCCGCGCGGCCCCCCCACCCCAAAGCACCTTGTCCCCATGTTGATGAGGACAAGGGCCTCTTCCCGACAACCCTGGCCGTTGGTTGTCGGGGTCTGCGGGCGGGGGGCTTATCGGAATCCGGGAGCCCCCTTTAATAAGGGGACCCCCGGATACCGGCCCCCTACCCTATGTGAATGAGTATGGGGTACAATGTACCCCTACCCATTCACCTGTAAAATAAAAGTACAAAAAAAACACAACACATGAGATAAAATACTTTATTGCACAGCTCCGGGGGTCTTCCGTCTTCGGGGGTCTTCTCGCCGGACTCCTCCGCTATCTTCTTGTAGCTCTTTTGCTAGCGGAGGAGTCCGGCATTCTTCCTCGCCGCCGGCCTCTTCTTCCGACTTCGGGGGTCTTGTCCCCCTCTTCGGTTCTTCTGCCGGGCCACCGCGCCTTCTTCTAGCTCTTTTACAGGCGATGGCCCGGTCTTCTGTCGCCGCTGTCGCCTGGTACGGCTCAGGAGGGGGGGGGGGCGCTCGCTCGCCCCCTTTCCTGGCCGGCCGGGTAGCGTGCTCGGACAAGGGTCTGTTGTGGACTTGGGGGGGGGACCCCCACGCCGATTTTTTTTGGCGTTGGGGTTCCCCTTTAAGTCCATACCAGGCGGCGGGGCCAGCGACGTCTCCTTCGCGGGCCCCGCCTACCTGGAGACCTGCTCGAAATGAGCGGACTTTTCTCTGGGCGGGAAAAGTCCGCTCATTTCAAAAGTACGGCGGACTGGCATACACACGGCCGGATTGTTCGCCGAAATGCGAGTCCGCCGGGAAGATTGGAGTGCAACACGGCATTCTAAGTCCGCCGTACTTTCGGGTCAAAAAAGTATGCCGGAGGCTACACACGGGGGGATTGTTTGGCGGACTTGAGTTTGCCGGACTTTTCCACCGGATTGTTTGATCGTGTGTACGCGGCATAAGGGTTCTGAGGTTCTCTTTTTACTTTTTTTTTTTCTTTTTTCTCCTTTTTTTTCTTCGGCTGTTTCTCTTTCTCATAATATTTATACGATTTATTTATGCAATACCTATGCCTTCATTGATACGGACACAGTGTCCTTGTCCGCTTGTTCACTAAAAGTTTTTGAATATACGTATATATTTTTGGAGTTGGTTATAAGGTATCTCTACTATTCACATGCCCTAATGGCACCTGCCAGAAAATTTTGCGGCAATTTGTTGGGGCAATGGCTGGTGTTAGCGCTTCAATCATCACAGCGCCATGATTAATATAGTGTCAGGATGATTGAAGCGCATTATTTCTATTATTACATTGTAATATAAAATTAAATAGTTCAGCTCACCATAATGTAGAATCAGTGGGAGCCCTGAGCGTGTCACTTTTCACGTCGCCTGCCACCAGATGCAGCGTGTCACTTGCTATGTCGCCTGCCACCAGATGCAGCGTGTCACTTGCTATGTCGCCTGCCACCAGATGCAGCGTGTCACTTTCTACGGTGCCTGCCACCAGATGCAGCGTGTCACTTGCTACGGTGCCTGCCACCAGATGCAGCGTGTCACTTGCCACATCGCCTGCCACCAGATGCAGCGTGTCTCTTGCCACGTCGCCTGCCACCAGATGCAGCGTGTCTCTTGCCACGTCGCCTGCCACCAGATGCAGCATGTCTCTTGCCACGTCACCTGCCCCCAGATGCAGCGTGTCACTTGCTACGTTGCCTGCCACCAGATGCAGCATGTCAGTTGCCACCATTGGCTGCCACCAAATGCAGATTGTCACTTGACATGTCACTTGCCACATCCCCTGCCACCAGATGCGAATTGTCACTTGCTAATGTCACCTGCCACAATATGCAGATTGTCACAAAGTGATGTTGCATTGTGGCCATCTTGGTACACCCCCACTTGTCTGCAGTAAGCCTACAGTTAGAAGTCAGCAAGCGGACATCTTTATACACCCACCGGAGTCTTGCTCTTAACAGTTATTTTTAACAGTAAACTCAGTTTATTTAGTGAAATATAAGTTGAGTTTACTTTTAAAAATACCTGGGAAAAGCAATACTCCGGTGGGTGTATAAAGATGTCCGTTTGCCGACTTACAACACTAGGCTTACTGTCGACTAGTGCGGGAGTACCAAGATGGCCACGACGCAATGTCCCTTCAGTCACATATTCGGATGAGCAGCGGCTTCCTGACAACACCTGTCTGCTTGCTCAGTCACACGCCAGCCCGCCGGCATGATTGCCCATCCGCTCGCTCACCTGCTGGCCTGTTCAGTCACCCACCGGCTCACCCGCTCACTATTTTCTTGGGGGGTGCAATTGCCCCGTTGCCCCCCCCCCCCCCCCCCCCCGGATCCGCCCCTGCTCTCACACATACACATTTTTTCACATACACATTTCCCGTTTCCATCACCTATTATGTTTTACTGATTAAGATTATTTGCATTCACTATTTTTCTTCCCCACACACATCCCACTTGTTTATACACAGCTTTCCCTTTGTTTTCTTTTTTCATTTCACTTTTTATTATCCATCGACTGAGTGCAGGAATTACATGTGTGGAGACTCCAAATTGATGAGTCACCGGCTGTCACGGTTATTCACTTCCTAATTACACTATCACATGATGACACCTGTTTAGTATATATATGCCCTTCATTCAGAACAATGATTAGCTATGAGTAAGCGCTAATTTTAGCGTGAAACGCGTCAGATTTTTGTTCCGTATTTTTCCCTTTGCTGCTGTGATTTGTGTGATGTGAGTTTTTTTTTATTTGAGAAAATAAAGGCACAGTTTACTTTATTCGATCCGGAGTGCGGCTGTCCAGAGTTCTTCCGTTTTCTATCCCCCTGGGACGGTCTAGGTGGGAAAGGGTGCTAAGGCTCCTTTCACACTTAATGACTTAAAATTTGCTTGATTTTCAGTGCAACTTTGGAGTCCGACTTTGATTAGACTTTTACACTCTCTGGCATTGAAGCCACGTCAAAGTAGTGCAGGAACCTTTTTTGAAGTAACAGCGACTTCAGTGGTGTGAATTGGAACAACCTGTCATTTCACATGTTCTGCGACTTTCTTACAAGTCGAATCCCAAGTCGCACAAGCGTGAAAGGGGCCTAATACTGACTTTTCAAAGTAAGGCCTTATGTATACTGGTGTGTGGGTGGGGCAGCATATCCAAGCAGTGGGTGAGGTCGATGCACGTTGGTACTTTACTTTTGCATTTTAATTTAAAATTTTTAATTTTCCAATGTAACAAATGATCGGGCGAGTATAAGCTTTCTCCTTAGCCTTAGAAAAAATTAGCAGTTGACCCATCCGATGTGGGGACAGCCCAATTGCATGAGAAAACTTAAAAGTGATTGTAAAGTCTGTTTTTTTTTTAAAAATGTAGCTATATGGACTGTAATCAGAAAGTTTTGTACCTTCCAGTGTTTTAAATATTGTTTTCCCCGCGATTATTCGGCAGTTAGTGACCTCATACCTGTGGGACAGCTGAGTGAGTTATGGGGCGTATAGACCTTCTGGAAACCGCTGCTATACATTCCAGTAGCCTAAGCCCTTGTACACACGGTCGGACATTTCGACAACCAAATCCGTCGGATTTTGTCTGTCGGATTCTGTCCGTCGGATCTTGTCCGAAACTGTTGCATACACACGGGTCGGACAAAGTTGTCGAAAAATCCGATCTTTCAGAACGTGATGACGTAATTTCGTTATGATGGAACTACGTTCAGGCTAGTAGCCAATAGCTTTGATGCAGGAATTTGATCTGAGCATGCGTGGCACTTTGTCCGATTGAAATTCTCTACACTTGATCGGAGTATGTCCTATCGGAGCAGTTGGTCGGAAAATATTTCCAACATGTTGTAAAATTTGATCCGACGGAAACAGTCCGATGCATACCACACACAGTCGGATTATCCGACAACACGGTCCGATAGGACACATTCCGACGGATTCTCCGACCGTGTGTACAAGGGCTAAGACTACAAATCCCAGGGACCCTTGTAGTTGCCTGAAGGTTGCTTGGAGGGATGATAAAAGGAGCCTAGGAAGTCTGGGCACGCTCTCTTCCTCCTGGGCCTGACATAAGAGAGGTCTTGGCCTACCACATGGAACATTACTTCCACCACAAGGCCTGAGAGGCCGGGTCCTGTTACCCATTGACGGACATCCTGTTAGTAGCATCATTTACATCACCTACTCATCGGTGCGAACGTGTGGGGAAAGTCGCTACAGAAGACAGAGACGGAGGGACCGCTGCCGGAGTGTCGCCATCCATGTTCCTGTCAAGAAGAAGGCAAAACGATTTGGGTCATTGGTGAGAGAGCAGCTTGCTCAATCTTTACCTATTCACTACCACCATTACCGAACACATCTTTACCCAAGAACACTTTACTTGATTGCTGGAACACTGTACTCAGAAGCCTTAAGCCCCGTACACACGAGCGGACTTTTCAACATCCAAAGTCCGACGGACTGATTCCGTCAGACTATTCGATCGTGTGTGGGCTGCAACGGACTTTTTGATTCACCAAAGTCTGACGGACTTTAGAATATGGAACATGCTTCAAATTTTTCCAACGGAACTCCGCCGGACCCGGTTCCTTCGAAAAATTCGCTCGTGTGCATGCTATTCCGACGGACTAAAACCGACGCTATTGGCTACTGGCTATGAACTTCCTTATTTGAATCCAGTCGTACGTCATCACGTTCGAATCCGTCTGAGTTTAGTGTGATTGTGTGTGGCCAAGTCCGCTCAGCCGAAAAGTCCGTCAGAACTCTGTCGGAACTCCGGCAGAACTCCGGCAGAACTCCTTCGGAAGTCTGTCGGACATAAGTCCTCTCGTGTGTACGGGGCTTTAGGCCTATACTACTTGGAATCTATTGTTTCATCTGCCACCAAACGGATTACAATTAACAAGCTCCAACTAGCTAGCGAAGAATAACAGATCTGCCACGTGGAATTCTACTGCCATAACTTATAGGAAGCCTGTATACATACAGTGGTGTGAAAAAGTGTTTGCCCCCTTCCTCATTTCCTGTTCCTTTGCATGTTTGTCACACTTAAGTGTTTCGGAACATCAAACCAATTTAAACAATAGTCAAGGACAACACAAGTAAACACAAAATGCAATTTGTAAATGAAGGTGTTTATTATTAAAGGTGAAAAAAAATCCAAACCATCATGGCCCTGTGTGAAAAAGTGATTGCCCCCTAAACCTAATAACTGGTTGGGCCACCCTTAGCAGCAACAACTGCAACCAAGCGTTTGCGATAACGTGCAATGAGGCTTTTACAGCGTCCTGGAGGAATTTTGGCCCACTCATCTTTGCAGAATTGTCCTAATTCAGTTACATTAGAGGGTTTTCGAGCATGAACGGCCTTTTTAAGGTCATACCACAACATCTCAATAGGATTCAGGTCAGGACTTTGGCTAGGCCACTCCAAAGTCTTCATTTTGTTTTTCTTCAGCCATTCGGTGGTGGACTTGCTGGTGTGTTTAGGATCATTGTCCTGCTGCAGAACCCAAGTTCGTTTCAGCTTGAGTACACGAACAGATGGTCGGACATTCTCCTTCAGGATCTCTTGGTAGACAGCAGAATTCATAGTTCCTTTTATCACGGCAAGTCTTCCAGGTCCTGAAGCAGCAAAACAGCCCCAGACCATCACACTACCACCACCATATTTTACTGTTGGTATAATGTTCTTTTTATGAAATGCAGTGTTCCTTCTACGCCAGATATACTTGGACACACACCTTCCAAAGAGTTCCACTTTTGTCTCATCGGTCCACAGAATGTTGTCCCAAAAGTCTTGGGGATCATCAAGATGTGTTGTGGAGAAATTGAGACGAGCTTTGATGTTCTTTTTGCTCAGCAGTGGTTTTCTCCTTGGAACTCTGCCATGCAGGCCATTTTTGCCCAGTCTTTTCCTGATAGTGGAGGCATGAACGCTGACCTTAACTGAGGCAAGTGAGGCCTGCAGTTCCTTGGACGTTGTTGTGGGGTCTTTTGTGACCTCTTGGATGAGTCGTCGCTGCGCTCTTGGGGTAATTTTGGGCGGCCGGCCACTCCTGGGAAGGTTCACCACTGTTCCATGTCTTCGCCATTTGTGGATAATGGCTCTCACTGTGGTTCGCTGGATTCCCAAAGCTTTGGAAATGGCTTTATAACCCTTTCCAGACTGATAGATCTCAATTACTTTCTTTCTCAATTGTTCCTGAATTTCTTTGGGTCTCGGCATGATGTGTAGCTTTTAAGGATCTTCTGGTGGACCTTACTGTGTCAAGCAGCTCCTATTTAAGTGATGCCTTGATTGTGAACAGGTGTGGCAATAATCAGGCCTGGGTGTGGCTAGAGAAATTGAACTCAGGTGTGGACAACCACAGTTATAGTATGTTTTAACAAGGGGGGCAATCACTTTTTCACACAGGGCCATGATGGTTTGGATTTTTTTTCACCTTTAATAATAAACACCTTCATTTACAAATTGCATTTTGTGTTTACTTGTGTTGTCCTTGACTATTGTTTAAATTGGTTTGAACAGGAAATGAGGAAGGGGGCAAACACTTTTTCACACCACTGTATATACACACATACACATATATATATATATATATATATATATATATATATACACATATATAAAAAAACACCAGCGGGACATTAGCTCTCCCATGAATATAGCATAGGCTGTTTAAATTGTATTTATCTCAGTGCGACCACAAGTGTAGTTAATTGAAACTGGAAGGTGACCTAGGATCTGAATATAGTGTACCTTTGTGTATATACCACTATTCATTGTTCAACCATTGTTGTGTTTGGGAGGAGTCTGTTTGCTGATTTGGTGCTGTTATCACAACTCAGCAGATTTACTCCTTTCTTTGTACAATAACTGTTTCCTATTTGATTCTAGTAAAACATTTCAGAACCTTATGCTATTGAGTCGCTTGATTCTTGCTTTATAATATTAACAGGATGTCTGAACCCAGAGTGCCAGGTGGGCTGGCCTCTTCTGTGCAGTGGTTTTGCACAGAGCAGCCCAGATCCTCCTCTTCTCTGGTCCCTCTTTGCTGCTCCCGGCCCCTCCCTCCTACCAAGTGCCCCTTCAGCCAGCAGCTTGCTACAAGGTGCAACCAAGTCGAGTCAGAGCTCTGTATTTCCATTCAGACACGGAGCCCTGACCTGGCCCTGCCCCCTCTCTCCCCTGATTGGCTGACTGACTTTGACAGCCACGGGAGCCAATGGCGCCACTGCTCTGTCTCAGCCAATCAGGAGCAGTGTACTGGATGGCTGAGGTTTTTTAAATGGCTGGAGAGAGAAGGGGCTCAGTTAGGTAATTGGGGGGGGAGGGTTGGGGGTGCTGGGAGGGCTGCTACACACAGAAGGTTTTTTTTATCTTAATGCATAGAATGCATTAAGATAAAAAAAACTTCTGACTTTACAATTCCTTTAAAAAAATAATTATTGTGCTAAAGCTTTATGTCTTGTGACTAGTTCTCTAAAATAGGTCAACTTGCTCAGATAGTCATTCTTATGCTTTATACTTATGATGTAACTACAGACATGTTCCCATTGTGTGTATTTTTGGGGAAGGAAATGTCATATCTTCTGTAGCACTCAAGGAAGTTGCTGGAATACACTACATTACCATAATGTACTGTATAGATAAAGCTTCATTATGCAACGTTTCATCATCCCCCTTCAGCTGACCTTGCTACATTGTATAATGATCTTTTGATTGTAAACTCCATGAACAGGGCCCTCCTAATCCCTCCGAATTAACCGCTTGCCAACCAGCGCACGTCAATGTACGTTGGCACAATGGCACGGCTGCACAAATGAGCGTACCTGTACGTCCCCTTTAAATACCGGCCTAGTGGTGAGTGTGCCCACGGGTCCCATGGACTCAATGTCCGTCGGTGCGTCCATAAGGGCATGGGTGCCACCACCCCTTTCCAGCCACCTTCTCTATGACCAAAAGATAGATTTATGCATTGCATGAATCTATCCATGACCACCGCTGCCACCTCCTATTCAGGCGCCCGGTCCCTTTTCGCCTTTTCGGGCCCGGGCGCCTGAATTACAGCAGCAGGGGGGGGGGTACTGGAGTATTTTTTTTAAGCACCTGATTAGAGCCATAGAGAATAGGTGAATAGGTGGACCCAGGTGTGTTAGGAAAGCGAATGATAATTCACTTTCATAACACTGAACCGTCTCTCCACCAATCAGGTGCTCGGGTTTGCATTTCATGGCACAGCGAGGCTGCAATTGATGCGTTTTTTTCTGAATTTTTCTGTTTGTTTGCGCCCCCTCAAAAAATTTGGAGCACCAGCCAATGCTGGTATGTATGTGCATATATTATATTATATATATATATATATATATATATATATATATATATATATATATATATATATATATATATATATATAGTGGAAATGGGACGACCCCATGTTACAGGAGCATATGAGCAGCATATGCCTAATTTTGGTATGCTTGCTAATTGCACACCTGCGCTTTGGCTTTATAATCACCCCAGAAATAGAGGTCAGTGTTCATCCTTAGACCCCTTTCACACTGGGGCATTTTTCAGGCACTTTTGGGATAAAAATAGCGCCTGTAAAGCACCTGAAAAACGCCTCCCCTGCAGTCTCAGCGTGAAAGCCCGAGAGCTTTCACGCTGAGGTGATGCACTGGCAGGACGTTAAAAAAGCTCCTGCAAGCAGCATCTTTGGAGCGGTGAAAAAGCGGTGTGTATACCACTCCTGCCCATTGAAATGAATGGGCAGCGCGGGCAAACCGCCGCTGCAGCCGAATACCTCAGCAAAAACGACGGTTAAGCGCCGTTAAAAAAAAACGGCGCTTTACCAGCGACACCGCCTAGGTGTGAAAGCGGCCATAGAGATGGCTCCGCCCAGCAGACAGGAGTTCTGGCCTAGGAGTCAGGAGGGAAGCTGCAAGCACAGAGGTGCTGAGTGTCAGGTCTGGGGAAGAGAGACTAAGGCCTGAGAAGAAGTGCTGTGTTTTTAGCCATGAAAGGCTAGATGCTGGTTCTGAAGCAGGACTGTAATGCTGAATACCCCTGATGTTTATTTTTGAAATTTCCATTTCTCTTGAATTAAAATGGGCTGCCATTCCCTTGAAAAATGCAGTCGGAATTGACATAATTTCTTCAACTCGCACGCACCACTAGAGCTTAACCGCTTGCCGACCAGCGCACGATGATGTACGTCGCACAATGGCACGGCTGCGCAAATGGGCGTACTTGTTCGTCCCCTTTAAATTGTGGGCTAGTGTGAGCGTGCCCATGGGTCCCACGAACTCTATGTCCAACGGTGGCCCGCGATGTAAACAAGGCATTTCCCTGTTTTGCCTAGTGACATGACAGGGATCTACTGCTCCCTGTGATCTCTGTCATGTTCTAGTGAGCTCACCCCCCCTACAGTAAGGGAACAGAGTTAACCCCTTGATCACCCACCTAGTGTTTATCCCCTTTCCTTCCAGTGTCATTTACACAGTAATCAGTGCATTTTTATACCACCGATCGCTGTATAATTGCCAATGGTCCCAAAATAGTGTCAAAAGTGTCCAATGTGTCCGCCATAATGTTGCAGTCATGATAAAAAACATATCGCCGCCATTACTAATAAAAAAATAAAAATGCCATAAATCTATCCCCTATTTTGTAGACGCAATAACTTTTGCGCAGACCAATCAATATACGCTTATTGCAATTTTTTTTTATTACCAAATATATGTAGAAGCGTATGTAGCTCCGGTACCCCTAATGAGTAAGCGCTATATGTTCAAATTTAGTTTTTGCTCAAAACTGTAGTGAGTTTTGAGATTAATTGTGCTAAATTGCACTTTGGCATCAGTTTGACTGGGCTGTATAGAAGTTCTGCCTGGTCATAGGTGGGGTTGTACACCTGTGGGAGGCTATAGAACGCAGTTTGGTTGGACGTATTAGGTATCAATCCTTATCTCGGAACCAATCAGCGGGCGCGCTTGTCTCTCTGCGTAGTCCGGGATGGGGTACTTAAGGTGCCGAAGTCACGTGGTTCTGGGTTCCGGTCCAGAAGTTGTTGCTGACTCCATGATCCTGGTCCTCCTGACCAGACCTCGGGGGCCCTCATGGCCTGGAGTGCGGATCCATCCTTTCCCGAGCCTTGAAACTGGCTAGTTCGAGGTGCAGTAACTGGAAGGAGGATTCCAAGGTGTTCCGGTGCCGTCTCGGGTTTTGGAGAGGCCCAGCAACTCTACACGCGACCAGGAGAGGACTCTTCAGTAAGAGGGCCACGCACAAGGCTGGCTTCTCGGTAAGAGCCTGGAAGCTGAACTGCCATGGACATTGATTGAATCCACATTTCATACGGTATTGCCGGACAGGTTGAAAGATTCTGGTACAGTAAAGGAAGGTTCCTACTTCTACCCTTCCAGTTGTAACCAAGTTTCCAACCAAGTCTGTGTGAGAGACTTTGAAAAGCCAGAATTACCTGTTGGCTGCTAAACCCAAAACTTAAAGCGGGAGTCCGCCGGGAGTTCCGCCGTTTTTTTTTTTTTAAAGCCAGCAGCTACAAATACTGCAGCTGCTGACTTTTAAAATAATGACACTTACCCGCCCAGCGCGCCCGCGCTGTCGGCACCCGAAGCCGGTCTCTCGGGTGCTGCCACCGCCATCTCGGCTTCATTTCCCGGTTCCCTACTGCGCATGCGCGAGTCGCACTGCGCAATAAGGATGGTCCCCGCTGTCTCTGGGATCCGTGTGTTTCCCAGCAGGCAGCAGGGGACTTTCGGAAAGGGGCGTAGATTCTGCGGAAAGGGGCGTACCTTCTGCAGAATCTACGCCGGAAGTGGGTGCAGATACCTGTACTGTACAGGAACCTGCACCCCCCTCCCCCCTGAAAGGTGCCAATTGTGGCGCCGGAGGGGGGGCAGGATTCCAATGAGCGGAAGGTCCACTTTAGGGTGGACCTCCGCTTTAAGGATTTATCCAACAGTTAAAGGATCCAGTTGCGAGCGGCTGTTCCCTGGATCGTGTACAGAGAGAGAGACTTTTATTGAAGTCAGCAGTTCCAAGCACCTGAGCTAAACTTTACCCTGATACCCTCTATTCCCAACTTAGAGACTGAGTTTGTTCAACAGTTTAATGCAAAATAAAAGTCCTAACAAGGAATTCAAGTGTCGGTCTCTACAGTTACTGGGTTATCAACCCTGGGAACCCCTAGACAAGGACAACGAGTACGAGCTGGAGGAGGTAATCGGTAAGCCCAGAAAAATTCAGCAGCTCCTTCAGGGGTTAGTGCTACAAATACACATCGGCCTAAACTGAGGAAGAATCTGTTATTTTTTTAATATTTTTTGGGTGATATTTATTATAGCAAAAATTAAAAAATGCTTATTTTTCAAAATTGACGCACTTTTTTGTTTATAGCGCAAAAAATAAAAACTGTGGAGATGATCATATACCACCAAAAGAAAGCTCTATTTGTGGAAAAAAAGGACATCAATTTTGTTTGGGAGCCACGTTGTATGACTGCGCAATTGTCAGTTAAAATGGCGCAATGCCGTATCGTAAACAAAAGTGCTCTGGTCATGAAGGGGGTAAATCCTTCCAGGGCTAAAGTGGTTAATAACCTCGGATCGTTAATAAATTATATATATATATCATCAATGGTATTAAACCCCGGCTCTACTTCATAGATATTTTCCAGATATTTCTGATAGTTGCTGGCGATGTCGAGAGGAGCGTGGGACGTTATTACATATCTTTTGGTCCTGCTCCAGAATTGAGGGTTTTTGGTGGGAGGTTTGGAGAACTACTCAGAACGTTTATGAAGATGAGATTCCTGAAGATCCGGCCCTCTTCTTACTACATGATTCCAAATTTTCAGTTAAGAAAGTATCCGTAATCTATAGTATTTCATCTTCTGAATGCGGCTAAAGTATGTATTCCCCTTACCTGGAAACAAACACAACCCCCATCGGCGGGACTTTGGCTTAACAAGGTGGAGGAACTGAACAGAATGGAAAACTTGATATAGACAGCCCGACAGAAGCGAGAGACATATTTGAAAACATGGTCTCTATGGAATCTCTTCATTAATTCAGAAGAAGGGGAGATTCTCAGAGGTGAGGGTCCCTCCAGCTGGGGAATGGAGATGCTGGATGTTGACTGACTGGCCTGGAGGAGAGCTGCATCCTTGCCTGTTGGTGCCTTGTTTTTTTTTTCTGTTTTTGTCTTGTTATGTGTTTTTTGGTTGGGTTGGTTAAAATGGAAGAGAAGGAAAGGCTAGATGAATGAATGAATGAAATACTTGTATAGCGCACAATGTGAACTGAATCGCCTCTAGGCGCTGTGGCGAGCTTTGATCATCTGCTAAAAGAGGAAGGTCTTGAGTTTTTTCCTAAAAGCTAGGTGATTTTCTTCCTGGCGGATATGTTATTACTGTATGGGGGTCCCCCATGCGATGGGATAATTGAGATTTTTGTTTTTAGAAGTCGAACTTTTAAATTCATGACCAAGTGGAGATGAATATATCCAGAAATAGGTTGATATAGGTCTAATATAGTTACATAGTAAGGTTGGATAAAGAAAAAAAGGCACCAGTCCATCCAGTTCATCCTGAGTGAGTGTCTACAATTGTCCCTATCCCTGTACATTGCACACTCACATCGGTCCCTACCCTCAAGGAGCCCACAGGCCAAGGTCCCCATTCATATACTAGGGCCAATTTTGGACAGAAGCCAATTAACCTAACAGCATGTAAAATAAACATGTCTGTAAACAAAATTAAATTAAGCTTGAAATGTATTTATCGCCCCGTTGGGGTATTATCACTGTGTTATTTCGATGTTTGGAGGATGTCATGACATTTGTTTTCTTCTGAAATAAAATAAAATAAATTGAATATATATATATATATATATATATATATATATATATATATATATATATATATATATATATATATATATATATATATATACATATACACACGCACACAGGTGATACTCGATAAATTAGAATATTGTGCAAAAGTTCATTTATTTCACTAATACAACTTAAAAGGTGAAATATATGAGATAGACTCATTCACATGCAAAGCAAGATAGTCCAAGCCGTGATTTGTCATAATTGTGGCTTACAGCTCGTGAAAACCCCAAATCCACAATCTCCGAAAATTTGAATATTGAGAAAAGGAACAATATTCTAGGCTCAAAGTGTCCCAATCTAAGGCCCCTTTCACACTGGGGCGGGTGCGGGCCACGGCGGTAAAACTACGCTATTTTTAGCACCGCTTCACCGTCGTTTTAGCGGCACTATTCTGACACTAACGGGGCGGTTTTAACCCCCGCTAGTGGCCCGAAATAGGGTTAAAATCGCCCGCAAAGCGCCACCGCCCCATTGATTTCAATGGGCAGGAGTGGTGTATTCACCGCTCCTAAGATGCTGCTTGCAGGATTTTATTTAACGTCCTGCAAGTGCACCGCTCCAGTGTGAAAGCCCTCGGGGCTTTCACATTCGAGACAAAGGAGAGGCTCTTTACAGGCGCTATGCAAGTGGTTAAGAATATATAATTGAATAGATAATTTTTTTTTTAACCAATTCCATACCGGCGAATTCCAGCACTCCTCTCCTACATGTAAAAATCTGAATTATTTTGCTAGAAAATGACTGAAAACCCCCAAACATTATATATATATATATATATATATATATATATATATATATATATATATATATATATATATATATATATATATATATATTTTAGCAGAGACCCTAGGGAATACAATTGTTGCAACTTTTTATGTCACACGGTATTTGCATTTTATGAATAAAAAAAAAAAAAAACACTAAAAGTTAGCCAAATTTTTTTTGTATAATGTGAAAAATTATGTTATGCCACGTAAATAGATACCTACCATTTCATATTTTAAAATTGCGCACACTCATGGAATGGCGCCAAACTTCTCCAGAGGCGAGGGCTTTCACACTGAGGCGGTGCGCTGGCAGGCCATTAAAAAAAAACTCCTGCAAGCCGCATCTTTGGAGCGGTGAAGGAATGGTGTGTACACCGCTCCCCCACTACTTCTGCCCATTGAAATGAATGGGCAGCCTGGCTGAACCGCCGGCAAAGCTTTGCGGGTGTTTTTTAACCCTTTTTTGGCCACTAGCGGGGGTTAAAAGCGCCCACTAGCTCTCAAATACCTCTGCAAAAACTACGGCAAAGCGCTGCTATAAATAGCGGCGCTTTACCGCCGCCGCCGCCCCAGTGTGAAAGCATTATTACAGAGGAGGTCTTGTGCTACAATTTTTGCCCTTACGCTAATGTTCACTGCGATACCTCACATGTGTGGTTTGAAAACTGTTAACATATGTGGGCGCAACGTAGGTATGTGTTTGCTTTTGCGTTCGTGCCTGTGGGGACGGGAGAGCTTACTTTTTTTTTTTTATACGTTCTCTTTGAAAAAAAAGTGATCACTTTTATTCCTATTACAAGGAATGTAAACATACCTTGTAATAGGAAGAAGGCATACCAGGTCCTCTTTAAAGAGGAAGTAAACCCTCTCTTAAAAAAAAAAAAAAACACCCTGCAGGACAAAGGCATAATAAGCTAGTATGCCTGTGTGTGTAGATTAATGCGGAGCGGCCTGTGTGTGTAGATTAATGCGGAGCGGCCTGTGTGTTCAGATTATTGTGTGTGCAGTTTAATGTGGAGCGGCCTGTGTGTTCAGATTAATGCGGAGCGGCCTGTGTGTGCAGATTAATGCGGAGCAGCCTGTGTGTGCAGATTAATGCGGAGCGGCCTGTGTGTGCAGATTAATGCGGAGCAGCCTGTGTGTGCAGATTAATGCGGAGCGGCCTGTGTGTTCAGATTAATGTGGAGCGGCCTGTGTGTTCAGATTAATGTGGAGCGGCCTGTGTGTGCAGATTAATGCGGAGCGGCCTGTGTGTGCAGATTAATGTGGAGTGGCCTGTGTGTTCAGATTAATGTGGAGCGGCCTGTGTGTGCAGATTAATGCGGAGCGGCCTGTGTGTGCAGATTAATGTGGAGTGGCCTGTGTGTTCAGATTAATGTGGAGCGGCCTGTGTGTTCAGATTAATGTGGAGTGGCCTGTGTGTTCAGATTAATGTGGAGCGGCCTGTGTGTGCAGATTAATGTGGAGCGGCCTGTGTGTTCAGATTAATGTGGAGCGGCCTGTGTGTTCAGATTAATGTGGAGCGGCCTGTGTGTGCAAATTAATGTGGAGTGGCCTGTGTGTTCAGATTAATGTGGAGCGGCCTGTGTGTTCAGATTAATGTGGAGCGGCCTGTGTGTGCAGATTAATGTGGAGCGGCCTGTGTGTGCAGATTAATGTGGAGCGGCCTGTGTGTTCAGATTAATGTGGAGCGGCCTGTGTGTGCAGATTAATGTGGAGCGGCCTGTGTGTGCAGATTAATGTGGAGCGGCCTGTGTGTTCAGATTAATGTGGAGCGGCCTGTGTGTGCAGATTAATGTGGAGCGGCCTGTGTGTGCAGATTAATGTGGAGCGGCCTGTGTGTTCAGATTAATGTGGAGCGGCCTGTGTGTGCAAATTAATGTGGAGTGGCCTGTGTGTTCAGATTAATGTGGAGCGGCCTGTGTGTTCAGATTAATGTGGAGCGGCCTGTGTGTGCAGATTAATGTGGAGCGGCCTGTGTGTGCAGATTAATGTGGAGCGGCCTGTGTGTTCAGATTAATGTGGAGCGGCCTGTGTGTGCAGATTAATGTGGAGCGGCCTGTGTGTGCAGATTAATGTGGAGCGGCCTGTGTGTTCAGATTAATGTGGAGCCTGTGCCCGATGTCTACAGTGCATTCACCGTAGACATCAGTGCTGCTATTTCTGCAAATATCTCCTAAACTAAAAGGTTTAGGAGAGATTTGCACTTACAATGATGCTAAAACAAACATGTGGTTAAAGTTTTGTTGAAATACATGCAGCTCAACCACAAAAACATTTGTTATTACAGAACTGAAATAGTTTACGGTAAACAGTTCAAAAGGGGATTCCCACAGTGAGGAACGGCTTTCACTCTAGGGTTGCCACCTTTTGTTCAAGTCAAACCCGAACACTATAGCGGAGCACGCCAATTTCTTTTTTATAGAATTAACTATATATATATTTTGCTATTAAATGACATTTCTAATCATATAAAGTTAATAACAAGAGTCCCCCTTTACATCAGAGCCCACAGAGTTCCCCTTTTTACATCTGAACTCGCAGAGTTCCCTTTCACTGTAAGGGGGGACTCTGCAGACTCTGATGTAAGGGAGAACTCTGGGGACTCTAACATAAGGCATGCTCTGGGAACCCTGATGTAAGGGGGAACACTGATGACTCTGATGTACGGAGAGGACTCTAATGTAAGGGGGAACACTGTGGCCTCTGGTTTAAAGGGGAACTCTGATGTAAGGGTTGCGCTGAGAACCCTGATTTACCTTAGTGTACTTACTCAAAGGCAGGAGAGAGAAGGGGGGAGACTTCAGTCACAGACTGGGATGGATGGTGAGCTCACTCACCCCTTGGCAGTCAGCATCTCTCATGCAGATGTATCTGAGGCTGCTGAATTCAAAATTTTCCAGCCCCAACTTTCCTTTTCTGAAGCACAGTGCCGGGGATTGGAGTTTGGGCAGACCCAGAGGTGTAGGGGTGGGGGGAAGAGGTGCTGATCGAGCCCTCTCTCCTCTCCCGTCTGTGTGTGTGTTTCGGGGGGGGGGGGGGGGTTTAGTGCTGGCTTTGAGCAGTGTGAAAGAGTGTAACAGACACTTTCAGCTTAGAGAACTGCAGCCAGCAACCCTGCTGGGAAGCCATAGGCCAGTCTAAATAATGTGTCCGGGTTTCAGGCGTGTTTGTATGGAACACGTGCAGAGCCTGCCAGGAAGTCGGCGCAGCCTTGTGCTAATCACAGGCAGACCGCTCCACATTAATCTGAACACACAGACCGCTCCACATTAATCTGAACTCACAGGCCTCTCCACATTAATCTGAACACACAGGCCGCTCCACATTAATCTGAACACACAGGCCGCTCCACATTAATCTGAACACACAGGCCGCTCCACATTAATCTGAACACACAGGCCGCTCCACATTAATCTGAACACACAGGCCGCTCCACATTAATCTGAACACACAGGCCGCTCCACATTAATCTGAACACACAGGCCGCTCCACATTAATCTGAACACACAGGCCGCTCCACATTAATCTGAACACACAGGCCGCTCCACATTAATCTGAACTCACAGGCCTCTCCACATTAATCTGAACTCACAGGCCGCTCCACATTAATCTGAACACACAGGCCGCTCCACATTAATCTGAACTCACAGGCCTCTCCACATTAATCTGAACACACAGGCCGCTCCACATTAATCTGAACACACAGGCCGCTCCACATTAATCTGAACACACAGGCCGCTCCACATTAATCTGCACACACAGACCGCTCCGCATTAATCTGCACACACAGGCCGCTCCACATTAATCTTCACACACAGACCGCTCCACATTAATCTGAACACACAGACCGCTCCACATTAATCTGCACACACAGGCCGCTCCACATTAATCTGCACACACAGGCCGCTCCACATTAATCTGCACACACAGGCCGCTCCACATTAATCTGCACACACAGGCCGCTCCACATTAATCTGCACACACAGGCCGCTCCACATTAATCTGCACACACAGGCCGCTCCACATTAATCTGCACACACAGGCCGCTCCACATTAATCTTCACACACAGGCCGCTCCACATTAATCTGAACACACAGGCCGCTCCACATTAATCTTCACACACAGGCCGCTCCACATTAATCTGAACACACAGACCGCTCCGCATTAATCTGAACACACAGGCCGCTCCGCATTAATCTGAACACACAGGCCGCTCCACATTAATCTGAACACACAGGCCGCTCCGCATTAATCTGCACACACAGGCCGCTCCGCATTAATCTGCACACACAGGCCGCTCCACATTAATCTGAACACACAGGCCGCTCCGCATTAATCTAAACACACAGGCCGCTCCGCATTAATCTGAACACACAGGCCGCTCCGCATTAATCTGCACACACAGGCCGCTCCGCATTAATCTGAACACACAGGCCGCTCCGCATTAATCTGCACACACAGGCCGCTCCGCATTAATCTGAACACACAGGCCGCTCCACATTAATCTGAACACACAGGCCGCTCCACATTAATCTGCACACACAGGCCGCTCCGCATTAATCTGCACACACAGGCCGCTCCACATTAATCTGAACACACAGGCCGCTCCACATTAATCTGAACACACAGGCCGCTCCACATTAATCTGCACACACAGGCCGCTCCGCATTAATCTGAACACACAGGCCGCTCCACATTAATCTGAACACACAGGCCGCTCCACATTAATCTGAACACACAGGCCGCTCCACATTAATCTGCACACACAGGCCGCTCCACATTAATCTGAACACACAGGCCGCTCCTCTTCAATCTGAACACACAGGCTATGCATGTGAAACTTATTAATGGAGACGAGTGATCATACAAAATAGTTACATTTATTGGTTGACAAAAGACAAATATTTACATAAAATATTAAAATACAGATTGCATTACTTGATCATTTTTACAATTAATGGAAACACCCTCCAACTGGGCGTAGTAGTACCTTGGACACAATTATCACCATTTTCACTTCTCGGTAGAATCAATAACCTTTTGATAATTGACAATTAAACAGAATGTCTGTATTTCACACGTCCAACCGTTACTATACTGCAGGTAAGTAAGTGGTTAACAATGTGAAATAAATTAGACATTTGTTTGTCAATAAAATTGGCATCTATGCAAAAAGAAATTAATAATGAAAAATTAAATTTAGAGAAAAATCTAAAAGGCGGTTATTGATTCGGGAGAAATATTTTCAATAATAGAATATTAAAAAAAAAAACAATCTTTAAGAGAACATAGAATAGATGATAAACATATACTTATCAATGTGGTATATTTACCCATTCCGATTGGCTACTAGTGTGGATTGTTGGTTACCAGGAATTTTAAGATGGCTGCCATGCAGGGGCGGACTGACAACTCATGGGGCCCCGGGCAATAGAAGATTATGGGGCCCCCGGGCAATAGAAGATTATGGGGCCACACAGTGTACACACACAGACACACAGTATACACACAGAATACACATACACACACTGAAAAGGTACTGGAGAGGCGGGGGAGGTAGAATCTTGGGATTTTAAAAAAAAAAAACACATATTTTTAAATACTGTTCATGGTTTTATTGAGGCTGGCAACCCTGATGGGGCCCCCGGGCAGTGCCCGAGTGCCCCAATGATCAGTCCGCCCCTGCTGCCGTGGCTTTCAACCTAGATTCTCTTACAGAGGAATTACTTTGTGTGACCGAGTTCCAAGGAGCAGGGATCTTCATGGATGTAAAAATGTGTATTCATGCATGTCTTCCAGTGTCCCTTCTCGGGGGGGGGGGTCCCTAAACTTCCCCCTGACTCTCTCCCCAGCTCTCCTCCCTTGACCATCTTTTTAGTTTCTTAAATATCCTCTTAAACAAAAAGGTCATAAAATTATACTAAGTTCTGCCCAGAGGGTATGTGTCCCTTTCCTATTGGCAGGCAGACATAATGATCACCTTTCCCAGTAGTCTCGTGATTTTAAGGTAATAGCACCTTCAACCACCAGGTGTCTCACATGTGTTTGGTGTTTTATTTCTTTAAGTTAATATTTTTATTTCTATAATATGCGTTCGTTGTTTATATATGTTCTAACGAATATATCTCGAGTGTTCAGGAATGATAGTATAATATAAAATACGCTTAACATAATTTTGAATAATCACTTGCATAAAATGGTGATATATATGCATATCAATGTATATCTGTTAATCTTTAGTCCATTTATAAAGGACCCAGGTTAGATATCTATCAAACAATATCACATACAATTATTATCTATATGGATAAACGTATAATTCGGTATCCAATCAATATTTGTTATCTAAACATAGGTTAAATTCTTATACAGTTATAATCATGATTATATGTTTTTCATAATACTAATTCGTTGCTAAACACTTCTACTTATGATCACACTTTCATATATAATCTCTCCATGACAAAGTTCCCCAGATCACTAGATACCAAACCACAATATCTCCTTGTTGGCCCACAAATATCACATACAGCTTGAATCACTTGAAGTATTTTTGAAATATGTCTGCCTGTATATTCCTCTCACACCATGTTTTGAGACATTTGTACTATAGTAAAATATCATATCCCTGCTTCTAATATACGTATATTCATGATGTAAAAATATACACAATTTTCAATGTTTCCTTGCAGCGTCTCAAATGAACTTTGAACATTCAGGACACAATCCCATTGTTTACTTTTCTAATAGAGGTGTCTTATTTGTCCTGTTGGGGTAGACCTCCACTTCGTATCTTAGTCATTGTCTCATTGACATCTGAGTCCATATTGAGGTTGACTTTAGGATATCTGTTCACTCTCTGATACAATAGGTTTATTTATTTAAAACTTCCTTGAATTGAAAGTTATTGTGGCTTCAGTCTGAGTCAGCTTGAGACTTTTGTTTGTCGCAGCCCAGCTTTTCAATGGGTCATATAAATTGGTCACCTAATTCTGATGGGAGGGGAAAGTGGTCCTTTGGTCCGCTGATTTAAATGTTACCAGACTAAAACAAAAATAACAAAATATGATATTTTGAGGTATGTGTTATGACAAAATCCCCCTTTTGTTCAGGTTGTCTCAATACAGGCTTGTAGAACTTTAAAAGATAGCTAATCCCTTTAACATTTGGAAAAACGTGTGAGATCTTGTACTTTGCTTTAAAGTTCTCCAAGAGGTCAGAGTTCAATAATATCAACACTATAGTTCATCCACCTTTTTTTAGGCCTACTGAAATCTCTCATCTCTGCCAGCGAATATTAAATGTATTTCTTCATGAATTCACAACAAAGCCCCCCTTGTGAAGTGTTCAAATGCCGGAAGTCGTTTGAAAGACTTCACCAATGCAACAGGTTGAAGAAATATGGCTTCGCTTGGGCCTTGTAAGTTGAGTTGTGAAGATGGATCCGGATTGTGGATATATATATTGAAGAGGTATAGACACCTGCAGATGGGTGTAATTCTTTGAAAAACAAAATGGGTTTGTGTTCGATGTGTGCATCTCAGGGCCGTCATCCATTGTTTGGCGGGAAATGGATCATTCCGGGCACCTTTAGTCTTGGCCGTCCTGGTGGGTTTTGTCCATGTAGACTGGCCATCAGTGGTGTCCCTGGATCCCCCATACGGTTCCTTCTCTGGATGTTTCACACATGTTGGACTCTCGGTTCTGTTGACCGGCTCATGGACATCTTAGTCCTGTAAAGGAAAAGGAATTGCATGAGAAAAGAAACATAATCTCATGATCTCAGCGTCAAGCTGGTATCCTGGGCTTGCTCAGAGCCCTCCTCTTTCCCATTGTGTTATCGGTCCTTTAACTAAACACTCTGGAAATCAAGACAATGTATGACTAGTGATAGAGGAACTTCCGACGGGACGTTTCGCGAACGTGGACCGCGAACGCGGCCGTTAGTTTGCGAACCGTAGCGTTCGCGGCGAACCCCATTGACTTCAATGGGAGGTGAACTTTGCAAACCTACAGGTCAAATTTGCAGCCACAAAATAATTAATAGCTGTGCAAACATAGTCCCACCACATGGCCAATGACATAACACATGCATGAGGTGAATCTGGGATCGACAACTACAAGCATTCTTTTTTTATATGGGAAATTGTTGTGACAATTCAGGACTGTGGAGCGCATGAAGGCAATGGAGGAGAGGGAAGGTCAGGGACCAGGGTAGGCAAAGAAGAGGGTGCAGGAGATGATCACCAGCAGCGTGACATACAGCAATGACACCTGCACCATGATAGAGTCATCTGACAGCAGCACTGTGATAGAGAGCACTGACATCAGCAGCGTGACATACAGCAATGACACCTGCAGCGTGATATACAGCACTGACAGCAGCATCGTGATAGAGAGCACTGACATCAGCAGCATGACATAAAGCACTAACACCAGCACCGTGATATACAGCACTGACAGCAGCACTGTGATAGGGAGCACTGACATCAGCAGCGTGACATACAGCAATGACACCTGCACCGTGATAGAGTGATCTGACACCAGCACCGTGATAGAGAGCACTGACATCAGCAGCGTGACATAAAGCACTAACACCAGCACCGTGATATACAGCACTGACAGCAGCACCGTGATAGAGAGCACTGACATCAGCAGCGTGACATAAAGCACTAACACCAGCACCGTGAGATACAGCACTGACAGCAGCACCCTGATAGAGAGCACTGACATCAGCAGCGTGACATACAGCAATGACACCTGCACCGTGATAGAGTGATCTGACACCAGCACCATGATAGAGAGCACTGACATCAGCAGCGTGACATAAAGCACTAACACCAGCACCGTGATATACAGCACTGACAGCAGCACCGTGCTAGAGAGTACTGACATCAGCACCATGATATACAGCACTGACACCTGCACCATAAGCAGCCCCAGGAGGAAGTCAGCAAAGCACAGGGATGGTGGGAGCCCCTCATAATGAGCATAGCACAGGGATGGTGGGAGCCCCTCATAATATGCACAGCAGAGGTACAGCCCCAGGAGGAAGTCAGCACAGCACAGGGATGGTGGGAGCCCCTCATAATAAGCAGCCCCAGGAGGATGTCAGCATAGCACAGGGATGGTGGGAGCCCCTCATAATAAGCAGCCCCAGGAGGAAGTCAGCACAGCACAGGGATGGTGGGAGCCCCTCATAATAAGCATAGCACAGGGATGGTGGGAGCCCCTCATAATTGCACAGCAGAGGTACAGCCCCAGGAGGAAGTCAGCACAGCACAGGGATGGTGGGAGCCCCTCATAATAAGCAGCCCCAGGAGGAAGTCAGCACAGGGATGGTGGGAGCCCCTCACAATAAGCATCCCCAGTAGAAATATGACACCGCTCAACCTCTTCAAACAGGAGGTTACGGGCATATAGTACGGTGTGCTTTTTTTGGACAAGGAAGTGAGCCAAATGAAGAAAGAAGGTCTCTGTGCTCGATAAAAAAAATTGTTTATAGACATATACATGGTCTACTGGTCACATGTGTTGAATTCCTCCGAGATCCATGCCTCATTCATTTTTAGAAATGTGAGGTAGTTAACACTGTCGTGAGCTAGGCGAGTACGCTTATCGGTCACGATCCCCCCTGCTGCGCTGAACGTCCTTTCGGACAGGACACTGGATGAGGGGCAAGCCAACAGTTCGATTGCAAATTGGGCAAGCTCTGGCCAGAGGTCAAGCCTGCCCACCCAGTAGTCCAGGGGTTCATCACTCCTCAGAGCGTTCACTTCGGCCGTTAACCAGATGTAATCGGACACCTGATGGTCTAGGCGTTCCCTGATGCTGGATCCGGATGACACCTGTCGATGGGTCGGCTGAAAGAATGACCTCATATCCGAAGTCACCAACACATCTTCAAACCATCCTCTTCTTGCAGGCGCTGTTGGATTTGTACCCGCAACTCCTTCTCTGGGAGTGGGAATTGCTCCTCTGCCAGTGCACGCAAAAGCAGAATGCAGCATTTCTCGAAGCAAGGCCTGGAAGTGCTCCATTCTGACAGCCCTCTGTGACGGCGGTAACATTTCCGCCATTTTGTGTTTGTACCGGGGGTCTAAGTATGTTGCCACCCAGTACTGGTCCTTGACCCTTATGCTTTTTATATGGGGGTCCCTATTAAAACACTGGAGCATGAAGACCCCCATTTGCACTAAAGTGGAAGCGGTGTGGTGGCCTGACTCCTGCTCATCATCCAGGATAATGTCGTCCTCTTCATTCTCCTCTCCCCATCCACGCACAAAAGGTTTAAAGCATGCTTTTCTTGCTCCTCCTCATCCACCCCAGCACCATCCTCCTCTGACTCCTCTTCAGACTCCTGTTGTTGACTTGTCTCAGATAGAGTAGCCCCCCCCCCTGGGAATTCATCCAGCATTGCGACTTCCTCATCTTCCCGCTCCTGCTCCTCCACAGCTTGATCAATGACACGACGCAATGCACGCTCCATAAAGAAGGCATACATATGCTGGCATAAACTCCAAAGCCACGAGACACATGCACTCATGCTCATCTCACTCCCATCTTGTGTTCCTCACCCTCCTCCTTCTCCTAGTCTCAGGTGACATTTCTCCTAATCCTGGGCCGCCACTCTCAAACTGCAAGCCACATCTTCAAAACCCCTCCCCCTCTGGCAACCACCGCAATCCACTTAATTTAGTTTCTATCCCCCTGCTTCCTCAAAGCAGCCCCCCTATCTCATGCGCCCTTTGGAATGCCCGCTCCATCTGTAACAAGCTAACATCTGTACATGACCTCTTCATCTCTCATAGCTTCAACATACTCACCATAATTGTAACCTGGCTTCAAAATTTGGACTCAGCTTCTCCTGCTGCCCTCTCCCATGGTGGTCTCCATTGGACTCACTCCCCCAGACCCAATGGACAGAAAGGAGGTGGAGTTGGATTGCTCCTATCTCCACAATACACCTTCCAAGTCCTTCCCATCCCTCCCTCTCTTTCCCTCTCTTCTTTCGAGATGCACTGTATTCGCCTGTTTTCTCCTATTTCTCTGAGGATTGCAGCAACTTATTGGCCTCCTGGACCGGTGTCACGCTTTCTTGATGACTTTGCTGCCTGGCTACCCTACTTTCTCTCCTCTGAAATACCCATCATCATTCTTGGTGACTTTAACATTCCTATCAACGTTAACAACCCAACTACAGCTAAACTTCTTGACTTAACCTCATCTTTTGACCTAACCCAATGGACACATACTTCCACTCACTCTAATGGTAATACCCTTGACCTTGTATTCTCTCATCTCTGCAACCCTAGCAACCTCACAAACACCCCCTTTCCTCTCTCTGATCACAACCTCATTAGTTTCACTGTATCTTTGTCTCCAACCACCCATCCTTCCAAGCAGCAAACTATCACTTGTAGAAACCTTCGCCACCTTAAGCCTTCTCTTCTCTATTCTGCTACTGACCACCTATATGATATAATCTCTCCCCTGTCCTGTCCTGACCTTGCCATCTCTGTCTACAACAGTTCACTCTCTTCATCACTAGATGCACTTGCTCCTCTAACCACACGCAGAATCAGGCCCCGACCATTACAACCCTGGCAAACTGACAACACTAGAAATCTCAAGAGACGTTGCCGTGCTCTTGAACGGCTGTGGCGTAAAACCAAATGCCTCCAAGACTTCACCATATATAAATCTGCCCTTCTAAAATACAATTCCTGCCTCCATGCTGCCAGACAAGCCTACTTTGTATCTCTTATTAATACTTTGTCATCCAATCCTCGTCGGCTCTTCTCAACTTTTAACTCTCTGCTTCGTCCCCCACCCCCTCTACCCACCAACTCACTCACTGCCCAAGAGATTGCCAATCACTTCAAAGACAAGATTGATGCAATTCACGAGGACACCTCCGCTGTGCGTACATCTTCCCCACCCAACATACCTGGCCTAATAGCACATTCAACACTCTCCTCTTTTGAATTGGCTACTACTGAAGAGGTTGCAAAACTTTTCTCAGATGCTCACCTAACCAATTGTCCCTTGGACCCTGTTCCCTCACAACTATTAAGGTCACCCTCTAATTCTATCCTATGCTCCCTCACTCACATCTACAATCTCTCCCTCTCAAGTGGCACCTTCCCCTCCCCTCTAAAACATGCGCAGATCACCCCCATACTTAAAAAACCCTCTCTGGACCCCACCAACCTGAACAACTTAAGACCTATCTCATTGCTCCCATTCACCTCTAAACTTCTAGAATGCTTAGTCTACAACCGCCTTAGCTCCTACCTCAGTGAAAATAACCTTCTTGACCCATTACAGTCTGGCTTTCGCTCTCACACTCCACAGAAACTGCCTTACTAAAACTCACTAACGATCTGCTAACTGCTAAAACCAACAGCCAGTACTCCATACTCCTACTACTTGACCTCTCTGCTGCCTTTGATACTGTTGACCACCCGCTCCTCCTCAATAAACTACATTCCCTTGGCCTCCGATATTCTGCGCTTTCCTGGTTCTCTGCCTATCTATCACAGCGCTCCTTCAGTGTCACCTACAACTCTGTATCCTCCTCTCCATTGCCCCTTTCTGTGGGGGTCCCCCAAGGCTCTGTTCTTGGACCCCTTCTCTTCTCTATTTATACCTCCTCCCTTGGTCACCTGATAACCGCCCACGGCTTCCAATACCACTTATACGCCGATGACACTCAAATCTATCTGTCTACTCCTCACCTCACTCCTTCAGTGTCCTCTCGCATTACTAACCTTCTAACTGACATATCAGCATGGATGTCACACCATTTCCTTAAACTAGACCTCTCTAAAACTGAGCTATTAATAATCCCCCCTGCACATGCCCCCCTCCATGACTTTTCTATCAAAATCAACAATGCAACCATCAGGCCCACCCCTCACGCCAGGGTACTAGGTGTAACCCTAGACTCTAACTTGTCATTTCAGACCCAAGTCCAATCGTTGTCAAAAGTTTGTAGATTTCACCTCCGTAACATCTCTAAAATTCAAAAGAAGTGGAATGTTATGTGATGGCCAAGTCAATCACCTGACCTGAATCCGATTGAGCATGCATTTCACTTGCTGAAGACAAAACTGAAGGGAAAATGCCCCAAGAACAAGCAGGAACTGAAGACAGTTGCAGTAGAAGCCTGGCAGAGCATCACTAGGGATGAAACCCGGCGTCTGGTGATCTCTATGCATTGCGGACTTCAGGCTGTAATTGACTGCAAAGGATTTGCAACCAAGTATTAAAAAGTGAAAGTTTGATGGGTGATTGTTAATCTGTCCCATTACTTTTGGTTCCTTAAAAAGTGTAAAGCACATAAACAAACTTATAATTCCGACACCGTTCACCTGATTTGGATGTAAATACCCTCAAATTAAAGCTGAAAGTCTGCAGTTAAAGAACATATTGTTCATTTCATTTCAAATCCATTGTGGTGGTGTATAGAGCCAAAAAGATTAGAATTGTGTCAATGTCCCAATATTTATGGACCTGACTTTATGTATATGTAAAGTGCTGCGTAAATTGATGGAGCTATAGAACTAACTGTAATAAACTAAAATAAATATATGGACAAATATTCTGTAGGTCCTTGCTGAACTGGCAAAATTTCGATCCATCTATGGTCAGCTAAAATTCTGTCTAAATCGGCAATCCATTATTTGGTTGATCTGTTACAAATGCTTTGTGGGTAAGCTCTAATGTAGGGTGACCGGATGTCCCCGGATTGAGGACACTGTCCCCGGACCAAGTCTGTCCCCAGTTTTATCCCCGGATTTGACCTCAACAGGAGCTGGGGCAATTTTCAAAGACAGTCAGTGCAGAATAAATAAAAAAATTCTGAATTACACCCCCCCGCTCCTACTAGCTTAGGCTGGTGTATTTTTTCCATTATCTGTGTGCCTTTCTGATGATGATGTGCTGGTCGGAGCGGATGGACAATTTTTCAGTTTTCGGTACATGCCCATTCAGCTCCACTCACATGTTCTTCTGCCTTGGCTCAAATCCCGGCCAGCCGCCTGCCTGATTATCTCCTTGCCTTCCCCAGGAGAGTAATTTTCCTCCGCTCCCCACCCAGTAGTAGCCGAGGCCCAGAGAGTGAGACCTGAGAGGCTGTGAGGCCGACGGAGGCGACGGGCAGAGAGAGGCAGCTGAGCTCAGCTGATGATGTCCAGCAGCAGGAATAAAGGGGAAGCAGATCCAATAGTGGGGCTGCCAGTGCCTTCAAGGCTTCAACACAGGTGTGCTTTGGGGGTGTCTGTGAATAGACTACATTGCACTGTGTCTGTCTCTCTGGCATAATGGATGGTATCAGAACTCACAGGCATCGGGGGGCTGTTATTGGTCAGAAGTTAACAAAATCAGCACCCAGCAGCCATGTTACATAGTAGGTGAGGTTGAAAAAAGACACAAGTCCATCAAGTCCAACCTATGTGTGTGATTATATGTCAGTATTACATTGTATATCCCTGTAGGTTGCGGTCGTTCAGGTGCTTATCTAATAGTTTCTTGAAACTATTGATGCTCCCCACTGAGACCACCGCCTGTGGAAGGGAATTCCACATCCTTGCCACTCTACGTAGTTTTTCGGTTAAACCTCTTTTCTTCTAATTTTAATGAGTGGCCACAAGTCTTGTTAAACTGCCTTCTGTGAAAAAGTGTTATCCCTATTGTGGGGTCACCAGTACGGTATTTGTATATTGAAATCATATCCCCTCTCAAGCGTCTCTTCTCCAGAGAGAATAAGTTCAGTGCTCACAACCTTTCCTCATAACTAATATCCTCCAGACCCTTTATTAGCTTTTGTCGCCCTTCTTTGTACTCGCTCCATTTCCAGTACATCCTTCCTGAGGACTGGTGCCCAGAACTGGACAGTATACTCTAGGTGCGGCCGGACCAGAGTCTTGTAGAGCTGGAGAATTATCGTTTTATCTCTGGAGTTGATCCCCCTTTTAAATGACAAGATTCTGTTTGCTTTGTTAGCAGCAGCTTGGCATTGCATGCCATTGCTGAGCCTATCATCTACTAGGACCCCCAGGTCCTTTTCCATCCTAGATCCCCCCAGAGGTTCTCCCCCCAGTGTATAGATTGCATTCATAATTTTTGTCACCCAAATGCATTATTTTACATTTTTCTACATTAAACCTCATTTGCCATGTAGTTGCCCACCCCATTCATTTGTTAATGTTATGTGACACACTGTGACAAAGCCAGTCAGAGCCATGAAATAGAAACATATATAGAAACATATACATGAAATAGAAATAGAACATGTTTTAAATATTTCTGACGGATCCCATTCCTATCGGGAAAACCGCTTGTCTGTATGCTGTTCCGACGGACCAAAAATGATGCATGCTCTGAAGCAAATACAGAGACGGAAGCTATTAGCTATTGAACTTCCTTTTTCTTGTCCAGTCATATGTGTTGTACGCCACCTCGTTCTAGACTGTCTAACTTTTGTGTGATCGCGTGTACGCAATACAGTTTCAGCGGAACTTCATTGGAACTCCATTGGAAAAACCTTCAGGCCGCGTACACACGCGGGGACTGTTCGCCCAACTTTGTCCGTCAAACAGTTTCAGCGGACAGTCCGCTCAAAATTAGCATGGACGGACTTGCCCACACACGACGAACGAACAGTTTGCTGAAACCGTGCGCGATGACGTGAACGGCACGTACGACGGGACGGAAAATACAACGTCCTATACACTGCATTATAACTTTCGGCGTGTAAATCCTTTCTGAGCATGCGCGGAACTTAGTTTGACGAACAAGCCTACACACGAGGGGACTGTTCGCTGAAACAAAGTTTCAGCGGACAGTTTTTCGGAATTTCCGAAAAACCTTGTTCAGCGGACTGTTCGCTGAAATTGTCCGCTGAAAGCCCACACACGAGCGGACTGTCCGCCGAAACACTGTTCAGCGGACAAAGTTGGGCGAACAGTCCCCGCGTGTGTACGCGGCCTCAGAGTTTATTCCGACGGGAAAACCGGTCGTGTGTGAGCTGAGCCGAGTCGAGTACACTCGGCTATGTATCTCGGCAGGGCCCGCGGGGCCCCCTATTGGGCGGGTCCCATGGGCTTGAGCACAGTCAAGCCCAATGGTAAGTCTAGCCCTGACTATATGCCACAATCTGTGGAACTTATTCCTGACTGCATGTTCATTGAGCCTGATACGGCTTACAAAAAGGACATTTTTGGATACAACTGTGTGCATTTTTTGCCTGGCCCACATTCATCTACTATCAGCTTCAGCTGGGTCCATAGGGAAGACGGGAGGGAACATAGGAGGGGATGACCCTACATCTGTAATAGCAGTGTTTAGCATTGTTTTTATACCACGTCTTGTTTTTTTGTTTTTCTGTTTTGATCCTTTTTTTACACATTTTTCTACAGCCATCTATTTCACCTGTGTATATCTGGTATTGTCGTAGAAAGGCACTCTCTTTTTACTGTTTAAGATGTTTGCGTGAATTTTCTAATAAAGTCGACCATTTTTTCATTTATTATATTCTTGAGCTTTCTTGTCCCGATGTGAGCATTCATGAACCCACTATGGTCTCACATCCTCCCTCATTGTTTGCCTCTATAATACGTTTGTGTGGGAAGGAAGCCCGTCATATTGATGGAATTATCCTCTAAATTGAATTTGATTTTTGAGTGGATTCAAGTGCTTTCCTTTATTATTTATTACATTATAGGAAATACAACTGAAGAATGCTGACTCGAGGAGTATCCAGTTGATTTTGGGGTTCAGTAAAGATTCTGAAAAAAAGGAAGAAGGGGTAAAGGTGCGCTATGGACCATAGATTATTAATAAAACTACACCTGGAGGTGAAACAACCCAAACTACAAAAAATAAAAATAAAAATAAAACCCTAGTGGTAAGAAAAAGGGGCTGCCACTACCATTTAAATTCACCCAAAATGTGAATAACGTGAGTATATATCAAAGGTGCCAAACCAAAGTGTAGCGCTTAACAAAGTTATGAATAGTCTAGTTAGTGCATCATCATACAGTTTAACCAAAACACCTTAAGTGTGACAATTCTTGAAAACTTGCATAGAAATAAAAAAAAAAAAAAAAAATACACTTCCAAAGGAATATAAATGAATTAAAAGTCTCTATGTGAGGAGTTAATCCAGTCCAGACGTGAAATACAGGTCACCATCCACCTTCTTAAATGAGACTAGCATGCAGACACCCTGTGATGTTCCCGTCACCTTTAGAATTAAAGGCTTACCGGATAGTATAGATCCAAACGAATCTATATTCGAAGGATCATACAAGCTTATGACTTAGAAGCCGAAATTTGCAGGTGTAGATTTTCAAGGAAGTATCAACTCAGACTCCTCATAAAGTTGTCCCAACTAGTTGTTAAATCCACATCAGTATACTCCAGCTCAAAATGTTGAACTCATACAAAGGAAAATAAGGAGCCACAATAGTGTAAATCCGTTTAAAAGAAAAAAAATTTAATAAAAAAGTAATGAACTCACATGTAACCAAAGAAATCAAGCGCTTAATCCATAAAAACAGTGCTACAGCAGTAGTCCCGACGCGTTTCGTCCTCTACAGACGTCATCTGGGGTAGCACTACACTGTAGCATCATCACTTATATAGCAAACAGTCAATTTGGGCGAGAATTCCATCTGCCTGTGTCACCGCGTGTCATTTCCGGTTTAAGATGGCGCCCGGCGTGCGTTCCACGCCTCATTACAATGTTACAGCATGTATCAGCAGACAGACCATGCCCAAACATGTATAAAATAAACCAATAAATGAAAGCTAGGTTGGCCCAAACATTAGAAACATACCCATGTATGTTTCTAATGTTTGGGCCAACCTAGCTTTCATTTATTGGTTTATTTTATACATGTTTGGGCATGGTCTGTCTGCTGATACATGCTGTAACATTGTAATGAGGCGTGGAACGCACGCCGGGCGCCATCTTAAACCGGAAATGACACGCGGTGACACAGGCAGATGGAATTCTCGCCCAAATTGACTGTTTGCTATATAAGTGATGATGCTACAGTGTAGTGCTACCCCAGATGACGTCTGTAGAGGACGAAACGCGTCGGGACTACTGCTGTAGCACTGTTTTTATGGATTAAGCGCTTGATTTCTTTGGTTACATGTGAGTTCATTACTTTTTTATTACATTTTTTTTCTTTTAAACGGATTTACACTATTGTGGCTCCTTATTTTCCTTTGTATGAGTTCAACATTTTGAGCTGGAGTATACTGATGTGGATTTAACAACTAGTTGGGACAACTTTATGAGGAGTCTGAGTTGATACTTCCTTGAAAATCTACACCTGCAAATTTCGGCTTCTAAGTCATAAGCTTGTATGATCCTTCGAATATAGATTCGTTTGGATCTATACTATCCGGTAAGCCTTTAATTCTAAAGGTGACGGGAACATCACAGGGTGTCTGCATGCTAGTCTCATTTAAGAAGGTGGATGGTGACCTGTATTTCACGTCTGGACTGGATTAACTCCTCACATAGAGACTTTTAATTCATTTATATTCCTTTGGAAGTGTATTTTTTTTTTTTTTTTTATTTCTATGCAAGTTTTCAAGAATTGTCACACTTAAGGTGTTTTGGTTAAACTGTATGATGATGCACTAACTAGACTATTCATAACTTTGTTAAGCGCTACACTTTGGTTTGGTATTTGTTTTATTATTCACTGTTTTATCCTTGTGATTGTGTTAGCAGCTTTCTTTCTTTTTCTTTTTTGGATAGCGCAGTGTCACAGGGAAAGTTTTTTTGTCTATATATCAAAGGTGGTAGTAACGGCGCACACCTGCTATTGATTAATTGTACTTGCTGCAGGCACCTGCTATTCAGTACATATTATATTTACAAGAATCTGTGTAAATGTGTGGGAGAATACAAAGTGTGACATAAAAATGTCTACGTGATAATGTCTCTCATGAAATAATGAAAAGATTCTAATAACAGATGATAAACCAATATAAGTATGAAGAAACCAATGATGTGTGGAAAAAACGTACAACAGATATTCTGCAAATATGAATCGCTGACAATATGCGCAGGCATGGGCGTCCGCAGGTAGGGGCAAGGGGGGTTAAGTGCCCCCCCCTGGAATCAGGGATCAGATCTTAAATTCAGCACAGTTGCATCGCTATCGGGGTGCGGGCTCCGTTCTTTCCCTATTGGTCATAACTGAGGGCCAATCAAAGGAGACTAGGAGAGCATCATGGTACATGGGGATTACTTATCCTAGGGACTGTACTACATCTGTAGTCTCTGAACATGATAATGTGATAATGACATTGTCGAAAAGGGGTGGTGCATGGAGTCACCCTAAAATGATGCCCCCCTTGAAAAAAGTTCTGCGGACGCCCATGTGTGCAGGGGTATTATGAAAGCCCTACTACACGTATGAAAATTCTAATATACTTACCGTAGTGCAAAATGTACTTTAGTGCAAAACATTCATTGCAAAGTGCACAGTGCTTAAAAAAGTGCTGGAATGACAATATCTTAGTGGAAAAGTGCTGCGTGCTATTTAAAGTGCCATGATTTATATGTATTTACAGTCCTTATGCATTTATAAAATCGCTAAATGGAAGCATGCGGTACAAAAGTTGATATAAAAAGTCCAACGGCAGAAAAGACAATAAAGCTCCAGTAAAAAGTTCTTCTAAAACAAAGGTGACAGTGTGCTTCAGTTCCCAGTGGATTCCTGGATTGCAACCGGTGCGATTTTCGTGTAAAAAGACAATAATCCGCACTCACCAGCTCCCCCTCCCCTTAAGGGGTTAATGCGCCTCCACAGTGTGAGCCCCTGTGCCGCTATACTGAGCTGGTCCGGTTAATTATCCAGTGACAATCCAAGGATTTCCTCATTAAAAGCAAGATGAGGCAAACATAGTGTAATCCAGTATTTTAAAATTGTATTAAATAAATAAGTAGAAAGCTACTCACACAGTAGAAGATAAACCAAACGTTTCAATAGTTCAATATGAGTCACAGCGTGTTTGAATTCACCGCCGCCGCCGCTGTACGAGAGTGCATACACCTTAGGCCACGCCCTACGCGTTTCGTCATCGGACGTCGCCTGGAGCGCTCTTTGCGCTTTCTATTCTCCCACACATTTACACAGCTTCTTGTAAATATAATATGTACTGAATAGCAGGTGCCTGCAGCAAGTACAATTAATCAATAGCAGGTGTGCGCCGTTACTACCACCCAGGGGCGGACTGACCATTCGGGCATTCGGACGCCGTCCGAGGGCCCGCAGGCCAGTAGGGGGCCCGTGAGAAGCTCGTATGCTGCTGGCAGTGCTGCGGTGGAGCCGTTCTGCCGCTGCGGGGGGGGGGGGGCGGCGAAGACACAGCATCTCCCCTGAACCTCTGGCTTTCAGTTCAGTAGGGGCCCGGGAGATGGGAGGCGGCGATCGAATATGTCGTTACAGCGGCATCTCCCTCGGGCTTGTGTTTCTCCATTACAGTGTATAGAGTGGAGATGGGAGGGGCCTCTGACCCGGGCAGCTACAAGTTTCACTCTGCAGTGAGTTGCTCGGCTTGCACACTGTTGCCGACTGCTGCCCGGGTCAGAGGCTCCTCCCCTCTCCACTCTATACACTGTGAAGGAGAAATACAAACCCCAGGGAGATCCCGCGGTCCACAGGCACCATAGAGCTGCCAATCGCCCCTCCCATCTCCCCGTGCTGGGGGTTGGATGTGCACAGCCAGGTACAGGGGAACCTGGGGGGGGGGGTTAAGTCTGGGGACCCTGACATATGGAGGGGGCCCTCTGGGGACCCTGATGGAGGGGGGCTCTCTGGGGACCCTGACATATGGAGGGGGCTCTCTGGGGACCCTGATGGAGGGGGCTCTCTGGGGACCCTGACATATGGAGGGGGCTCTCTGGGGACCCTGATGGAGGGGGCTCTCTGGGGACCCTGACATATGGAGGGGGCTCTCTGGGGACCCTGACATATGGAGGGGGCTCTTTGGGGACCCTGACATATGGAGGGTGCTCTCTGGGGACCCTGACATATGGAGGGGGCTCTCTGGGGACCCTGACATATGAAGGGGGGCTCTCTGGGGACCCTGACATATGGAGGGTGCTCTTTGGGGACCCTGACATATGGAGGGTGCTCTCTGGGGACCCTGACATATGGAGGGGGGCTCTCTGGGGACCCTGACATATGGAGGGGGCCCTCTGGGGACCCTGATGGAGGGGGGCTCTCTGGGGACCCTGACATATGGAGGGGGCTCTCTGGGGACCCTGATGGAGGGGGGCTCTCTGGGGACCCTGACATATGGAGGGGGCTCTCTGGGGACCCTGATGGAGGGGGGCTCTCTGGGGACCCTGACATATGGAGGGTGCTCTCTGGGGATCCTGACATATGGAGGGGGCTCTCTGAGGACCCTGATGTATGGGGGGCTCTCTGGGGACCCTGATGTATGGGGGGCTCTCTGGGGACCCTGATGGAGGGGGGCTCTCTGGGGACCCTGCAGTATGGAGGGGGCTCTCTGGGGACCCTGATGGAGGGGGGCTCTCTGGGGACCCTGATGGAGGGGGGCTCTCTGGGGACCCTGAAGTATGGAGGGGGCTCTCTGAGGACCCTAATGTATGGGGGCTCTCTGGGGACCCTGATGGAGGGGGGCTCTCTGGGAACCCTGAAGTATGGAGGGGGCTCTCTGAGGACCCTGATGTATGGGGGGCTCTCTGGGGACCCTGATGGAGGTGGGCTCTCTGGGGACCCTGAAGTATGGAGGGGGCTCTCTGGGGACCCTGATGTATGGAGGAGGCTCTCTGGGGACCCTGAAATATGGAGGGGGGCTCTCTGAGGACCCTGATGGATGGGGGCTCTCTGGGGACCCTGACATATGGAGGGGGCTCTCTGGGGACCCTGACATATGGAGGGTGCTCTCTGGGGACCCTGAAATATGGAGGGGGCTCTCTGAGGACCCTGATGTATGGGGGACTCTCTGGGGACCCTGATGGAGGGGGGCTCTCTGGGGACCCTGAAGTATGGAGGGGGCTCTCTGAGGACCCTGATGTATGGGGGCTCTCTGGGGACCCTGATGGAGGGGGGCTCTCTGGGAACCCTGAAGTATGGAGGGGGCTCTCTGAGGACCCTGATGTATGGGGGGCTCTCTGGGGACCCTGATGGAGGTGGGCTCTCTGGGGACCCTGAAGTATGGAGGGGGCTCTCTGGGGACCCTGATGTATGGAGGAGGCTCTCTGGGGACCCTGAAATATGGAGGGGAGCTCTCAGAGGACCCTGATGGATGGGGGCTCTCTGGGGACCCTGACATATGGAGGGGGCTCTCTGGGGACCCTGACATATGGAGGGTGCTCTCTGGGGACCCTGAAATATGGAGGGGGCTCTCTGAGGACCCTGATGTATGGGGGACTCTCTGGGGACCCTGATGGAGGGGGGCTCTCTGGGGACCCTGCAGTATGGAGGGGGCTCTCTGGGGACCCTGCTGTATGGGGGGAGGGGCTCTCTGGGGACCCTGATGTATGGGGGGTTCTCTGGGGACATTGATGTATGGGGGGCTCTCTGGGAACCCTGATGCATGGAGGGGGCTCTCTGGGAACCCTGATGTATGGAGGGGGCTCTCTGGGAACCCTGATGTATGGGGGGGCTCTCTGGGAACCCTGATGTATGGGGGGGGGCTCTCTGGGAACCCTGATGTATGGGGGGGCCTCTGGGGACCCTGATCTATGAGGGGACTCTCTGGGAACCCATATCTACGGGGGGGCTCTCTGGGACCCTGATGTATGGGGGGGCTCTCTAGGGACCCACATCTATGGGGGGCTCTCTGTGGACCCTGATGTAAGGGGGGATCTCTCTGTGGACCCTGATGTAAGGGGGGATCTCTCTGTGGACCCTGATGTAAGGGGGGATCTCTCTGAGGACCCTGATGTAAAGGGGGCGATCTCCGGGGACCCTGATGTAAGGGGGGCGATCTCCGGGGACCCTGATGTATGGAGGGGGCGATCTCTGGGGACCCTGATGTATGGAGGGGGCGATCTCCGGGGACCCTGATGTATGGGGGGCTCTCTGGGGACCCTGATGGAGGGGGGCTCTCTGGGGACCCTGAAGTATGGAGGGGGCTCTCTGAGGACCCTGATGTATGGGGGCTCTCTGGGGACCCTGATGGAGGGGGGCTCTCTGGGAACCCTGAAGTATGGAGGGGGCTCTCTGAGGACCCTGATGTATGGGGGGCTCTCTGGGGACCCTGATGGAGGTGGGCTCTCTGGGGACCCTTAAGTATGGAGGGGGCTCTCTGGGGACCCTGATGTATGGAGGAGGCTCTCTGGGGACCCTGAAATATGGAGGGGAGCTCTCAGAGGACCCTGATGGATGGGGGCTCTCTGGGGACCCTGACATATGGAGGGGGCTCTCTGGGGACCCTGACATATGGAGGGTGCTCTCTGGGGACCCTGAAATATGGAGGGGGCTCTCTGAGGACCCTGATGTATGGGGGACTCTCTGGGGACCCTGATGGAGGGGGGCTCTCTGGGGACCCTGCAGTATGGAGGGGGCTCTCTGGGGACCCTGCTGTATGGGGGGAGGGGCTCTCTGGGGACCCTGATGTATGGGGGGTTCTCTGGGGACATTGATGTATGGGGGGCTCTCTGGGAACCCTGATGCATGGAGGGGGCTCTCTGGGAACCCTGATGTATGGAGGGGGCTCTCTGGGAACCCTGATGTATGGGGGGGCTCTCTGGGAACCCTGATGTATGGGGGGGGCTCTCTGGGAACCCTGATGTATGGGGGGGCCTCTGGGGACCCTGATCTATGAGGGGACTCTCTGGGAACCCATATCTACGGGGGGGCTCTCTGGGACCCTGATGTATGGGGGGGCTCTCTAGGGACCCACATCTATGGGGGGCTCTCTGTGGACCCTGATGTAAGGGGGGATCTCTCTATGGACCCTGATGTAAGGGGGGATCTCTCTGTGGACCCTGATGTAAGGGGGATCTCTCTGAGGACCCTGATGTAAAGGGGGCGATCTCCGGGGACCCTGATGTAAGGGGGGCGATCTCCGGGGACCCTGATGTATGGAGGGGGCGATCTCTGGGGACCCTGATGTATGGAGGGGGCGATCTCCGGGGACCCTGATGTATGGGGGGCTCTCTGGGGACCCTGATGTAAGTGAGGGAGGCTCTCTGGGGACTTGTTTACATCGGAAGACCCACGTTCTGCCTTTGTTGGAAACAATCGTCGGGGCCCGCCGGACCCGCTGCTTAGCTCTCGGTGTGTCCAATCAAACGGCGCGCAGACCCGCAAGTGCAGAATCAAGTACCTGTATGTGATTCTGCTCACAGAAGACGCAGCCCCGCAGTAAATGTATGTGGTTAATGTGAGTTTATTTTTCTTTATTTTCCTAACTCTTTAAACCTTTATTTTGAACATACAGTAGAGAAATTCTGTCACCAATGCATATGATGCACCAGTGCAATATATACGTGGTGCTTTGTGAGGGTGTGGCTTGTGTTTGGGTGGGGACAAAGGGGGCCCCATGATCCCCTACTGCCCGGGGCCCCATGAGTTGTCAGTCCGCCCCTGCTACCACCTTTGATATATACTCAGTAAAGATTCTGCCTTCCACTGAACTTCATAGACAACGACTTCTCCCACCTAAGTGACTGTGCTGAGACATTATTAGGAAATAAAATAAAAGACAAAGCAATGTTTATTTGGTTTATTTGTATTGCATGGAAACTATGTTACTGTGCTGGGATTACTGTAATAGTTGGTCACAACAGAATGTTGTCTATTCTCTCTAATTCAGAGGAGAAAAAAACAGAGGTGGTGTGAGGTGTGAGGTGTGAGGTGTGAGGTGTGGTGGTGTGATCAAATCACTCCTTATCATTGGCTGGACAGATGGGGTGACCAACCATTCCATTCTTCTTATATGGTCTACTGTCATGGCAGAGGAATCCCTGTGTACTGATTAGATAAGCATGGCAGAGAGTAACCTCAGATCAAGATAGAAGTATTATTGTCATCTCAAAGTCTAAAAAAAAAAACATCCTGAAAGGGAAAATGAATACATGATTATTATACATGTGTGTTTATTTGTTGTATGTATATTTACCATCAGTATGAATAGGTTTTGTTATATATGATATATGCAGTATACAGTAAAACCTTGGATTGCGAGCATAATTCGTTCCAGAAACATGCTTGTAATCCAAAGCACTTGTATATCAAAGCAAATGCTTCTTTGGAAAGCATATTGAGATTGATTAATGTGTTGTGCTGATTGTGGTACTTTTTTTTTTTTTTTGTTTATTTATTCATATATAGGGGTGAGCTTCGTGTTCGACTCAAACATCGGCTGTTCGCCCGTTCGGCGAATTCCGAACGTTATAGGCCGTTCGCGCCAAATTCGTGTGGCGCTCACGGCCCACAATGCACTGCGATGGCGCAGTGCATTGCTGGCTCATGATTGGCCAAGCATGCACTGTGACCCCACATGCTTGGCCAATCACAGCGCCAGCAGCGAGGAGAGCCATGTGGCCAATCATAGCTCAGGCTGTGTAGTACACGCCCCACACTATATAAGACCGCCATCGCGGCGGCCTTGTGTAGTGTGTAGTCGTCTGAAGCAGTTAGTGGGTGTTCTGTGTACCTTCAACACAGTACACACCGATCGTTATCGGCCGATTTTTCATTCTTGCTCTTCTGTAGTGGTTGTTGTCTGTGTGCCCTGACCGCAGTATACACCGCTATATTCACCTCACCTATATAGCTAGCGATATATCTATCTTTTATAATAGAGCTTTCAGTCAGTGGTAGGAGATAGTGCGTGCTCTGAACGCAGTATACACGGCTATATCCACCTATATAGCTAAATATCTTGCTCGTTTTAAATAGAGCTTTCAGTCAGTTGTAGGAGATTGAGCTACACTTTAAAAATGTACCAGTTGAAAATTACAAACAGATTCAACTTAACACAACAAATCTACACAGTCCCTGTCTTGTTTGCACCGCCTGTATACTGCTGTTCTGAGTATATAGGGCCTGGGGGCCACACGCATTTCCTTTTTTTAATATGGGTACGGGGTTCCCCTTAATATGCGTACAAGACCCAAAGGGGCTGGTAATGGGCAGGGAGGGCTACCCATGCCATTTTTCTGAATGATTTTCAACCATATTGCAGGAACCAGATATAACATTAAAACCGCAAGCAGTTTTAAATGGTGTTAGTTCCGTTTAATGTCATTTTGTGCAGGGACTGTTCTAAACACGGGAAACACGTGGCACTTCACAGGCATACTACAGACACCCCCCAGGCACCATATTTAAAGGAATATTTCACTTTTTTTTTCACTTTAATCGTCATTAAAATCAGTGCTCCCGCCAAAACAGACATTTTTAAAACTTTTTTTTGCATTGACCCATGTCCCCTGAGGCAGGAGCCAGGTCCCCAAACCCTTTTTAGGACAGTATCTTGCATATTAGCCGTTAAAATGAGCACTTTTAATTTCGAACGTTCGAGTCCCATAGACTTCAATGGGTTCTAACATTCAAATACATAAAAAAGTAATACAAACAATTCATCAAGATAAATCTGAGAATATCCGCATTAAAACAGCGCTCTGTAGAAAGTCCTTTACAGAAATAGCAATGTACGAGCAATCACTAAAAAGTTCTTAATGTGCAGATAAGGTGTCTATAGTGATCTAATCAGCATTGCACGGTGATCAAAGTGCTGTCAACCTTTCTTCCACCATAAACCGGGAGTGCGTCACCACATGCGATGCGTACCCCCTAGGGGGTTAAACTCACCAGACACTGCTGAAAACACAAGCCTTAAGGAGTAGTCACTTCCTTGAGTATGGTAATATATCACCTTAGCGTTGCAGAAGTGACGAAACGCGTCAGGGCGTGGCCTACACGACGTTACCGGAAGTGAGGTGTGCGCTCCACCGCTGACCACAGACCAGGAAGTGATGCACAGTGTACACAGAGGAACACTTGTGGATGGCTCGGGGATCTGAATAATCGGTGAAGTACACAATTTTGAAATGCTGATGATGTTTTAAACAATGTACGCAGATATTTAAATGGGTGATTTTATTATTTTGTGCGAACCTTTTAAAAAATAAAACAGTATTATGCTATGTGCACACTTTGTTTTATTTTTATGACAAACTTGGAGGACTGTTTGGAACTGCAACGCTAAGGTGATATATTACCATACTCAAGGAAGTGACTACTCCTTAAGGCTTGTGTTTTCAGCAGTGTCTGGTGAGTTTAACCCCCTAGGGGGTACGCATCGCATGTGGTGACGCACTCCCGGTTTATGGTGGAAGAAAGGTTGACAGCACTTTGATCACCGTGCAATGCTGATTAGATCACTATAGACACCTTATCTGCACATTAAGAACTTTTTAGTGATTGCTCGTACATTGCTATTTCTGTAAAGGACTTTCTACAGAGCGCTGTTTTAATGCGGATATTCTCAGATTTATCTTGATGAATTGTTTGTATTACTTTTTTATGTATTTGCATGTTAACTTTTTAACGGCTGCTATTTCTGTCCGGACTGTTATGTTTTAATATACCTAGCAGTCATTATTTAGTTTACTGTGGTTTTATAATTATTATTATTGCAGGCATATAGTAAAATCTATTGCATATAGTAAAATCTTTGTTTTTATATATGTGGGTGCACCATATAGATTGGTGCATATACATATATATATATATTGAGGGAGTGTGTGAAGGTCTTTGTTTGGCGCAGAGAGGTATATGATAGGCCGGTTTTAAAATATACCCTTTTTGTTTTGGTGCATTTACATTGTTTTTTCTTTGCAGCCATGGATGTACTACACTTCCTTAAGAATAGAACCATAGACATTAACAGCATTTTTTCAATTAACGAACATACTTCCACTCAGGCTAATTATAATGGGATAATGTTGGCTCTAGGTAATACCTTAGAGAAACAAGTTAGAACATGGTGGGATATTTGCACTTTGGAACAGTATATGAAAGAAAAAATTATAGTTAGAAGTTTACGGTGGGAGGTAACTCCACAAGATGGGTTAGACGACCCTGACTCTATGAAAGAATGGCTTGAATTTTTTAATGAGGTGGGTTTTAGATTGCAGGATTTAGTTTTAAAAAGGAAACATAGGAAGATGGCGAAACTAGAGGCGAGAATTAATGAGTTAAAAACACAATTAGAACCTATCAAAGACTCACAACAATTGATAGATTTCAATACACGGATTAAAAAGAAATTGGAGAAAGTAGACAAAGACACACAAAGAAAGAAAACTAAGAAATTCCATAGGGATTTGGGTGATTTTCAGACAAATTCCATCTATGTATGGCAACAGGCGAGTGGAAGTCCATTTGAAGATAATAAAGAAATTATTAGACAGGACGATGATCCACAGATTGAATTACAACACGTGGATAATATCGACCACACTACTAGAACTCGCCCGACTAACGGTGGACCGGCGTATCAACCGGTATATCAATCTACGCCAGTTAGGAAGGTGAATAGTAATGTGAGAGGTCAGAACGTAAGAGGAAAATCCCTGAATCCACAAAGACCCTTGAATCCACAGGGTAACCTGTACCAGGTCCCTGTTTATAACAGGTATAATCCATTACAACATGAAAATGGTGAATATCAACAGTCACCACGTCCTTTTTTAGGGAGAGGAAGGGGATGGCAGAAGCGAGGACGAGGTCGGGGGTACCCCAGAAGGGGGAGACCTCCGATGCAGACCTATCCATCACAAGACCCCCATTGGAGGGAACAGGTGCAATGGGAGAGGAATCAAATCTATTCCCCAGACCTCAGGAGAAACGAACGAGAGGCTGCAGAGCAGGACGAAGGGTCCAGGAAAAGAAGACGCGAAAAGGACTAGGGGGTATTTTTAACTTAGCAGAAGCCTCCTTGACACATAAAGAAATCAATATATTGAATTTGGGTTTAAAATGTGGCCTGAAGAGACCACTAAACAAATTCAATGTCTTTATAGATGTACACAAATATATGAGGAAAATTAATATGAAAAAGTATTTTTTGAATAAAAACTCCCAACCTGTCACTGCGACCTCATCAGTGCAGACTGATAGCGGGTTACGGAATAAGTCACTATTTAACCCCGCTAATAGTGCTAACCAACAAATAGACGTTTTTAAAAATCTGGTGTTACGTGATTTGGAAACTCTCATCCCCCAAAAAAATGCTAATCCACGATATATTCATGAAGGCATTAAGAGTTTGGAAAAAAGAAAGGAGCTGATCATAAGACCTGCTGATAAAGGGGGCGGGGTTGTTTTATTGACAAAAGAATTTTATCACAACCAACTAATAGAAATGTTGATGGACGAAGATACATATAAGAAATTGGATAGAAACCCTACTAAACAATATGAGTATGAGCTGAAGGTTCTAGTGAATCTCGGCGTTTCAACTGGGGTCCTAACTAACAAAGAAATGAGGTATTTAACCCCTAGTAGTAGTAGGATTCCTACTATCTACACTTTGCCGAAAATCCATAAGGATATAAAATGTCCACCTGGCAGACCAATTGTTAATGGGATAGGATCCATTACTTCTAGAATGGGCCAGTATCTTGATCTATATCTACAAAAAAGTGTGATACAGACAAAAGCATACTTGCAGGATACTAAAAATCTTCTACAAATATTAGAAGAAGTGGACTTAGCTGGCAAAGAAGAGGTATACTTGGTCACAGCGGATGTCGCGTCCTTATATACTATCATCCAACATGATGATGCTATTTTGGCCCTTAATTGGGCGCTTAGTCGGAGAGATGATCTAAAACATAATCAAAAAATCTTTTTGAGAAATGCTCTTGATTTCTGTTTAGGTCATAACTATTTCTGGTATGGCGGAAAGTTCTACTCCCAAAAACGCGGCGTCGCAATGGGCGCTAAGTTCGCACCTAGTATAGCGAACCTTTTTATGGGAGAGTGGGAAGACAAGAAAATTTTTTCTGTTAAGAGACAAGAGTTATTGATATACAGACGTTATATAGATGACCTGATCTTTATCTGGTCTGGAACAAGATCTTCCCTTACTGATTTCCTTGCCGAATTGAATAATAATACTAGTCACATTAAATTGACTAGTGAAATAAGCACTGAAAGTATCAATTTTTTGGATGTTAACATCTACAGACATGGAGAAAGACTTGGTACCAAGGCTTATTTCAAACCTACAGACGCAAATAGTTATTTACCGATACAGAGTGGGCATCACCCGGTCTGGTTAAAGAATATTCCTAAAGGTCAAGTGACCAGAATCAGAAGGAACTGCTCCAATGATAATGATTTCTTCTCCCAGGCGAATAGGATTAAAGAAAAATTCCTAGAAAAGGGCTATAGTGATAAACAACTGGACAAAGTGATTGAAGGAGTAGCATCCACATCAAGAGATAATCTCTTGAGTAATAATAATAAGGGCAATCATACTTCCAACAATCACGAATGGAATTTTATATCAGGGTACCACTCACAATATAGGGAGGTGGAGAATATCTTTTTATCACACTGGCACATCCTTTTGATGGACAAAACATTACAACCAGTGCTACCTGCAAAACCCGGGTTTATATATAGAAGAGCCCCTAACTATGCTGATAAGATAGTTAAAAAAGTGATTGACCCACCTACTCATCCTCCCACTTTGTGGGAAAAAGAAGGGTTTTTTGCTTGTAGACGTTGCAGGGCGTGTAAAGAAGTAAACACACCAATAAGAGCAATGGAACGCTTTTTAGCAACAGAGAATAATAAAGAATTTACAATCAAAGGGTTTATTACCTGCAATACATCGTATGTTGTGTATGCTTTACAATGCCCATGTGGGTTGATCTATATAGGCCGGACTAAAAGACTTCTAAGGATAAGAATAGCGGAACATGTGGCTAATATTAAACTGGGTTTTAAGGATCATAATGTATCCCTACACTTTAAGCTTTACCATAATCAGGATCCTTCTGGACTCAGATTTTGGGGTGTAGAACATATGAAACCCCCCTGGAGAGGGGTAAATATGGTACGAGAGTTATCCAAACGTGAAACGGAATGGATATATTTGATTGACACTTTAACACCAAAGGGGTTAAATGTGGACCTAGATATTAATTGTTTCATTAGTGATTATTAAATTGTCTGGTTCACGATCCCTTCCTCTTAATATTTAAACATTTTAATGTTTTAAGTAGTAATCCTTTAAGTAGTATCTAGGTAGATGCTTATGTAGGTGATATAGTGTATGGAGTAATGAAGACATTCACGGTACGGTCTTTGATGTTAGCATCATTGCATATCTGTACCAATTTTATATATAAATACTATAGACATATAGAGGTTTGGTGATTATAATCACTCTATGGCTGATACACTACTAATGATTAAATTGTTGACATGAGTTGACTAATACTATTATAAAGGCTATTATAGAATGATCATGTTTAAATATGTGCTGACTCACAATATTTACGTTATTTTGAATATTTTTAATATTTTTTATATATTTTAAATAATTTTAGGTTTTTGCGTCGGTTCTCGCCTGTGATTTTATTTTAGTAAGAAGCTCCCTTTAACCGAAATGACACCTCATAGAGATAAAAATCTCGGAGGTGGTGGATATATGACATATATTCACAACTCTTTGCTCATTGCCACTATAACTTCAGCGCTATATGGGGTGCATTTAGTGTATGCATTAGCGATATATACATGTATAAGTATATGTATATTTTGGATGATGCACATGACATACACACTAGCTTTTTCTAAATAGGATGGATCTCTTAGGGAGACAGCTTATGGACCTTGTATGTGTATATAGGTCCTTGCTCACATATTACACAAACATACATGGATCATGTGAGGATTTAATGGGTAGTTCACTATCTTCATGTACTATGTAATTTTGTATTTATATTTTTATTTATGTGTATATTAAGGGTAATTTTAATTAGGAGGTCTATGTTTCTTTCTTTCATGTATTGTTTTTGTTGTAATGTTCATTTTGCCTGTTCTGCTAAGGAGGTCGCCAGTAGTTCGGCGATCGTTTGTGTTCATTCAATTATCTCTCCCCTGTATTGAGAACCGAGCTGGCCGCGTCCGGTTACCATGACGATGTGCAGCGTCATGTGGGCTGGATAGTGCAGGGCTACGTGATTGGTTGACAGGGTGTGAGACTGTTGAATATATATTGGCCGTCGGCGTCGTGTAGCCACGCCCTCTGTTGAAGTCGGAAGTGACGAAACGCGTCAGGGCGTGGCCTACACGACGTTACCGGAAGTGAGGTGTGCGCTCCACCGCTGACCACAGACCAGGAAGTGATGCACAGTGTACACAGAGGAACACTTGTGGATGGCTCGGGGATCTGAATAATCGGTGAAGTACACAATTTTGAAATGCTGATGATGTTTTAAACAATGTACGCAGATATTTAAATGGGTGATTTTATTATTTTGTGCGAACCTTTTAAAAAATAAAACAGTATTATGCTATGTGCACACTTTGTTTTATTTTTATGACAAACTTGGAGGACTGTTTGGAACTGCAACGCTAAGGTGATATATTACCATACTCAAGGAAGTGACTACTCCTTAAGGCTTGTGTTTTCAGCAGTGTCTGGTGAGTTTAACCCCCTAGGGGGTACGCATCGCATGTGGTGACGCACTCCCGGTTTATGGTGGAAGAAAGGTTGACAGCACTTTGATCACCGTGCAATGCTGATTAGATCACTATAGACACCTTATCTGCACATTAAGAACTTTTTAGTGATTGCTCGTACATTGCTATTTCTGTAAAGGACTTTCTACAGAGCGCTGTTTTAATGCGGATATTCTCAGATTTATCTTGATGAATTGTTTGTATTACTTTTTTATGTATTTGCATGTTAACTTTTTAACGGCTGCTATTTCTGTCCGGACTGTTATGTTTTAATATACCTAGCAGTCATTATTTAGTTTACTGTGGTTTTATAATTATTATTATTGCAGGCATATAGTAAAATCTATTGCATATAGTAAAATCTTTGTTTTTATATATGTGGGTGCACCATATAGATTGGTGCATATACATATATATATATATTGAGGGAGTGTGTGAAGGTCTTTGTTTGGCGCAGAGAGGTATATGATAGGCCGGTTTTAAAATATACCCTTTTTGTTTTGGTGCATTTACATTGTTTTTTCTTTGCAGCCATGGATGTACTACACTTCCTTAAGAATAGAACCATAGACATTAACAGCATTTTTTCAATTAACGAACATACTTCCACTCAGGCTAATTATAATGGGATAATGTTGGCTCTAGGTAATACCTTAGAGAAACAAGTTAGAACATGGTGGGATATTTGCACTTTGGAACAGTATATGAAAGAAAAAATTATAGTTAGAAGTTTACGGTGGGAGGTAACTCCACAAGATGGGTTAGACGACCCTGACTCTATGAAAGAATGGCTTGAATTTTTTAATGAGGTGGGTTTTAGATTGCAGGATTTAGTTTTAAAAAGGAAACATAGGAAGATGGCGAAACTAGAGGCGAGAATTAATGAGTTAAAAACACAATTAGAACCTATCAAAGACTCACAACAATTGATAGATTTCAATACACGGATTAAAAAGAAATTGGAGAAAGTAGACAAAGACACACAAAGAAAGAAAACTAAGAAATTCCATAGGGATTTGGGTGATTTTCAGACAAATTCCATCTATGTATGGCAACAGGCGAGTGGAAGTCCATTTGAAGATAATAAAGAAATTATTAGACAGGACGATGATCCACAGATTGAATTACAACACGTGGATAATATCGACCACACTACTAGAACTCGCCCGACTAACGGTGGACCGGCGTATCAACCGGTATATCAATCTACGCCAGTTAGGAAGGTGAATAGTAATGTGAGAGGTCAGAACGTAAGAGGAAAATCCCTGAATCCACAAAGACCCTTGAATCCACAGGGTAACCTGTACCAGGTCCCTGTTTATAACAGGTATAATCCATTACAACATGAAAATGGTGAATATCAACAGTCACCACGTCCTTTTTTAGGGAGAGGAAGGGGATGGCAGAAGCGAGGACGAGGTCGGGGGTACCCCAGAAGGGGGAGACCTCCGATGCAGACCTATCCATCACAAGACCCCCATTGGAGGGAACAGGTGCAATGGGAGAGGAATCAAATCTATTCCCCAGACCTCAGGAGAAACGAACGAGAGGCTGCAGAGCAGGACGAAGGGTCCAGGAAAAGAAGACGCGAAAAGGACTAGGGGGTATTTTTAACTTAGCAGAAGCCTCCTTGACACATAAAGAAATCAATATATTGAATTTGGGTTTAAAATGTGGCCTGAAGAGACCACTAAACAAATTCAATGTCTTTATAGATGTACACAAATATATGAGGAAAATTAATATGAAAAAGTATTTTTTGAATAAAAACTCCCAACCTGTCACTGCGACCTCATCAGTGCAGACTGATAGCGGGTTACGGAATAAGTCACTATTTAACCCCGCTAATAGTGCTAACCAACAAATAGACGTTTTTAAAAATCTGGTGTTACGTGATTTGGAAACTCTCATCCCCCAAAAAAATGCTAATCCACGATATATTCATGAAGGCATTAAGAGTTTGGAAAAAAGAAAGGAGCTGATCATAAGACCTGCTGATAAAGGGGGCGGGGTTGTTTTATTGACAAAAGAATTTTATCACAACCAACTAATAGAAATGTTGATGGACGAAGATACATATAAGAAATTGGATAGAAACCCTACTAAACAATATGAGTATGAGCTGAAGGTTCTAGTGAATCTCGGCGTTTCAACTGGGGTCCTAACTAACAAAGAAATGAGGTATTTAACCCCTAGTAGTAGTAGGATTCCTACTATCTACACTTTGCCGAAAATCCATAAGGATATAAAATGTCCACCTGGCAGACCAATTGTTAATGGGATAGGATCCATTACTTCTAGAATGGGCCAGTATCTTGATCTATATCTACAAAAAAGTGTGATACAGACAAAAGCATACTTGCAGGATACTAAAAATCTTCTACAAATATTAGAAGAAGTGGACTTAGCTGGCAAAGAAGAGGTATACTTGGTCACAGCGGATGTCGCGTCCTTATATACTATCATCCAACATGATGATGCTATTTTGGCCCTTAATTGGGCGCTTAGTCGGAGAGATGATCTAAAACATAATCAAAAAATCTTTTTGAGAAATGCTCTTGATTTCTGTTTAGGTCATAACTATTTCTGGTATGGCGGAAAGTTCTACTCCCAAAAACGCGGCGTCGCAATGGGCGCTAAGTTCGCACCTAGTATAGCGAACCTTTTTATGGGAGAGTGGGAAGACAAGAAAATTTTTTCTGTTAAGAGACAAGAGTTATTGATATACAGACGTTATATAGATGACCTGATCTTTATCTGGTCTGGAACAAGATCTTCCCTTACTGATTTCCTTGCCGAATTGAATAATAATACTAGTCACATTAAATTGACTAGTGAAATAAGCACTGAAAGTATCAATTTTTTGGATGTTAACATCTACAGACATGGAGAAAGACTTGGTACCAAGGCTTATTTCAAACCTACAGACGCAAATAGTTATTTACCGATACAGAGTGGGCATCACCCGGTCTGGTTAAAGAATATTCCTAAAGGTCAAGTGACCAGAATCAGAAGGAACTGCTCCAATGATAATGATTTCTTCTCCCAGGCGAATAGGATTAAAGAAAAATTCCTAGAAAAGGGCTATAGTGATAAACAACTGGACAAAGTGATTGAAGGAGTAGCATCCACATCAAGAGATAATCTCTTGAGTAATAATAATAAGGGCAATCATACTTCCAACAATCACGAATGGAATTTTATATCAGGGTACCACTCACAATATAGGGAGGTGGAGAATATCTTTTTATCACACTGGCACATCCTTTTGATGGACAAAACATTACAACCAGTGCTACCTGCAAAACCCGGGTTTATATATAGAAGAGCCCCTAACTATGCTGATAAGATAGTTAAAAAAGTGATTGACCCACCTACTCATCCTCCCACTTTGTGGGAAAAAGAAGGGTTTTTTGCTTGTAGACGTTGCAGGGCGTGTAAAGAAGTAAACACACCAATAAGAGCAATGGAACGCTTTTTAGCAACAGAGAATAATAAAGAATTTACAATCAAAGGGTTTATTACCTGCAATACATCGTATGTTGTGTATGCTTTACAATGCCCATGTGGGTTGATCTATATAGGCCGGACTAAAAGACTTCTAAGGATAAGAATAGCGGAACATGTGGCTAATATTAAACTGGGTTTTAAGGATCATAATGTATCCCTACACTTTAAGCTTTACCATAATCAGGATCCTTCTGGACTCAGATTTTGGGGTGTAGAACATATGAAACCCCCCTGGAGAGGGGTAAATATGGTACGAGAGTTATCCAAACGTGAAACGGAATGGATATATTTGATTGACACTTTAACACCAAAGGGGTTAAATGTGGACCTAGATATTAATTGTTTCATTAGTGATTATTAAATTGTCTGGTTCACGATCCCTTCCTCTTAATATTTAAACATTTTAATGTTTTAAGTAGTAATCCTTTAAGTAGTATCTAGGTAGATGCTTATGTAGGTGATATAGTGTATGGAGTAATGAAGACATTCACGGTACGGTCTTTGATGTTAGCATCATTGCATATCTGTACCAATTTTATATATAAATACTATAGACATATAGAGGTTTGGTGATTATAATCACTCTATGGCTGATACACTACTAATGATTAAATTGTTGACATGAGTTGACTAATACTATTATAAAGGCTATTATAGAATGATCATGTTTAAATATGTGCTGACTCACAATATTTACGTTATTTTGAATATTTTTAATATTTTTTATATATTTTAAATAATTTTAGGTTTTTGCGTCGGTTCTCGCCTGTGATTTTATTTTAGTAAGAAGCTCCCTTTAACCGAAATGACACCTCATAGAGATAAAAATCTCGGAGGTGGTGGATATATGACATATATTCACAACTCTTTGCTCATTGCCACTATAACTTCAGCGCTATATGGGGTGCATTTAGTGTATGCATTAGCGATATATACATGTATAAGTATATGTATATTTTGGATGATGCACATGACATACACACTAGCTTTTTCTAAATAGGATGGATCTCTTAGGGAGACAGCTTATGGACCTTGTATGTGTATATAGGTCCTTGCTCACATATTACACAAACATACATGGATCATGTGAGGATTTAATGGGTAGTTCACTATCTTCATGTACTATGTAATTTTGTATTTATATTTTTATTTATGTGTATATTAAGGGTAATTTTAATTAGGAGGTCTATGTTTCTTTCTTTCATGTATTGTTTTTGTTGTAATGTTCATTTTGCCTGTTCTGCTAAGGAGGTCGCCAGTAGTTCGGCGATCGTTTGTGTTCATTCAATTATCTCTCCCCTGTATTGAGAACCGAGCTGGCCGCGTCCGGTTACCATGACGATGTGCAGCGTCATGTGGGCTGGATAGTGCAGGGCTACGTGATTGGTTGACAGGGTGTGAGACTGTTGAATATATATTGGCCGTCGGCGTCGTGTAGCCACGCCCTCTGTTGAAGTCGGAAGTGACGAAACGCGTCAGGGCGTGGCCTACACGACGTTACCGGAAGTGAGGTGTGCGCTCCACCGCTGACCACAGACCAGGAAGTGATGCACAGTGTACACAGAGGAACACTTGTGGATGGCTCGGGGATCTGAATAATCGGTGAAGTACACAATTTTGAAATGCTGATGATGTTTTAAACAATGTACGCAGATATTTAAATGGGTGATTTTATTATTTTGTGCGAACCTTTTAAAAAATAAAACAGTATTATGCTATGTGCACACTTTGTTTTATTTTTATGACAAACTTGGAGGACTGTTTGGAACTGCAACGCTAAGGTGATATATTACCATACTCAAGGAAGTGACTACTCCTTAAGGCTTGTGTTTTCAGCAGTGTCTGGTGAGTTTAACCCCCTAGGGGGTACGCATCGCATGTGGTGACGCACTCCCGGTTTATGGTGGAAGAAAGGTTGACAGCACTTTGATCACCGTGCAATGCTGATTAGATCACTATAGACACCTTATCTGCACATTAAGAACTTTTTAGTGATTGCTCGTACATTGCTATTTCTGTAAAGGACTTTCTACAGAGCGCTGTTTTAATGCGGATATTCTCAGATTTATCTTGATGAATTGTTTGTATTACTTTTTTATGTATTTGCATGTTAACTTTTTAACGGCTGCTATTTCTGTCCGGACTGTTATGTTTTAATATACCTAGCAGTCATTATTTAGTTTACTGTGGTTTTATAATTATTATTATTGCAGGCATATAGTAAAATCTATTGCATATAGTAAAATCTTTGTTTTTATATATGTGGGTGCACCATATAGATTGGTGCATATACATATATATATATATTGAGGGAGTGTGTGAAGGTCTTTGTTTGGCGCAGAGAGGTATATGATAGGCCGGTTTTAAAATATACCCTTTTTGTTTTGGGTTCTAACATTCGTACGAATTGAAAATCGAAAGTTCTGGTGCGAACCGAACCGGGGGGTGTTTGGCTCATCCCTATTCATATATATATATATTTTTTATTAATAAAAAGAATTAAAACAAAGCAAATTTCCCCATAAGAAATAATGGAAACTCAAATGATTGGTTCCACAACCATTTATTTATAAGTCCTTCAGTTTATAGTCCATATAAAAAAATTATAGCAATGTGACCAGGTTGTGTAACCATAAAATGTCCGTCAACAAATGGAAGCCTCCACAGAAGGGTTAGAAGCAAAATCCAGCAGGAGCTACAGAGTATTAAAGAGAAGAGAGGCGCCTCTTAGCAATATGGTTACATTTAATGAAGGTACAGCATTTAGCAACTCACATGGTTAATGATTAACCAGTTGAGGTCCGGGCCATAGTCGAATGACAGCTACAGCGCGGACCTCAATTTACAGGAGGCCATCATACGATGTCCTGCCGTGTGCACGTTCCCCGTGCGCGCCCTGCAGGGCGTGCGGGGAGCGCACTGTGATCACTGAGTCACAGAGACTCGGGTGATCACCGATCCTAGTAAAGGGCCAGTCCCGGCCCCCTACCATGTGATCAGCTGTCAGCCAACGACAGCTGATCACATGATGTAAACAAAAGTTTGGTGATCTTTTTTTTTGTTTGTTTCTCCTCACGTTGACAGCGTGGTGATCTGACCTGACCAGTAACACACCTCCTGTATTAGAGCGCCCCCACTCTGCATGAAGGAGCACAGGGGGTACTTTTATACTGCAGCATTGGCAGCTTGGGGGGGGGGGTGTTTGACTTGCCGATCTAGGTGGACTTGGCTAACAAATGAAAGCCAAACTCCAGCTAACACTCTTTAACCCCTTCCCGACCAGCCGCCACAGTTATACTGTGGCAGGTTGGCTCCCCTGGGCGAACCGTCGTAGCTATACGTTGGCTCGCCTTTTGACCACTGGGGGGGTGCGCACCAGAGCCGATGCGCGTGCTCGGCAGTTGCAATGACCGCCGGACACCGGCGATCGCTCCACACAGTGACAGATCTTCGTGCTGTCAGGGGTGAGGAGAGCAATCTGTTGTTTATAGTAAGTATGAAACAACGTGCCCAGCATAGCCCAGAAGAGGGCTCTTATGTGACCCTTAGTTGGCACTCATCGAGGAGGGAATCATGGAGGACGTGACAACCACCCCATCACCCTACCCCTTACAAGCATGCATATGCTACATTAGACAAAAAGGGCTGTAAACGGTTTTGGTATGCAATGAGAAGATGCAAAGATAGATCAGTCATCTCTCATTTACTTTTTCCTTGTTTGTGACTCAAAAAGTATTGAGGCCACTGGATCAACATCGCAGCCAGGAATCCAGTATTCTTAAATTGAGAGTTCAGTAATCGCAGCCTATGTATTTCCTAAGGATGGGGTTCTGTTAACATTGGCTGGTAACTCACGCTCTGCTGCGGACTTAACAAGCACTTATTACATTAAAGTGTCTGTGAAACCCTTGTGTAATGAGTATGTGTTTAAACACTACACGGATTTAATAACCATCTTACTGAGAGATTGAGCAAATTGCCTTTGACAGTCATTTTATTATCCCATTAGTATCACAATGATTGATGCCAAGTACTTAAAGGTCTCAGTAGCAATGAGATTAAGAGCTAAATTATAGTCAAATTCTTTATTTTTTTTTGCTCTGGTTAAGCTGGGCATAGATGGACATTTCAATGCTAAACGAAAACAAATGAATAGACGCCTCCATCTACACAAATGAGGTGGATGGTAGAATCCCCTTCACCGGGACATTGTATTATGACAGCGGCTCCCGCTGTTTTCCAAAATGTCCCTTTTATCAACTTCTGTTGAGCAGGGACGGCCACACACAGATGGAAATTCAGTCAGTCCCTGCTAAACTATCGCAGGCCACATTAGCATTATGGGTGCCCTCCAAGGGCCAGTTGTATCTGGGGTGCGCTACGTACAGAGTGCAAGGTTCAGGAGTGCGTTATGTACAGAGTGCAGAGTTCAGGAGTTCAGGAGTGTGCTGTGTAGAGTGCAGAGTTCAGGAGTGCGCTGTGTACAGAGTGCAGAGTTCATGAGTGTGCTGTGTAGATTGCAGAGTTCAGGAGTGCGCTGTGTACAGAGTGCAGAGTTCAGGAGTGTGCTGTGTACAGAGTGCAGAGTTCAGGAGTGTGCTGTGTACAGAGTGCAGAGTTCAGGAGAGTGCTGTGTACAGAGTGCAGAGTTCAGGAGTGTGCTGTGTACAGAGTGCAGAGTTCAGGAGTGTGCTGTGTACAGAGTGCAGAGTTCAGGAGTGTGCTGTGTACAGAGTGCAGAGTTCAGGAGTGTGCTGTGTAGAGTGCAGAGTTCAGGAGTGTGCTGTGTACAGAGTGCAGAGTTCAGGAGTGTGCTGTGTACAGAGTGCAGAGTTCAGGAGAGTGCTGTGTACAGAGTGCAGAGTTCAGGAGTGTGCTGTGTAGAGTGCAGAGTTCAGGAGTGTGCTGTGTACAGAGTGCAGAGTTCAGGAGTGTGCTGTGTAGATTGCAGAGTTCAGGAGTGCGCTATGCACATCGTTTAGGGCTTTGCTGTGTACACAGTGCAGGATTTAGGGGTGCTCTATGCAGTGTGCAACTGGCACGTCAGGTGCTGGCTCTCCTCTTCCCATGGTGTCCAGAACATCCACCCGTCGCCGCCATGGATCCACCTGGTGGGCCCCCCGCCTGCGGATGCCGCGGTTGGCCTGGACCTCCTCCCACCCAGCTTGCTCTCAGAGTCCTAGAGCCCTCCAGAGGTCTGCCTGGGCTCTGCCTGCTGCTGTCTCCTCTGCGTGGCTCCCTGTGCCCTGCCATTCAGGAGCCGCGGTACTACCCACTTCTGACACATGCCTGTGGGTGACCGATGCTGCTGGTCCTGGGACTGTCCCCACTCTCCCTGCACCCGGTGGGGTGGGAGCTGGCGGTGTTGCACAGCGATCCTCCTGTGCAGCCGCTTCCCACTCTGCATGTCCCCCAGCACAGCGGTCAGGAGCCTCTGCTGCAATGTCCCCACCAGCCATCTGTTCTCATCTCCCAGCACCTGGTTGGGCGGAAGATTCCTCTGCACACCTCGCCCCTGCGGACCTGTCACTGCTGGCTGCTCCTTATCTCCCTGCGCCCAGCAGGACGGGAGATTTGAATGTGCCACCCATCCTGTGTCTGCTGCATGGTATGTGAATCCAAATTGTAAACATATAATACACACACTTTATAAAGTGCTTGGTGCTCATAAAATACATTAAATGTATAATTTAGAAATATATCATTTTAAAACGGTGCTCCAAACTTGGAAGGTATTAGGTGCCGCAATCTCCGTTTGGGTGACCCCACTCACCAAAATGAATGGGCCCTCAGCTTTGCAGTCTAGGGGTTGATAAAGCTGTGATCTAATGATCTGGGGTATGTGGAATGGTTGCTCAGAGGTTCCTCCAGAAGAAACTCTTATAACAGATAAGATTTGCCACACTCCATAGATGAGGAAAGAGAGAGGGAACTCATAGTGAAATGCTGCTTGGAAAAAATGAAACGCGCAAAGGAAATACTAAAGAAATTGCGTCAATGGTTTAGTGTGAACCAGAAGTACGTCAGACCATTTCTTATGTCTACATGCCTAGGCCCATTGTGCCTCAGCAGTCATGTCTTCTATGCACCCGGATCTGTTCCAACTACCGTATTTATCGGCGTATAACACGCACCTACGTTTTAAGAGGCAACTTTCAGGAAAAAAACATATTTTTTAAATAAACAACTTTGAATTAAATAAGGCTCAGCGCCCATCAATGCAGCCTATTTAGTGCCCATCTGCAGCACATCTCACCAATGCAGCCTGATCAATGCCCGTCTCATTAATGCAGCCTTATCAACGTAGCCTGATCAATGCCCATCTCATCAATGCAGCCTGATCAATGCCCATCTCATCAATGCAGCCTGATCAATGCCCGTCTCATCAATGCCCATCTCATCAGTGCAGCCTGATCAATGCCCATCTCATCAATGCAGCCTGATCAATGCCCATCTCATCAATGCAGCCTGATCTATGCCCGTATCATCAATGCAGCCTTATCAATGCAGCCTGATCAATGCCCATCTCATCAATGCAGCCTGATCAATGCCAATCTCATCAATGCAGCCTGATCAATGCCCGTCTCATCAATGCCCATCTCATCAATGCAGCCCGATCAATGCCCGTCTCATCAATGCAGCCTTATCAATGCAGCATGATCAATGCCCATCTCATCAATGCAGCCTGATCAATCCCCATCTCATCAATGCAGCCTGATCAATGCCCGTCTCATCAATGCAGCCTTATCAATGCAGCCTGATAAATGCAGCCTGATCAATGCCCATCTCATCAATGAAGCCTGATCAATGCCCATCTCATCAATGCAGCCTGATCAATGCCCATCTCATCAATGCAGCCTGATCAATGCCAATCTCATCAATGCAGCCTGATCAATGCCCGTCTCATCAATGCCCATCTCATCAATGCAGCCCGATCAATGCCCGTCTCATCAATGCCCGTCTCATCAATGCAGCCTTATCAATGCAGCCTGATCAATGCCCATCTCATCAATGCAGCCTGATCAATGCCCATCTCATCAATGCAGCCTGATCAATGCCCGTCTCATCAATGCAGCCTTATCAATGCAGCCTGATCAATGCCCATCTCATCAATGAAGCCTGATCAATGCCCATCTCATCAATGCAGCCTGATCAATGCCCATCTCATCAATGCAGCCTGATCAATGCCCATCTCATCAATGCAGCCTTATCAATGCAGCCTGATCAATGCCAACCTCATCAATGCAGCCGTATCAATGCAGCATGATCAATGCCCATCTCATCAATGCAGCCTGATCAATGCCCATCTCATCAATGCAGCCTTATCAATGCCCATCTCATCAATGCAGCCTGATCAATGCCCATCTCATCAATGCAGCCTGATCAATGCCGTCTCATCAATGCAGCCTTATCAATGCAGCCTTATCAATGTCCATCTCATCAATGAAGCCTGATCAATGCCCATTTTATCAATGCAGCCTGATCAATGCCCATCTCATCAATGCAGCCAGATCAATGCCCATCTCATCAATGCAGCCTGATCAATGCCCATCTCATCAATGCAGCCTGATCAATGCCCATCTCATCAATGCAGCCTGATCAATGACCCTTTTTAGCCTTAATGTTCATCTGACTACAACCTCACCATCAATGCAGCATGAACAGTACAGGAAATCACCTAGACAGTCCCGCCTTCGCCATCGGCATGTGATAGACAGAACACTGGTCCAATGTCAGTGGCGGAGGCGGGACTGTGTGTGTGATGTGAGAGCCGAGTGAGAGCCGAACAAGAGATGACGGCTCGTGAATTCTGGCTGAGTTCGTCCCCCTCCTTCCCTTCCAAGCTACACTATCAGGGTATAACACACACTCACGATTTGCCCCCCATTTTCAGGGGAAAAAAGTGTGTGTTATACTCCGATAAATATGGTATATGTGTTATCTTTTGCATCTATGCACCTGTATATTTTCCCGCTTTGTAAGAACAAGGTTATATATCTCTTCTATGTACCTGTATCTATTCCCACTACACAGTATAGGGCCAACGTTAACTATCCTATGTCCTGTCCCATATCTGTTCCACTAAATCAGAAGTACATATCTAATTGACTGTATCCGCAAGTTGTAACCTGAGCGAAGTCTAGTGAATTTCTGAAAATAACCCATGGTGACCATATCTTATCAAATTTCTTAGTAGCTGGTGCTACTAATTCCTCCATGTCGTAAAGGGTTTCCTTTGGTTTTTCACCTGGCCATATGGAAATTCTAAAGTTTCGTTGTCAAATGTTTGTAGACTTCACCTCCGTAACATTTCTAAAATTCGCACCTTTTTATCAAAGGAAACCACCAAGCTCCTCATTCACTCCCTCGTTATCTCTCACCTTGACTATTGTAAGTCCCTTCTCATTGGCCTGCCTCTCCATAGGCTATCCCCTCTTCAGTCTATCATGAATACTGCTGCCAGACTTATCCACCTTACCAACCGCTCAGTGTCTGCCAACCCTCTCCTCCAATCCCTACACTGGCTCCGAAACACCCAGCGAATTAAATTCAAAATAATAACCACAACATACAAAGCCATTCCCAACTCTGCCCCGAGCTACATCACCAACCTTGTCTCCAGATATCACCCAAATCGTCTTCTCCACTCTTCTCAAGACCTCCTACTCTCAAGCTCTCTCGTCTCCTCCTCCCATGCTCGTCTCCAGGATTCCTCCAGAGCCTCCCCCATCCATTGGAACTCACTACCTCAACCTGTCCGGCTATCCCCTAATCTTGCTACCTTCAAGCGATCCCTGAAAACTCATCTCTTCAGGGAAGCCTGTCATGTCTCCAACTAATCTCCTACAACTTCCATCAGCTCATTCCCCACAGCTACAACCTTTTGCCCCACCCTATTAGATTGTAAGCTCTTCTGAGCAGGGCCCTCTTAATCCTCTTGTATTATAACTGAATTGTCTCTCTTTTATATTGTAAGTGCTGCGTAAACTGTTGGCACTATATAAATCCTGTATAATAATAATAATAATAATAAATTGTTCCATCAGACTGTAGTGTCATTGGCCAGCTTTAGGCAGATGGGTGGCAGATTAAAACACTGATTGCTACTGCACCCTCCCCCCCCCCCCAGCGATGGTCAATCATTAAAAAAAATAATAAAGGAGTGTTCAGACAAAATATGTTGCTGGTTCAGAATGATTTTGAAGAGAAAACAGTTAGTCCCTGGAGCTGACATTGTATACGTGCTGAACTATTTGTGTCTTTGAGAGACAAAATTCCTGCTGGCTTAGATAATGCCCTTTCCTCTAAAGTTGTCTTCTATTTTTTGATTAAGCTAGGTCCCCATCTGCCCACTTCATGGCCTTCGCCTACTGTCAGAAACCATGAATCAGACCGAGACAGAAGTACAATTAAATCACACTTGTTTATTAATAAAAAATAAAAAGGTAAATAGAGAAAGCATAGCCAGAGTCCAGTAACCGGATCAAGTAGTCAGCCTGGCCAGAGTTCAATAACCAGATCGGGTAATAAGCCAGGCCAGAAGTCAGGGATCCAAGTGGTGGAACAGCAAGCAGGATAAGGAGCCAGAAGGGATGTCAGCAAGCCAGTCTTTAAACAGGTACGCAGGAGATGGTTTCTTGTGATGTGACCAAGGCGAAGGCAGAGATGAAGTGAGCTGGACAGCCTTAAGTAGGCAGGTCAGACGAACATGATCAGGAACATCTGGTAACTGTGGAGAGAGATAGGAGCTGGCAATTAGCCGACAGCTGAGCAGCCAGCCCAGAGAAGGAAGGGCTAAGCCAGCCCTAAAAGTACCCCCTCCTCAACGACCCCTCTCCCTCAGAGGGCCACCAGGCTTGAGGGGAAAACGTCTATGGAAATCGCGGAGGAGGACAGGGGCATGTACACCGGAGGATGAAACCTAGGAGCGTTTCTTCGGACCGTACCCCTTCCAATGCACCAGGTACTGTATGCTCGCCATTGCTGAGGTGCAGGACTGTGGCCTTGGGGTGGTCTCTGTGCTGATTCAGTCACTTGGAGCTCCCTAGGTAGGTGGTGGGGTGTTTGTTGGGGGATTGGGGTGCTCCTGGTTGGGATACACTGTGAGACATGTTGCACTGTCAGTTTAATGCATTGAAATATGTAAATGATTAAAATTACAATGTATGTTTATGTATATCACAGAAGGTGAAAAAAAGAGAAACTGACAGTAACACTACAATAATCACCTTGTGGCGCTTAAAAAAGAAAAGAAAAACTACTGAATATCAGTGTACTACTGTGTTCAAAATAAATCACATGAAAATTAAGTAAATTGTGATTACATACCTAAAAAAATATAAAAATAATAATAGTACTAAACAATCACATATGGATAATACAAAAAAGTAAAAAAGAAAAATAAATATGTGAAAAAAATCATGTGACAAAAAATAAGTGAATAGAACAAATAAATATAAATAGTCTTCTACTAGTGATCTAATATGAGCAATAGTGATCAAAGTCCCAAAAGAATTTTTTTCAAGATTCAATAATCAAACTGAAACAGTGATTTTCTAGTATAAAACTTGTAGTGGTAATAACATTAGTTCAAAAGCTCCTTTTCCAATGAAAGTTCTAGCAAAGTGTCCATGAAACGAAAAAACCTCCACCGCACCCTTGGTGTTCGTGCCCCCCTTGTTTAGAACACTCACCAACAGTATTGCCCAGCACTCTCGTGTCGGGCAAAAATCGCTTAGGTAAATACAGATGATTAATAGTTCTCCAGCCAACTCTTGTAACAGACTTCGCAGCAGAGGGTAATGATTTAATATCTCAGAATTACCTCGGGGAGACAAAAGACACTTCCCATAGTGCAAAATTGCAAAACTGTTTTTAATCTCAATAAAAAATCAATTAAAATTACACTCACATGGATCAAATTAAAAGCAGGCACTTCAAATAGACACTTATCAACCAGGAGATCCTTCCCTCATAGGCATTGGTAAGCACTCTGGAAGCAGGCTATATTAACATCAAAAGCACCGTCTCTATATAAGGTAGCTGTGCGGTACCTGACAGCAGACAACCAAACTTGAAAACAGCGCCAAATAATAATATCCAGTCCTTCCACTTGTGTGTTCTCTTTCCTCCGCCTTCTCTCTACCCTTTACTGTGTATACTGGTCGCCGTATAGCCATGCCCCCGACATGTTTCGTCCAATAGACTTCCTCATGAGCTATCATATATAGAGATGGTGCTTTTGATGTTAATATAGCCTGCTTCCAGAGTGCTTACCAATGCCTATGAGGGAAGGATCTCCTGGTTGATAAGTGTCTATTTGAAGTGCCTGCTTTTAATTTGATCCATGTGAGTGTAATTTTAATTGATTTTTTATTGAGATTAAAAACAGTTTTGCAATTTTGCACTATGGGAAGTGTCTTTTGTCTCCCCGAGGTAATTCTGAGATATTAAATCATTACCCTCTGCTGCGAAGTCTGTTACAAGAGTTGGCTGGAGAACTATTAATCATCTGTATTTACCTAAGCGATTTTTGCCCGACACGAGAGTGCTGGGCAATACTGTTGGTGAGTGTTCTAAACAAGGGGGGCACGAACACCAAGGGTGCGGTGGAGGTTTTTTCGTTTCATGGACACTTTGCTAGAACTTTCATTGGAAAAGGAGCTTTTGAACTAATGTTATTACCACTACAAGTTTTATACTAGAAAATCACTGTTTCAGTTTGATTATTGAATTTTGAAAAAAATTCTTTTGGGACTTTGATCACTATTGCTCATATTAGATCACTAGTAGAAGACTACCGTATATACTCGAGTATAGGCCGACCCGAATATAAGCCGAGGCCCCCAATTTACCCCCAAAAAAACTGGAAAACTTATTGACTCGTGTATAAGCCGAGGGTGAGACATGGCTGTCCATCCCTGTGTGTCCGTCCATCCCTGTGTGTGTGTCCGTCCATCCATCCATCCATCCCTGTGTGTCCGTCCATCCATCCATCCCTGTGTGTGTGTCCATCCATCCATCCATCCATCCATCCCTGTGTGTGTGTCCATCCATCCATCCATCCCTGTGTGTGTGTCCATCCATCCATCCATCCATCCCTGTGTGTGTGTCCATCCATCCATCCATCCCTGTGTGTGTGTCCATCCATCCATCCATCCCTGTGTGTGTGTGTCCATCCATCCATCCCTGTGTGTGTGTGTCCGTGCAGCCTTGTGTGTGTGTGTCCGTGCAGCCTTGTGTGACTACGACTAATGTGCACTGCTTGCTCCAATCAAAAAGATATGGGGGAAAGGAAAGATTTGGCATTACAAGGAAGCAAAACCCACAGTGAGAAACTATTTCATGAAAAAATAGATCACCGGCCATTATGTAGGGGATTTGTATGGATTATTATTGGAGAATAAGGACATAGTTTATAGTTTGTTTGTTTTTGAATCTACAATGCCAATTAGTATGTGTAGAAATCCTGTATGGACTTGCTGCACTTTAAAGCTTACCAGTGTTTATGAAATCATTTTACACTTATACCAGTCACACAATACAATGCACACAGAGGTTGATCAATTAACTTCTAAAACAGCCCTTACTTTTCTTAATCGCTATCAGCAAAATAATTAAGGAGAACTTGACGGGAGGATCCCTTTTCTTACCTTTATACTGCTCCTTGCACAGAGCTCTGCTAGACTAATACCCACAAAGTCAATTCCCGAGCCTCCGTCCCGAGCCGCCGTCCCGAGCCGCCGTCCCGTGCCTCCTCCGTCCCGAGCCGTCGTCCCGAGCCTCCTCCGTCCTTCCAGGATCGCCGCTCTTCTCGGCGGCCATTGTAAAATTCAAAAGCCGCGCCTCCTCCTTCGCCTGTGATAGGCGGAACACTGAATTTCCCAGCAGCCTGTGTTCCGCCTATCACGGACGTCGTATCATCCTCGTCCGTAGTACGAGGATGAGAAGATGCCCGTGATAGGCGGAACACAGGCTGCTGGGAAATTCAGTGTTCCGCCTATCACAGGCGAAGGCGGAGCCGGAGGCGCGGCTTTTGAATCAGAATGGCCGCTGTCTGTCTGCTCGACACGCTGATCGAGCGGGCAGACAGCGATGACTCGAGTATAAGCCGAGGGGGGCACTTTCAGCCTCAAAAAAGAGGCTGAAAATCTCGGCTTATACTCGAGTATATACGGTATTTATATTTATTTGTTCTATTCACTTATTTTTTGTCACATGATTTTTTTCACATATTTATTTTTCTTTTTTACTTTTTTGTATTATCCATATGTGATTGTTTAGTACTATTATTATTTTTATATTTTTTTAGGTATGTAATCACAATTTACTTCAACGTTTATTGTATGTATGCACATGCGTTTATAATTTTCATGTGATTTATTTTGAACACAGTAGTACATTGATATTCAGTAGTTTTTCTTTTCTTTTTTAACCAGTTGCCGACCGCCGCACGCCGATGTACGTCGGTAGAATGGCACGGGCAGGCATAAGGACATACATGTACGTCCCTTGCCTCCCGCGGGTCGGGGGCCCGATCGGGCCCCCGCCCGGTGCCTGCGGCGGTCGGTTTTCGTCCGGGAGCGATCCGGGACGAGGGGGCGGCCATTCATTCATGGCCACCCCCTCGCGATCGCTCCCGACGAATAGAAATCCCCGGTGACATCACTTCCTCTCCTGTAATGTAAACACAGGAGAGGAAGTGATGTATTCTCTCCTCCGTGTCGGTATTTTTCGTTCCGACACGGAGGAGAGCGGATCAGTGAGTTGCACCAACACTCTACACACACAGTAGAACATGCCAGGCACACTCACACCCCCCCTTTACCCCCCGATCACCCCCCCAATTACCCCTGCCCCCCAGTCACAGTGACACCAATGTCATTTTTTTTTTTTTTTTTTTTTTTTTTGCATTGGTGTCATTTGTGACTGTAATAACTGTTAGGGCAGTTAGAGTTAGCCCCCTTTAGTTCTAATGTACCCCCCTAACCCCCCCAATAAAGGTTTAACCCCGTGATCACCCCCCGTCGCCAGTGTCACTAAGGCTGGGTTCACATTGCAGCGGTTTATGAGAACGAATGTGATTCGCACCGCACTGCAGTGCAAATCACATCCGATCTCTGTGCGATTCGAGTTCAGCCATTCGCCGCACCCGCCACACCCGCCGCACCCGCCGCAAATTCGCACGGGACCCTTTTTTTGGCCCGCAGCAGAATCGGATCGCATGGGTGTTCACACCATGCGATCCGAGTTTGCAGATCGCACTGCGATATGCGAACTGATCTGGGGGTGTCAGTAACATTTCACTGACACTCCCAGCAGTTCGCATAGGGCAGTGTGAACTGCCGCCGGGAGGCATGCGATGCGGGAACCCGCCGCGGATTCGCGGCGTTTCCGCATCGCTCCAGTGTGAACCCAGCCTAATAAGCGATCATTTTTCTGATCGCCGTATTAGTGTCACAGGTGACGCTAGTTAGGCAGGTAGGTATTTAGGTTCGCCGCAGCTTTTTATAGCGCCAGGGACCCCCATATACTACCGCATAAAGCCCCCTGATTGCCCCCTAGTTAACCCTTTCACCAGTGATCACCATATAACTGTTACAGGTGACGCTGGTTGGTTAGTTATTTTTTTATAGTTTCAGGGCACCCGCCATTTATTACCTAATAAAGGTTTAACCCCCTGATCACCCGGCGGGTGTCATTTGTGACTAATAACTGTTAGGGCAGTTAGGGTTAGCCCCCTTTAGTTCTAAGGTACCCCCCTAACCCCCCCAATAAAGGTTTAACCCCGTGATCACCCCCCGTCGCCAGTGTCACTAAGGCTGGGTTCACATTGCAGCGGTTTATGAGAACGGATGTGATTCGCACCGCACTGCAGTGCAAATCACATCCGATCTCTGTGCGATTCGAGTTCAGCCATTCGCCGCACCCGCCGCAAATTCGCACGGGACCCTTTTTTTGGCCCGCAGCAGAATCGGATCGCATGGGTGTTCACACCATGCGATCCGAGTTTGCAGATCGCACTGCGATATGCGAACTGATCTGGGGGTGTCAGTAACATTTCACTGACACTCCCAGCAGTTCGCATAGGGCAGTGTGAACTGCCGCCGGGAGGCATGCGATGCGGGAACCCACCGCGCATTCGTGGCGTTCCCGCATCGCTCCAGTGTGAACCCAGCCTAATAAGCGATCGTTTTTCTGATCGCTGTATTAGTGTCACAGGTGACGCTAGTTAGGCAGGTAGGTATTTAGGTTCGCTGCAGCTTTTTATAGCGCCAGGGACCCCCATATACTACCGCATAAAGCCCCCTAATTGCCCCCTAGTTAACCCTTTCACCAGTGATCACCATATAACTGTTACAGGTGACGCTGGTTGGTTAGTTATTTTTTTATAGTTTCAGGGCACCCGCCATTTATTACCTAGTCTCACTAGTGTACCCCTAAATTTAGGGGTGTCTACTTTCCAAAATGGGGTCATTTGGGGGGGGTTTGTGCCATCTTGGCATTTTATGGCCTTCAAAACTGTAACGCCCTTAGAAAGCCTGAAGGCGGTGCTTGGATTCGGGGCCCCGTACGCGGCTAGGCTCCCAAAAAGTCCCACATATGTGGTATCCCCGTACTCAGGAGAAGCAGCAGAATTTATTTTGGGGTGTCATTTCACATATGCCCATGGCATGCGTGAGCAATATATCATTTAGTGACAACTTTGTGAAAAAAAAAAAAAAAAAGTTTGTCATTTTCCCGCAACTTGTGGCAAAATATAAAATATTCCATGGACTCAACATGCCTCTCAGCAAATAGCTTGGGGTGTCTACTTTCTAAAATGGGGTCATTTGTGGGGGTTTTGTGCCATCTTGGCATTTTATGGCCTTCAAAACTGTAATAGGTAGTGAGAAGTGAACTCAAAAATTTACGCCCTTAGAAAGCCTGAAGGCGGTGCTTGGATTTTGGGGCCCCGTACGCGGCTAGGCTCCCAAAAAGTCCCACATATGTGGTATCCCCGTACTCAGGAGAAGCAGCAGAATTTATTTTGGGGTGTCATTTCACATACGCCCATAGCATGTGTGAGCAATATATCATTTAGTGACAACTTTGTGTAAAAAAAAAAAAAAATTTTTTTTTTTGTCATTATTCAATCGCTTGAGGCAAAAAAATAAAATATTCAATGGGCTCAACATGCCTCTTATCAGTTTCCTTAGGGGGTCTACTTTCCAAAATGGGGTCATTTGGGGGGGTTTTGTACTGCCCTGCCATTTTAGCACCTCAAGAAATGAGATAGGCAGTCGTAAACTAAAAGCTGCGTAAATTCCAGAAAACGTACCTTAGTTTGTAGATGTGACAACTTTTGCGCAAACCAATAAATATACAATTATTGACTTTTTTTTTACCAAAGACATGTGGCTGAATACATTTTGGCCTAAATGTATGACTAAAATTGAGTTTATTGGATTTTTCTAATAACAAAAAGTAGAAAATATCATTTTTTTTCAAAATTTGCGGTCTTTTTACGTTTATATCGCAAAAAATAAAAATCGCAGAGGCAATCAAATACCATCAAAAGAAAGCTCTATTTGTGGGAAGAAAAGGACGCAAATTTTGTTTGGGTACAACATTGCATGACCGCGCAATTACCAGTTAAAGCAGCGCAGTGCCAAAGTGTAAAAAGACCTCTGGTCATTTACCAGCAAAATGGTCCGGTCTGAAAGTGGTTAAGCACCACAAGGTGATTATTGTAGTGTTACTGTCAGTTTCTCTTTTTTTCACCTTCTGTGATATATATTTAAACATTTAAGTGGCAGCTGGGGGGAGGGGTGTTTGAGCGCTGTGATGATATACTAAAGGGGAGGCCATTAATAGTGTATCTTGATTTTTTTATGTTTATGATTTAATGTGTTCTATTTCTGTTTTGCTAGAGCTAATTATATAATATTGGTTACCACTATTTTCCCTGAAGAAGCCAACATTTGACGAAACATGTAGGGACTACTGACTACTGTAACCTTATTAGGCCGTTAATACCTTGGCCAGTATTAAATAATATATTATTGCTCTACTGATTTTATGCAACCATGATTGTATTGTATGTAATGAACATTTTTGTAATAAAAAAATATAAATTTTTAAGTACCATTTGTAATTTCTATTGTTCGGGCACCGCTATAATCCCAATTCCCTTTCCCCTTTTTTTTATTAAATATTTGGGATGAGGTGCCATATCTATTGAGGACACTCCAACCACATTCCACTATGTCAGGGATATAGTTTCATAGTTTCATAGTTTCATAGTTAGTAAGGTTGAATAAAGACACCAGTCCATCCAGTTCAACCTGAGTGTCTACAATTGTCCCCATCCCTGTATATTACACACTCACATTGGTCCCTACCCTCAAGGAGCCCACAATCCAAAGTCCCCATTCATATACTAGGGCCAATTTTGGACAGAAGCCAATTAACCTACCTGCATGTCTTTGGTTTGTGGGAGGAAACCGGAGTACCCAGAGGAAACCCACGCAGGCACAGGGAGAACATGCAAACTCCAGGCAGGTAGTGTCGTGGTTGGGATTTGAACCAGCGACCAATTCTTACTGCTAGGTGAGAGTGCTAACCACTACACCACTGTGCCACCCTATGCAATTAGCGAACCTCCAGCTGTTTCAAAACTACAAGTCCCATCATGCCTCTGCCTCTGGGTGTCATGCTTGTGGCTGTCAGAGTCTTGCTATGCCTCATGGGACTTGTAGTTCTGCAACAGCTGGAGGTCCGCTAATTGCATATCCCTGCACTATATGGTGTGTGACTGGTTCGCCTCATCCCTGTAAACTGATATATTCTGCTGGAGAGCTTGTGCTTTTGAAAAGCAACAGATTTACTGGCTGGATCACCAGATAAAAATAGAAGACAAAAAGCCTAAAAATGACTAAACGAATGCAGCCTTCACATCTAAGGCCGCGTACACACGCGGGGACTGTTCGCCCAACTTTGTCCGTCAAACAGTTTCGGCAAACAGTCCGCTCAAAATTAGCATGGACGGACATGGCCACACACGACGTACGAACAGTTTGCTGAAACCGTGCGCGATGACATGAACGGCACGTACGACGGGACGAAAAATACGACGTCCTATACACTGCATTATAACTTTCGGCGTGTAAAGCCTTTCTGAGCATGCGCGGAACTTAGTTTGTCGAACAAGCCTACACACGAGGGAACTGTTCGCTGAAACAAGGTTTCAGCGGACAGTTTTTCGGAATTTCCGAAAAACCTTGTTCAGCGGACTGTTCGCTGAAACTGTCCGCTGAAAGCCCACACACGAGCGGACTGTCCGCCGAAACACTGTTCAGCGGACAAAGTTGGGCGAACAGTCCCCGCGTGTGTACGCGGCCTTAGAATCGGTAAGCTGCAATAAAATAAATGTTTGCTTTTGGGTTTATATAATAAATGTTTGCTTTAAACTAGAAAGACTGAGAGGTGCCCTGACTTCATATTACAGTGTCAGAGTCGGTTGGTCTGAGGAAATCATCTTCTCGATAATCTGAGGTGATCATTGTAGGCCAGTGAGTGTGACACACAGAGGTGTGTGCAGCCTATTGCATTAGGGTATGCACCCCAAAGCTCAAATGCACATGTGTGTATGTATGTATGTGTATAGATACATATATGTAGGCATACACACGCAGAGAACCTGTGGGAATGAGCCCTTCATTTTCTGTATTATTTTCTAAATTTGTAATTTTTTGTATTATTTTTTTATTAAATAAAAATCGCAATAAGCGTATATTGATTGGTTTGCGCAAAAGTTATAGCATCTACAAACTATGGGAGAGATTTATGGGCATTTTTATGACATTTTTATTATTATTATTATTTTTTTTTTACTAGTAATAGCGGTGATCTGTAATTTTTAGCGGTATTGTGACATTGTGGCAGACACATCGGACACTTTTGACACATTTTTGGGACCATTGACATTTATACAGCGATCAGTGCTATAAAAATGCACTGATTACTGTGTAAATGACACTGGCAGGAAACTGGTTAACATTAGGGGGCAATCAAGGGGTTGAATGTGTGTTCCCTCAGCCCTTCTACACACGGTCGGGGATTCCGACGGAATGTGTCCAATCAGAGCGTTTTGTCGGATATTCCGACTGTGTGTGTTCTGCACCGGGCTGTTTCAGTCGGAGTATCCGTCGGACCAAATTTTCCAACTTGCCGGAAATATTTTCCAACAAAATGCTCCGATCAGACATTCTCCGATCATGTGTAGAGAATTCCGATCGGACAAAGTGCCACGCATGCTCAGATCAAATTCCTACATCAAAGCTATTGGCTATTAGCCTGAACGTAAGTCCCTGTCGTAACGAAATAACGTCATCACGTTCTGAACGATCGGATTTTTCGACAACTTCGTCCGACCGTGTGTATACAACAGTTTCGGACAAAATTTGGTTGTCGGAATCTCCGACCGTGTGTACAAGGGCTAAGTGTGTCCTAACTGTATGGGGATAGGACTGAGTAGGAGAGGAGACATTTTGCTGTTCCTACTTACTAGGAACAAATGACATGTCTCCACTCCTCTGACATCACAGGGATTTGTGTGTTTCCACACACAAATCCCCCTGCTGGCGCTCGTGCATGCGATCGGGCATGGCTGGTTGCGATTGCATCCACCGGCCACGCGCATTGGTCCCCCGCCACGCAGCGGGTGCGTGCATCCCTCCAGTGGCACGTGCGCACTCTCTGGCGGCTGTTGAAGGAACCCCGTATGGCGTTTCGCACAGGGGAGCCATTCTGCCTCTGTATAATGTATGTGAGCCATTAAGGAACCAGTTAACAGAAGCATAGTAAACACAGCTATGAATGAACACAGTGAGTGGCTTGTATCAATCACTCTCTGCGTTCATTCAGAAAAGGAATAGGCGAGTAAATGACATATTTACCACCACCTTCCCCACTCTCCATCCTGAAGATCCCCTGTGTATCTGCAGCAGGTGACGGGAGAGGAGAGGAGGGAAGCCAACAGTGCTGCGAGGGGGGGGTCAGTCACTAAAGTTAATGCACATGAGGTGATTAGGGTGTACCTAGGCACACCCAGCACACCCTGTGCACATGCCGAGGATGACATGGATAACAGATATTAAAACTATACATCAGAAGGCTGGACCCGCGGGGGGGCCAGAAACAAAAAATTATCCTTAGATAATTAGATGTAACTAAGCATTTTTCTTTTCTTGACCACAAAATAAATAGTGTTACTGTAGATAAAAGGTGTACATTTTTTTAAATTACACTAAAATAATGATTCTAGTAGGTTTGCAACGTTATATACAAATGAAAGAAAAGGGTTTTTTTTTACGCATTTTTTAATTGTGACACACAAAAAAAATAAAAAAATTTAATGATCAAAACAAAAAAAAAAAAAGTTAAAATAGTCATGGTTAATAAAATAGAAAAGAACAAAAAATGCAGGAAAATAATAGTTGAAAAGGAGAACGAGAGTAAGCGGATTAAAATTTTTTTTTTGATGCAGCGCAAAGCTACACAAAGGTGACCGTGTGAACAACACAGGCCTCTGCAACACAATTTGACAAGTGTTCATGATTGTTCAAAAACACCCATTAACCACTTGTCGACCACGCTATAGGCGAATGATGGCTACAGCGTGGCCTGCTAGTTCTGGGAGCCCCCCCTGGGTCGGGTGAAAGTGTCTGTGATTGTTGGGTCTGCGGGACCCAGCGGATCATGGTTTAGGGTAAAGGGCCAATCACAGCGGCCTTTTATCAAGTGATCGCTCTGTCCAATGATGGCTTATTCACTTTGTCAACAAACCTGGATGATGTCCAGTTCAGCTCACACTGCTGCTGTGTTTCTCTCTCCTCTCCTCACACCACGCTGTATCAGTTTGAGGAGATGAGAGAGAAGCACAGCAGCAGTGTGAGTTGGCTTGATCCTGTGTGCAGATCTGTGCCCATCAGTGCCCTATAGTGCCACTACAGTGTTCATCAGTGCCCTACAGTTCCAATACAGTGCTCTTCAGTGCCCTACCATGCCACTACACTGTCATCAGTGCCCATCAGTGAGTGCTTACCAGTGCCATCAGTGCACATCAGTGAGTGCTTATTCGTGCTCATTAGTGACTTACAGTGCCATCAGTGAGTGCTCATCAGTGTCACTGCAGTGCTCATAAATGCCACTACAGTGCCCTATAAGTGCACATCAGTGCCAGTCAGTGAGTGCTCATCGGTGCCACCCTATCAGTGGATCCTCATCAGCACCCATCAGTGCCGTTTGATATATAAAAAAAAAATGCGTAAAACAAGTGTTTTAATTTTCTTTCCACATTTACCGAAAACTTGTGGAAAAAAATGACACGTTCAAAAGACTCATCATGCCTCATATATTATACGTTGGGGTGTTTGCTTTCCAAAATGGGGTCATTTTGTGGGTGTTTCCATTTTCCTTGTGCTCTAGGGCCTTCAAAAGTGTAATGGTAGTCAAGAAATTAGATATAATTAATTTATGCCCCTAGAACACATGATGGTGCTCCCTGCATGTTGGGCCTCTCTATGTGGCCAGGCTGTAGAAACGTCCCACACATGTGGTATCGCCATACCTAGGAGGAGTAGCAGAATGTGTTATATGCCCCCTTTCCTTAGGGTTAGGGCACCCACATCCCTGCAATAAACCATTGCAAAAAATATAAAGTGTAGGCGCTAGACATATATTACTGTGACGATCAGGGGTATTTAACCCCAAAAAAACAAACAGCAAAACAAAACACATAAAATAATGAACAATATATGTGTTTTTTAGAGAGACAACTCTGACATCAGCTCGGACATAGGGGGTGGAAGGATAGAGTCTCTCTAAAAAACGGTGACCATATATAGTCTACCACATCGTAAAGACCATCCATCCCCAGATCCATGGAAATATTGAATATTGTATCCAATGCCTCAGTAGTTGGAGTTTCAAGCTATTTCTGACCCCCTAGACATAAGTCTGGGTCATTTTTTTCTGGTAAGCCTTTGCTTCGTAAGGTGGTGGGATTTGCATGACGGTGAAATTGCCTATGATTATACCACATTAGGATTTGTTGCCTTCACTATAATCAGTTTGGATGTGCAGATATGGATCCAAACTGATTATAGTGAAGGCAACAAATCCTAATGTGGTAGACTATATATGGTCACCGTTTTTTAGAGAGACTCTATACTTCCGTCCCCTATGTCCGAGCTGATGTCGGAGTTGTCTCTCTAAAAAACACATATATTGTTCATTATTTTATGTGTTTTGTTTTGCTGTTTGTTTTTTTGGGGTTAAATACCCCTGATCATCACAGTAATATATGTCTAGCGCCTACACTTTATATTTTTTTAAGTTTTTATAGCTAAAAAATCTCACTTTTAGCGTGTTGGCAGCTTCCTCTTTTGTATAGTTTTTTTGCGCAGTGTTTAGTTGTTTATAATAAACCATTGCACCCAGGGCGGCCGTCCCTCCTGCCCACCCCTTGTCCCGGCCCTGCCCAGGGCTGTCCAAATCTCATTAACCAGCTTTCTCTTCACTTCCATCTTCTCACTAAGTTTCAAGTTGGCAGAGGCACACCATGGCGTTTTTGAGCTGTAACAGGCATGGTCGTTTTTAAGCTCCAAAATAAAACCAAGGACCAGCGCCCTCAGAGGCTCCAGCGCTAGAGCTGTTTTGACGCTGATGCCGAAAAAAGCTCAAAAAACACGTATCAACGCTATACCGTTTTTTAGCGTAAGCTGTAAAAATGTTTATGTGGGTAATTTGAGAGTGGAAAATAGCAGAGGGATGTTTTTTTTTTAAAAACGTGCCTTAGCTTCAAGGCTTAAAAACGTTGTTAAACGCGAATTGACGCCAAATCAAAACGCTAATAAAATCGAGTTTCTAAAGCCGCGTACACACGGACGGACTGTCTGTCCAACTTAGTCCGCTGAAACACATTTCAGCGGACAGTCCGCTCGTGTGTGGGCTTCAGCGGACTTTTTCAGCGGACAGTCTGGCGGACTAAGTCTTTCGGAATTTCCGTAATATTGTCCGTCCAAACTTGGTTTCAGCGGACAGTCCGCTCGTGAGTAGGCAAGTTGGACGGACTAAGTATGGCACATGCTCAGAAAGGATTTACACGACGGAAGGGTGCACTGCAGTGTATTGGACGTCCTATTTCTAGTCCCGTCGTACGTGCTGTACACGTCATCGCGCAAGCTTTCAACGGACTGTCTGCTCATCGTGTGTGGTCAAGTCCGTTCATTCAAAAGTAGGACGGACTGTCTGTCGGATTGTCTGACGGACTTAGTTGGCCAGACAGTCCGCCCCATGTGTACGCGGCTTAACGCTGCTTTTTTCCCAGGTGTTGTTACTAGCTTTACAGCTCGTTTTTTAAAACATCTGTGTGCATGAGGCCTAAATGTGGTAATAACAGGTCATCTTGCATTATATAAAAGGACATCTCCCCGAAATGCTTGTAGCTAGCTCAAAAGCCAAGGCCCATAGTCAGGAGGTAAGAGGCTACCCTGCAGTCCCCTCTAAAAGCCCCGGTTCTGGTTGGGTCTGTCACACCAAGTAGTTGAGATGATATGTACAATTTTACGAACACAATTTTACGAACACGTCTCAGTTGCAAAATTGTGTTCAGGAAGGGGTTAACCAGCTGGAAGATCTTTGTTTTTGTTCTGTTCACTGGAGTCAGCAGATTGTATCCTTGTTACCATTATTACAAAGAGAATATTCTGAATATGACTTATTGCATAATGGTTTCCCGTGGGAGGGGGGGGGGGAATCCCCGGATCTTGTCTACATACGCCTTCTTGTTGTTTTCTGTCGGGGAAAGTTGAGTGCTGAATCATTTTGTACTATTTTGCATACTTGGCCTTAAAGCTGAACATACATGGATCAAAATGTTGCCATTTTACCTGGGACAGATCGAGATTCGATCCATCTATGGGCAGGCTGATTGTATCCAAGTCAATTTATCAAATGACTTGGGTACAATCATAATAACAAATATAGGCGCACTAATCCAAGAGTCAATTTTTTGCCCAATGCAATTAAAGTGGAGGGCCACCCTGAAAAAAAAAAAAATACATTAAAAATTAGAAAAAAAATATGAAAAAAAATATGAAAACATTTTTTTTTTTACTTACCAGAAATGCCTGTTGCTAGGCACATCATCCTAATCTGCCTCTTCCTCCTCCGCTGAGATCTTCTGTCTTCTCTCCTCTGTGCGGCGAATACCCAGGTGGAGGTGTGTCTGGACGGGTGGCTGAGCTCTCCAAGGAGGTGAACAGCAGGGAACGGCAGGACGAGGAAGAGGCGGCAGGTGTAATGCCCTTTATACACGGTCGGACATTCCGACCACAAAATCCTTCCGATTTTTTTCCGACCGATTTTTTTCCTAATCTGGTGTTGCATACACACGGTCGGACAAAGTTGTTGGATGACGTTCGTTCGTTACGACGGGACTACGTTCAGGCTAGTAGCCAATAGCTTTGGTCTCGTAATTTGATCTGAGCATGCGTGGCACTTTGTCTGATCGGAATTCTCTACAAACGATCGGAAAAAGTCTGATCTGATTTTTTTTTTTTTTGTAGGAAAATTCGAGATCCTGCTCTCAAATTTTTTCCGTCTGAATTTCCGACGGAAAAAGTCAGATTGAGCCCACACACGATTTGGATTTTCCGACAATATAATCCAATCGGACCTTTTCCGTCGGAATTTCCATCCGTGTGTACAGGGCATAAGAGGTACTGTTGAATCCTAACTTACACATGAACTGAGGTTGAGACTTTGTTTGCAAACACGTGTTAGCCTGCGCTTCTGCTTAACTGTGCCAAATCCAGCTGTAGCCCTGAGCAATTTGAGCAACTGAACTAACTATAGATCAGGGACTGGCAACTTTGTGACATCTTCCCAGAATCGAGTATGGAGTTGGAGGCGATTTATCTAGTAGCCGGATTGCATTAAAGAGTCTGTATCAGGTATAAACCTGTTATGCCGCGTACACACGACCGGACTTTTCGACGGACTAGGTCCGACGGAATGAATCCATTGGATATTACGATCGTGTGTGGGCTCCAGCAGACTTTTTTTTTCACCAAAAGTCTGACTGACCTAGAAATAAAATATGTTTCAAATCTTTCCGACGGACTCGAGTCTGGGTCGAAAAATCTGTTCATCTGTATGTTAGTCCGATGGACGAAAACCATCGCTAGGGCAGCTATTGGCTGCTGGCTATGAACTTCCTTATTCTAGTCCGGTCCTACGTCATCACGTTCGAATCCATCGGACTTTGGTGTGCTTGTGTGTGGCCAAGTCCGTTAGTTTGGAAACAAATAGAAATGGTGACTGCACATCCACGTCAGCACGTCCTAGTCACCTGACGCACGTTTCGTTATATGATGACGTCGTCTGGGGTATGCTCCATACCCCAGACAACATCATCGTATGACGAAAACGCACGTCGGGTGACTAGGACGTGCTGACGCAGTCGCGGGATCTCTGAGCGAACGGGCGCTTGCTTGCCGGCCGGCATATACGCTGTGATTTAATTTTTTGTTTGTGAGTATAATCTGTTTTTATTTGGAATAAAGCTGTTTGCCTGTTTTACACTATGGGAAGCCTCTCTATTTATGTTTTTTGAGCTACCATCTGCCTATATGTGTGAGGTTTCAGTCTGAATTGGTGGGGATTTGCGATCATTCAGGCAGACCACATTGTGTATATTGAGTGAGCGTTTACACGCTTCCTTCTGGTAAGCGTGCATTTCTAATGGCGTTCAGCACATTTGGTTGGTGATATTATTTTCACTGAAAGAACTTTGATTTGGACTGTTTCACTTTGGGTTTTGGGTCACTTTTCCACATCTCTTTATGCTTAATTGCTCATAATCTTATTAGAATATTTATTTATTTTCAAATTTTTATTGTTTATTATTATTTAGTAGCACTATTTATGAATTTGTGCAATATTTATTTATTTATTATTCTTTATATATGTTGATGAATTATTTGGGTAAGTATTCACTTAATATTTTTTTTATTCATTTTATTAACTATGGTGATGGTCTGAAGGTTGTGATAACACCAGTGTTCAGACGTTCATTTGGAAAGTCAGTCGGAACTCCACCAAAAGTCCGTCGAAAAGTCCAGTAGTGTGTACACAGCATTCGATTTCCCTCCCCGCTCAGCTACACTTCTACAATATTGAACTATATAAAGCACGCCCCTGCAATTTTTAATTTTTTTGCTTTCTCTTTTCTCGCTGTTCATCAATTACCTTTAATAATCAAACTATTTCCAGGCCTGGGATTGTCATTTTTCCTATTCATCTAGTGTTGGAATGCGGAGTTATGGCAACTTATAAAACTGTCACTGAAATTGAAATTGAAATTGAACCTTTGTACGCATAGATCAGTCCGCCTGGAATACTATTTTATTTTTTATTTTTTTAATTGTGTCATAGTTTTTTCTTATATATACATTTGCTTTGCTCTCACTTCTGCTTAGCTACATATCTATCTGCGGAACTATCAAATAACTGACCTCATTTTAAACTTGAGACTGCAATTGCAGCTACTCTGCCAGTACTAAATATGGAGTTATTTCAACTTAAAGTGGAGGGCCACCCTAAAAAAACAAAAACAAAAAAAGAGCATAAATATTCTTTGAAAATTTGAAAAAAAAATGTGAATTTTTTTTTTTTTTTTTTACCTTACCAGAAATCCCTGTTGCTAGGCAGTCTTCCTAATCGGACTCTTCCTACTCCGCGGTGATCTTCGGTTTTCTCTCCTCCTCGCGTCGTCTTCTGGGTAATGGAGCGCGCTGTGTTCTGGGAACTGTGTGTTTCCTAACACAGCGCGTCCCATTTACAAAGTGCTGCACGACTCGCGCATGCGCAGTAAGAAACGGCCAGTGAAGCCACTACCTGTTTCCCTTAGTGAGGATGGCGGCGCTGGAACCCGAGGGTTGAGGGATGGGTCGGCCTCGAGTGGCAGACATCACGGGCGCCCTGGAAAGGTAAGGGTCCTTATTAAAAGTCAGCAGCTTTTTTACCAAAAATATGTAGAAGAATACGTATCGGCCTAAACTGAGGGAAATTTTTTTTTTTTATATATATATCTTTTTGGGGGATATTTATTATAACAAAAAGTAAAAAATAATGCGTTTTTTTTTCAAAATTGTCGCTCTATTTTTGTTTATAGCGCAAAAAATAAAAACCGCAGGGGTGATCAAATACCACCAAAAGAAAGCTCTATTTGGAAATAGGATGTCAGTTTTGTTTGGGAGCCACGTCGCACGACCGCACAATTGTCAGTTAAAGCGACGCAGTGCCGAATCGCAAAAAAGTGGTCTGGTCTTTGACCAGCAAAATGGTCCGGGGCTGAAATGGTTAAGCACTACAGCTAGTGCGAAACTTCAGCAATTTTCCTTGTTCGCTGTGTCTGTTGAGCTGTGATGTGATTCTTCAATAAAGAAAAGTGGTTTTCTGAAGAGTGCGGCAGTCCAGAGCTTGTTTTTCGTCTGTTGCTAGTGGTAATAGCCAGCACCTGTGGCTTCCGACCCGAGAGAACAGTTTGCTGTATGTGCGCTACTGGAGCGGTGAGATCCCTTACTCGGTGTATTCCCCTTGATTTTTCATCATGCAGTGTTGGACGCTAATGCTCCTTTTTGCACTATTTTTCATGTTGGACATTTACTTTACATCTTTTCACTTTTTGATTTACTATCTTTTAGTGATTGTAGATTTTGGTTTGTTTTAACCTGAATAATTTTTTTACAGATTGGACTTTTCATAGTTCTCTCACTTATGCACTTGATAGTTATATTTCTGTTATTTGATTGGTTATCACTCATATATTTTTCTATTCGCATTTACATATATGTGTTTATTGATTAGCGCTACATCATTTATCACCTTGTTTTGTCACATTTTTATGTAGCTGCTTGTCGTACAAATGGTCATACATGCGATCACGCAATCTGCGTGTAGTACGCCCGACGTACTGTATATGACCTCATTTGCATGTGAGGATGTAGACCAGATACTTGGTGTTGCAATTAACAAACATAGTGATTTTAGACTGTTTGTTAAGGGCAGTAGCTTGGACTATTTCTCCTTTGAGAACATGGGGAGGGGGGGGGGGGGGCAACCATTTTGTCCACATCAAAATGTACCTTTAAACTGTAACCAGTGTTTGCAAGAATGTTTGCTGGTATATAGACTTGGTGATAAAGGACCTCCTAAAAGATTTGGAACGTCTACAGAGTGACAAAGCCAATATCCAAAAAGATCTGATGGATGCACGGAATCATCACAGATTTGTGGAATTTGATGAAAGATTGAATCGCAAGCTCGATAAATTAGAAAGAGATGTTATGGCGGGGAAAAAGGAAAAGATGCACAGAGATAGAGTGGATTATGAAAGTAATACCGCATGGACTCATGGAAAAAAAACGGTGTACAATCGGTCACGTCGGCACCGCATAAAAAAAAACGAGTCAGCTTATCGGATTCAGAAACCGAATCAGCAAATTAAACTTTAGCCATTACCAACTCCAACTACATAGGCAGCTCCCCGTTCTGCCTCTCCGTGCCCCGATCGCGGGCCCCCGGCGGTCATCAAGTCCGTGGGACCCGCGGGCACTGCTCCCGCTAGCCGCCGATGACGGAGTGACACATGGGTACATCATTTTGCACACCTGTGCCATTCTGCCAATGTATATTGGCGGGAGCCGGTCGGCAAGTGGTTAAAGCAGTGGGCTGCTCTCTATCTCCCCCTTCTGTCACTGTCCCCAATTGAGCTAGGAATTTTGCAGAACAGTGTTTGCAGCTCTGCACATGGTCAGTTTTCAACTGAGCATTTGCTCCCTATCACATCTGAGCAGCCCATGTGACTCTAGAGTCACACATTTGGGCGTCTACACAGTGGCAGCCCGCTCCCTCCCGCCTCCTCCATGTCCACTAAACACAATGGGGGTGGGATATTGCTATGTAGATTTCTGGAGGATTCACCTCCCTCTAAGACACAGGCTGGAGGGGCGTGACACAGCCTGTGAGTGGCAGAAATCCACCCACACTGTGTTATTGACAAAAAATAATAAAGATTTGATTTCAAGTATATATTTGGATAACAATTTCGAACAGTTTATTGTTATTAATTATTTATTTTTATTCCAAAGGCTGTTTTTTATTTTATTTTTGTACATGTGACGAGCAGCAGAGGACTAGAAGCTCCTCCTGCTTATGTTTCCCTGCAGACCGGGTGGGAGAGAGCTGGGTCATGTGACAGCTGGATATTCATTAGGAAAAAGGTACTTAGATTTTTTTTCTATTAACCACTTCCAGCCCAAGACCGTCATATGACGTCCTTGACTTTCAGTGTCAATATCTGAATGATGCCTGCAGCTACAGGCCTCATTCAGACATCCTTTTTTTTTCAGCTGGCGATTCTGTGCATCGTAAGAACAATCATAGTGGCAGTTCAGCCACTAGATCGTCCTTACAGGTGACAGGAGGGGACATCCCCTCCTCCCGTCGCCCCCCGGTTCCATCGGGGGACCCAGAGAAACAATCGGCCGCCGCCGGATGATGACTATAGAGATTTCCGGTGACCAGATGGTTGTCGAAGGCTTGTGTGCAATGTTATGACGTCACATCCGGACTGCGCTTGTAAACAAAGCCGCGATCATGGCTGGAAAGCATGGGATCATGAATTATTATTTTTTTTATCTCATGGTTTCCAGCCTGAAGGATAGATGCAGGGTCTTATTGACCCAGCATCTCTCCATAAAGAGGACCTGTCACACACCATTCCTATTACAAGGGAAGTTTACATTCCTTGTAATAGGAAAAAAAAGTGATAAAAAAAATGTAAAAGAGAAAGTGTAAAAAAGATAAATAAAGTAAAATAAGCAATAAAAAGAAGAAAAAAAAACTTTAAAGCACTCCATGCCTATTACAAGGGATGTTTACATTCCTTGTAATAGGAATAAAAGTAATCAAAAAAAGAGAAATTGTAAAAAAATAAATAAATAATGAAGTAAAATAAACAATAAAAAAATATTTTTTTTTAAAGCGCCCCTGTCCACAGTATCTTGCGTCCAGAAGCGGACGCACCTGTAAGTCCCGCCCACATATGTAAACGCTATTCAAACCACACATGTGGGGTATCACCGTGTGCATTAGAGCGAGAGCAATAATTCAATAAATCACCAGACCTCCTCTGTAACTCTGAACTGGTAACCTATAAAAAGATTTTTATGTACTGAAGTTTGGCGCCATTCCATGAGTGCGCACAATTTTAAAACCTGACATGTCTGGTATCTATTTACTCAGTGTAACTTCATCTTTCACATTTTACGGAAAAAAAAAATGGGCTAACTTTACTGTTTTTTGTTACTTTTTAATTCATGAAACTGTTTTTCCCAAAAAACGCGTTTGAAAAATTGTTGCGCAAATACCTTGCAACATAAAAAGTTGCCACGACCGCCATTTTATTCCCTAGGGTGTCTGCTAAAAAAAAAAAAAAAACATATATACAGTCATACCACACTTTTAAGTACACAATGGGGCTTATTTACTAAAGCTGAAAGGTGAAAAATCAGGCTCACTTCTGCATAGAATCCAAAGAGCTTCTAACCCCAGATTGTTCAATTAAGCTTTGGTAATAAAACCTGGACGCTCATTGGTTTCTATGCAGAAGTGAGCCTGATTTTACACTTTTCAGCTTTAGTATATAAACCCCATTGTGTACTTAAAAATGGGGTGTGTCTGTAATGTTTGGGGGGTTCTGAGTAATTTTCGAGCAAAAAAATGATGATTTTTACATGTAGGAGAGGAGTGCCAGAATAGGCCCGGTATAGAAGTGGTTAAAATAATTACAGAGCCGTCATCCCCATACAGAAATAGAAGAGACCATGTAAACAGTGTGTGCTTAGTGTCACTTTATGTCTGAGGAATGTGAAGACTTAGGCCGCGTACACACGCGCGGACTGTTCGCCCAACTTTGTCCGTCCAACAGTTTCGGCAAACAGTCCGCTCAAACTTAGCATGGACGGACATGGCCACACACGACGGACGAACAGTTTGCTGAAACCGTGCGCGATGACGTGAACGGCACGTACGACGGGACGAAAAATACGACGTCCTATACACTGCATTATAGCTTTCGGCGTGAAAATCCTTTCTGAGCATGCGCGAGACTTAGTTGGCCGAACAAGCCTACACACGAGCGAACAGTCCGCTGAAACCTTGTTTCAGCGGACAGTTTTTCGGAATTTCCGTAAGACCTTGTTCGTCCAACTGTCCGCTGAAACTGTCCGCTGAAGCCCCACACACGAGCGGACTGTCCGCCCAAACACTGTTCAGCGGACAAGGTTGGGCGAACAGTCCGCGCGTGTGTACGCGGCCTTACTGCTTCTAGTGTATGAACCCAGCAAGGGACACACCCGGGGACAGCAGATATTTCCCATAATCGTCTCTTACAGTTTGGAACAATAGCTCATTATCTACTCAGTCGGACGCAATGGCAACCAGCCAGGCTACAGTACGGGAAATACTAGAAGACAAATGGCCCGATTCATCAAGTCATTATATTATAATTATACACGATTTATATAGCACCAACAGTTTACTCAGCGCTTTACAATGTAGAGGGGGGACAGTACAATTACAGTACAGTTTAACCACTTCAGTCCTGGAAGATTTGGCTGCTGAATGACCGACCATTTTTTACGACTGCGTCGATTTAACTGACAATTGCGCGGTCGTGTGACGTGGCACCCAAACAAAATTGACGTCCTTTTTTTCCCCCACAAATAGAGCTTTCTTTTGGTATTTTATCATCCCAGCAGTTCTTATTTTTTGCGCTATAAACAAAAAAAATGCGTCAATTTTGAAAAAAAACACAATATTTTGTACTTTTTGCTATAATAAATATCCAAATTTTTTTAAAAAAGCTAAATTTTTCTCAGTTTAGGCCGATATGTATTCTTCTACATATTTTTGGTAAAAAAAAAAAAAAAAATCGCAATAAGCCTATATTGATTGTGAAATGGATATTTTGTAGATAGGCAACTCCTATCCTCATATTGATTAGTGGTTCCAAATTAATAACTACTGCAGTAGGGAACAGACTCAAAAGATACGCTCAACATCTTTCCAAATAACTGTTCTCCTTTATTATGAAGGTTTTTATACACATGATTACGTAGGTATCACATTAATATTACAATTGTACGTTTATGGTAACAAAGGGCGTTACATAGGCAGGCTAATTCTAATCAGGACTCGAAAGAATGCAAAACATGTACTGAAAACATTATTAGTGCCGTGTGCACAGTGAGGGCATCGTGCAATACATATAAAATAGAATACAATTATATACAGAACTTACAAATTTCCATTACAATCTATATCCCGCAATATGCACTTGCCTTGCTTATCTTTTCTTTAAAGTGGTTGTAAACCCTTACAGACCACTTTGACCTACAGGTAAGCCTAGATTAAGGCTTATCTGTAAAACCAAGAAAACCGTGTAGGTTTAGGAGATATTTGCAAAAAAGACAGGACTGAGCATGCCGCTGCTAACGGTGATATGCCGTTAGTGGTGGCTCCCATGCGCATGCGCGGGAGTGATGTCATCGCGGCTCCGGCCAATCACAGCGCCGGAGCCACGATACCCAGAAAGAAGATGGACGCTCCGTGGAAGAGGGGACATCGGTGACATCGCTGGCTCCTGTGTCAGGTAAGTGACACATAACGGGCTACTATGCAATGCATAGTAGCCCATTATACTTTCCCTTTGCAGGGAAACAAAGAGGAAGTAAACCCACACAGGTTTACCAAAATTAGAAATATATTAATAGTAAAAAGGTCAGGTATCACTATGTAGGCCCTTTACAAAATAATCTAGAGTGGGTGACTGGGGACAAAGAGAAGGCAAATTTATTAAATACTTTCTTCAGCTCTGTGTATACAAAGGAGCATGGGGGAGCTCATGTCCATAATGGGGGTGGTAGTGACACAGCGCCGAATGATCCACAATGGCTCAAAAGTGATATGGTCCAGACATATTTTGACAGAATAAAGGTGGATAAAGCACCTGGACCTGATGGCATCCACCCACAGATCCTAAAAGAATTGAGCTCTGTCATTTCAAGGCCATTGTTCATAATATTTAAGGACTCGTTAATGATTGGAATGGTACCACTGGATTGGCGCAGGGCCAATGTGGTGCTTATATTTAAAAAGGGAACAAAGTCTTTACCAAGTAACTATAGACCTGTTAGTTTAACTTCTATAGTTGGGGAAGATACTGGAGAGATTAATAAAAGACCACATAGACTAGTTCTTGCAGGAAAACAAATATTTTAACCACTTGCCGACCGCCGCACGACGATATACGTCGACAGAATGGCACGGGCAGGCATATGGGTGTATATTTAAGTCCCTGCCTTCCCGCGGGTGGGGGGCCCGATCCGGCCCCCCCCCCCCGGTGCCTGCGGCGGTCGGTATTCGTTTGGGAGCGATCCGGGATAAGGGGGGGTCCATTCATTCATGGCCACCCCCTCGCGATCGCTCCCGACGAATGGAAATCCTTTGTGACATCACTTCCTCTCCTGTAATGTAAACACAGGCAGAGGAAGTGATGTAATCTCTCCTCGTGTCGGTATTTTTCGTTCCGGCACCGAGGAGAGAGGATCGGTGAGTTGCACCAACATGACACTTCACAGTAGAACATGCCAGGCACACTCACACCCCCCCTTTACCCCCCGATCACCCCCCCAATTACCCCTGCCCCCCCAGTCACAGTGACACCAATGCATTTTTTTTTTATTTTTTTATTATTTTTTTTTTGCATTGGTGTCATTTGTGACTGTAATAACTGTTAGGGCAGTTAGGGTTAGCCCCCTTTAGTTCTAATGTACCCCCCTAACCCCCCAATAAATGTTTAACCCCGTGATCACCCCCCGTCGCCAGTGTCACTAAGGCTGGGTTCACATTGCAGCGGCTTATGAGAACGGATGTGATTCGCACCGCACTGCAGTGCAAATCACATCCGATCTCTGCGATTCGAGTTCAGCCATTCGCCGCACCCGCCGCAAATTCGCACGGCCTTTTTTTGGTCCGCAGCAGAATCGGATCGCATGGGTGTTCACACCATGCGATCCGAGTTTGCGGATCGCACTGCGATATGCGAACTGATCTGGGGGTGTCATTAACATTTCACTGACACTCCCAGCAGTTCGCATAGGGCAGTGTGAACTGCCGCCGGGAGGCATGCGATGCGGGAACCCGCCGCGGATTTGTGGCGTTCCCGCATCGCTCCAGTGTGAACCCAGCCTAATAAGCGATCGTTTTTCTGATCGCTGTATTAGTGTCACAGGTGACTCTAGTTAGGCAGGTAGGTATTTAGGTTCGCCGCAGCTTTTTATAGCGCCAGGGACCCCCATATACTACCGCATAAAGCCCCCTGATTGCCCCCTAGTTAACCCTTTCACCAGTGATCACCATATAACTTTTACAGGTGACGCTGGTTGGTTAGTTATTTTTTTATAGTTTCAGGGCACCCGCCATTTATTACCTAATAAAGGTTTAACCCCCTGATCACCCGGCGGGTGTCATTTGTGACTGTAATAACTGTTAGGGCAGTTAGGGTTAGCCCCCTTTAGTTCTAAGGTACCCCCCTAACCCCCCCAATAAAGGTTTAACCCCGTGATCACCCCCCGTCGACAGTGTCACTAAGGCTGGGTTCACATTGCAGCGGTTTATGAGAACGGATGTGATTCGCACCGCACTGCAGTGCAAATCACATCTGATCTCTGTGCGATTCGAGTTCAGCCATACAGATAGTATGGCTGAATTCGCGTTGCACCCGCCGCACCCGCCGCAAACTCGCACGGGACCCTTTTTTTGGTCCGCAGCAGAATCGGATCGCATGGGTGTTCACACCATGCGATCCGAGTTTGCAGATCGCACTGTGATATGCGAACTGATCTGGGGGTGTCATTAACATTTCACTGACACTCCCAGCAGTTCGCATAGGGCAGTGTGAACTGCCGCCGGGAGGCATGCGATGCGGGAACCCGCCGCGGATTCGTGGAGTTCCCGCATCGCTCCAATGTGAACCCAGCCTAATAAGCGATCGTTTTTCTGATCGCTGTATTAGTGTCACAGGTGACGCTAGTTAGGCAGGTAGGTATTTAGGTTCGCCGCAGCTTTTTATAGCGCCAGGGACCCCCATATACTACTGCATAAAGCCCCCTGATTGCCCCCTAGTTAACCCTTTCACCAGTGATCACCATATAACTGTTACAGGTGACGCTGGTTGGTTAGTTATTTTTTTATAGTTTCAGGGCACCCGCCATTTATTACCTAGTCTCACTAGTGTACCCGTAAATTAAGGGGTGTCTACTTTCCAAAATGGGGTCATTTGGGGGGGGTTTGTGCCATCTTGGCATTTTATGGCCTTCAAAACTGTAACGCCCTTAGAAAGCCTGAAGGCGGTGCTTGGATTTCGGGGCCCGTACGCTGCTAGGCTCCCAAAAAGTCCCACATATGTGGTATCCCCATACTCAGGAGAAGCAGCAGAATTTATTTTGGGGTGTCATTTCACATATGCCCATGGCATGCGTGAGCAATATATCATTTAGTGACAACTTTGTGAAAAAATAAAATAAAATAAAAAAGTTTGTAATTTTCCCGCAACTTGTGGCAAAATATAAAATATTCCATGGACTCAACATGCCTCTCAGCAAATAACTTGGGGTGTCTACTTTCTAAAATGGGGTCATTTGTGGGGGTTTTGTGCCATCTTGGCATTTTATGGCCTTCAAAACTGTAATAGGTAGTGAGAAGTGAAATCAAAAATTTACGCCCTTAGAAAGCCTGAAGGCGGTGCTTGGTTTTCGGGGCCCCGTACGCGGCTAGGCTCCCAAAAAGTCCCACATATGTGGTATCCCCGTACTCAGGAGAAGCTGCAGAATTTATTTTGGGGTGTCATTTCACATATGCCCATAGCATGTGTGAGCAATATATCATTTAGTGACAACTTTGTGTAAAAAAAAAAAAAAAAAATAAGTTTGTAATTTTCCCGCAACTTGTGGCAAAATATAAAATATTCCATGGACTCAACATGCCTCTCAGCAAATAGCTTGGGGTGTCTACTTTCTAAAATGGGGTCATTTGTGGGGGTTTTGTGCCATCTTGGCATTTTATGGCCTTCAAAACTGTAATAGGTAGTGAGAAGTGAAATCAAAAATTTACGCCCTTAGAAAGCCTGAAGGCGGTGCTTGGTTTTCGGGGCCCCGTACGCGGCTAGGCTCCCAAAAAGTACCACATATGTGGTATCCCCGTACTCAGGAGAAGCAGCAGAATTTATTTTGGGGTGTCATTTCACATATGCCCATAGCATGCATGAGCAATATATCATTTAATGACAACTTTGTGTAAAAAAAAAAAAATATTTTTTTTGTCATTATTCAATCGCTTGAGGCAAAAAAATAAAATATTCAATGGGCTCAACATGCCACTTATCAATTTCCTTAGGGGGTCTACTTTCCAAAATGGGGTCATTTGGGGGGGTTTTGTACTGCCCTGCCATTTTAGCACCTCAAGAAATGAGATAGGCAGTCGTAAACTAAAAGCTGCGTAAATTCCAGAAAACGTACCTTAGTTTGTAGATGTGACAACTTTTGCGCAAACCAATAAATATACAGTTATTGACTTTTTTTTTTACCAAAGACATGTGGCTGAATACATTTTGGCCTAAATGTATGACTAAAATTGAGTTTATTGGATTTTTCTAATAACAAAAATTAGAAAATATCATTTTTTTTCAAAATTTGCGGTCTTTTTACGTTTATATCGCAAAAAATAAAAATCGCAGAGTCAGTCAAATACCTTTAAAAGAAAGCTCTATTTGTGGGAAGAAAAGGACGCAAATTTCGTTTGGGTACAACATTGCATGACCGCGCAATTACCAGTTAAAGCAGCGCAGTGCCAAAGTGTAAAAAGACCTCTGGTCATTTACCAGCAAAATGGTCCGGTCTGAAAGTGGTTAAAGCGGAGGTCCACCCTAAAGTGGACCTTCCGCTCCTCAGAACCCTCCCCCCCTCCGGTGCCACAATCGGCACCTTTCAGGGGGGAGGGGGGTGCAGTTACCTGGATAATCCAGGTAACTGCACCCACTTCCGGGACAGCTCTCTGCGGAAAGGGGCGTAACTTACGCCCCTTTCCGCAAGTGCCCCGCTGCCTGCTGGGAAACACACAGCTCCCAGAGGCAGCGGGGAGCGTCCTTATTGCGCAGCGCAATTCGCGCATGCGCAGTAGGGAACCGGGAAATGAAGCCGAAAGGCTCCATTTCCTGATTCCCATACCCAAGATGGCGGCGGCAGGACCCGACAGACGACCTAGCGATCGGCTTCGGGTGCCGACATCGCGGGCGCGCTGGACAGGTAAGTGTCACTATTTTAAAAGTCAGCAGCTGCAGTATGTGTAGCTGCTGGCTTTTAAAAAAAAAAAAAACGCGGAGTCCCGGTGGACTCCCGCTTTAAGCAACAGACAGCATGGATTCATGAAAGACAGACGTTGTCAGACAAATCTGATTTCTTTTTATGATGTGGTAAGTAAAACCTTGGACAGAGGGGTGGCGGTGGACATGATATACTTGGATTTTGCAAAAGTGTTTGACACAGTTCCGACAACAAAATCCGATCTGACTTTTTCCGATCGTGTGTAGAGAATTCCAACGCACAAAGTGGCACACATGTTCAGAAAAAATTTGGAGACGAAAGCTATTGGCTACTGGGCTCTACATAGTCCCGTCGTACGTTTTGTACATCACCTCGTTCCGAACTATCGGATTTTACCGGCAACTTTGTGCGACCGGGTGGTTCTGGGCAGCTCGGTAGATTGCTTTAAGAACGGACTGTATTATTTCCTAAATGTACTCAATATAACTGGGAGCTAATATTTATAGGTAAAGTTGATCCAAACAAAATTCGATTTGAAGAATGGGGTATCAGGAAGGAATTTTTTTCCCCTGTTGTAGTGAATTGGATCATGCTTTGCTTGTGTTTTGCCTTTCTCTAGATCAACTGTGGGTGAAGGATTGTATATATGGGTTTGTATTTTTTTATTTTTTTTTGGTTGAACTAGATGGACTTGTGTCTTTTTTTTAACCTGACTAGCTATGCAACTGAGGCTACAATTCGCAGAGGATCACCAAAATTGGACAATAGAAGATTGTAAAAATGTTGCCTGGTCTGATGAGTCTTGATTTAGACAGCTGCGACATTCTGATGGTCGGGTCAGAATTTGGTGTAAATAACATGAAAGCATAGATCCATCCTTCCTTGTATCACCAGTTCAGACTGTTGATGGTGTAATGGTGTGGGGGGGATATTTTTTTGGCACACTTTGGGCCCCTTAGTACCAATTGAGCATCGTTTAAATACTACGGCCTACCTGAGTATTGTTGCTGACCATGCCCATCCCTTTATGACTACAGTGTCCCCATCTTCTGATCTCTCCTTCCAGTAGGATAATGCACCATGTCACAAATCTCCAGTCATCTCACCACTGGACAATGAGGTCCCTGTCCTCTAATGACCTCCAAAGTCACCACATCTCATCCAATAGAGCACCTTTGGGATGTGGTGGAATGGGAGATTCCATGGGCGGTGGAGGTGCTCACAGGGCTGGAGGAGATGTTCCGGGACCCATGTGGGTATAGGGCGGAGGTGATGTCAGCGTGGGGGCAGATGCGCCTATACATCTCCTCCAGCCCTGTGAGCACCTCCAGCACCTATGGTTTTCTATTGTCACCAAGACGGGGACACTAAGCAAAGTTGGATTTGACCAAATATACACTCACCGGCCATTTTCTATCATCTTTGCAGTATGATTTGCGCCCATTTATTTTGTATTGATACATACAGCATACCGCACTGGTTTTCTGGGTCGGAGCCAAGGCTTTTTGTCTCATACCCGGAACACAGTAGAGACTATCATAGCAGTTCTCAGCCATTTAGAGAAAGCGATGTATTCTATCAATGAGTTGGAGGTTGTGGCATCATTGTCAGGGCTGGGCTCAGCCCTTCCTTCTCTGAGCTGGCCGCTCAGCTGCCAGCTCCTATCTCTCCACAGTGACTCAGCTGTTGATGATCCTGCTCATCAGTCCTGCTTACTTAAGGCCCCTTTCACACATGCGGATGATATGTCCGTATTTCCTCCATCCGTTTGCGGATGAAATACGAGCATACATTCATCCCTATGGGATAGCGGGTGTCTGCGGATGAACATCCGCAGACACCCGATTTCCTCCGCCTCCGCAACAGTCCGATTCTGCAGACGGAGGAAAATCCTATTTTTCTATCCGTCTGCAGAGCGGATCGGATGAACACGGACAGACGGTCCGTGCTCATCCGATCCCCATAGAGGAGAGCGGAGAGCTGACAGGGCGGTCCCCGCACAGTGTGCGGAGACCGCCCTTTCCGCCGCCGGCTCAGCGGGGACAACGGAGCGATCCCCGCTGACCGAGCGGATCATCACGGGGCGGATCATTACTGATCCGCCCCGTGTGAAAGGGGCCTAAGTCGTCCAGTCCAGAGGAGCTCTGCCTTCACCTTAGTCAACATCACAGAGACTATTCTCCTGCATTCCTCTTGAAAGACTTGCTTGGCTGATATCCCTTCTGGCTCCAGATCCTGCTTGCTGTTTTACTACACTCCTCTCCGGCTCCCTAACATTTGGCTTGTCTGACTATCCATACAAGTTCCTGAACTCTAGCTATGTTTTGCTAAATTTGTTCTATTTAGTTTTATTATTAAACAAGTGTGATTTAACTGTACTGTCTCGGTCTGATTTCATGGTTTCTGACAATCATCAGTCAATCAGAGGAAGCTTTTTATTCATTGATAGAAAATCAAAATCCCTATGGGTTGTCCCTAGAAAAGTAATAAGACAAGTAAAGGCACAAAACACCAAAAATAATATCAATCAAAAAGGGGAAAAAGTCCTCATTCAAAAAATAATACATATACAGATAAAAACGTCCTATATAAATGGCGTCCAATCCGGTACGGATTAATTCAGGGGTTTCCACATACAGGGCTGCCACCAAGGAGAAACTGAAACCAGGTTTGCAAACACTATAATACAAATACAAAGAAGAGGGGCGCCTCTGGGTGCAGATTTTCTTTAAAAATGTAAATTTATTATAAAGCTGTTAAAATTAAACTCACATATTCCATGAGTAATATGGGCATTATGATCGATTCACAATAATTCGCTCCGTCATCCTATCCATCCAGTCCACGATTGTTAACTGTCCCTAGAAAAGTAATGGAGAGGAAATCTTCCAATGGGGACACTAGTTCTGGTGACCTTGGGTGTCTTCAAGGAATTACTTTTTAATTTACAGGGATTTCCTCTCACTTCCTGTTTGGCTATGGGACAGGAAGTGAAGGGAAATCTCTGCAATTGGACACAGATGGGCGAAAAAAAAAATTAGATTGGGTTATAAACCTACATTAGTCTATCCAAATAGAAAAAAAAGGTTTGACTATATTTCTATTTTACAGTAAATTCTATCTTAATCGACAATTGGTTCTTTGGTTGATCTGTTACAAACGCTTTGTGTGTACTATCAAAGCCCTTGTACACACGGTCGGACATTCTGACAACCAAATCCGTCGGATTTTGTCAGACGGATTTTGTCCGAAACTGTTGCATACACACGGTCGGACCAAGTTGTCGGAAAATCCGATCGTTCAAAACGTGATGACGTTATTTCGTTACGACGGGACTACGTTCAGGCTAGTAGCCAATAGCTTTGGTGTAGGAATTTGATCTGAGCATGCGTGGCACTTTGTCTGATCGGAATTCTCTACACATGATCGGACAAAGTCCGATCGGATCATGTTGTCGGAAAATTTTACCGACAAGTTGGAAAACTTGGTCCGTCGGATACTCCAAAGGAAGCAGTCCGATGAAGACCACACACAGTCGGATTATCCGACAAAACGGTCCGATCGGACACATTCCGTCGGAATCTCCGACCGTGTGTACAAGGGCTTATGCTTATAATAAATAAAAGTGACTTGAATACCAGTTGTCTTCAGGGTTCGGCAATAAATTGGACCGTGCTTTTAACTAATTCAGCTCTTTGGGCGTACTACGTATGTCCAAAGAGTGAACCTTTAATCACAAGCTGATGGTTTCAGCAGCAGCCATCAGCCTGTGCGGGTTTTGTAGAGTCGGCGATCAGCTTCAAAGTGAAAGTGATGCGGTAGCTCCCTAGCTACCAACCAGTTTCACAGAACCGGCAACATGGTACCTACCCCTCTTCCAGTAGGTGGCCCGCCCTCCTCCCATGGTTTCCCGAGCTGTCCCACCGGTGGGGGGAGAGAGATTGCAATGAGACCGAGGCAAATCCCTGCCATCAATCTCACATGCAAACAATGTGACCTGAAGTGATGTCACTTCTGGTTTCTGATTCACACTATCCTGGTCAGTACAGCCAGGAGAATCATCTAACCAAGCTGATCTGTGCTTGGTTAGATGGAGTGAAGGGCAGGGGAAGCATTGGGGTCAATTAGACCCCTAATGCCTCCATAAAGAGTACCTTTCACCTGCCCAATGCTATCACATGGGGTTTATTAACCCCTTGTGATAGCAATCAAGTAAAAAATATATATTAAAATAAAAGAAAAAACTAAAAAATATATATTAAAATAAAAGAAAAAAGTAAAAAAAAATATATATATATATATATATATATATATATATATATATATATATATATATATATATATATATTAAAAGAAAAAAAATTGCCGAAAGCTCTTGTAGCCCCACACACCTGTGCAAACACAGAAGAGGGTCGAGGGTGTGCATACGCATGTAAACCGCAGTCACAACATACGTGTGACATATAACCGCAAACGTCAGAGTGAGAACAATACTTCTAGCATAAGAGCTACTAGTTAACGCTAAACTGAGGAGCTGTAAGGACTTTTAAAGCATTACATATTGGGATCTTTGGACACCATAGTTTTATATTTTAAGCACAAATTGGTATAATATTGTGTGGTTTTGCAATAAAATTTATTGTATTATATTTTTTCCTGAAAATTTGTGTTTAATAAACAGTTGCACAAGTATCAAGTGAAACAAAAGTTTGCAACCTTTTCACTTTTTTTTTTTATTCTACAGGGCCTCTGCTTTCAGAAATTTTTTAATGCTATGGGGGTTTAATACATTTTATTGCCAATTTTTTTTTTTTACATGTATGCGGAAAATAAAAACAATTGCTCTGGAGCTGAACTGATTAACCACTTCGCGCCCACCCTTTAGCCAAAAGACGGCTACAGAGCGGACGCTAACTGCCGGGAGGGCGTCCCTGGACGTCCTCGTGTTTATTTCCCTAATGCGCGCCGCCGCGAGCGCACATCAGGGAAGTTCTGTGTTGGCCGTGTCCCTCGGACACAGCCAATCACAGATCGTGCTAAATGGCCAATCACAGTGACCATTTAGCACTCGATCGGGCTATCCACTGATAGGTGATCTCATATGTAAACATATGAGATCATCTCTCATCGCCGGCTCCCAACCTCACACAGAGACAGCGTGTGAGGAGGGAGAGCATCCGTGCTGCAGCTGCAGCGTCTGTGACTGACAGTGAGTGTATACACACACACAGTAAAACACACACACACACACACAGTAAAACACACACACAGTGAAACACACACACACATGCCCACCTGTCCCCAGTGCCACCTATCAGTACCATCTGTCCCCTGTGCCACCTATCAGTGCCATCTGTCCCCAGTGCCACCTGTCAGTGCCATGTGTCCCCAGTGCCACCTATCAATGCCACCTGTCCCCAGTGCTACCTAACAGTGTCATCTGTTCCCAGTACCACCTGTCCCCAGTGCCACCTATCCGTGCCACCTGTCCCTAGTGAAACATGCCACCTGTCCCTAGTGACACGTGTCCCCAGTGCCACCTGTCCCTAGTGCCATGTATCCCCAGCGCCACCTGTCAGTGTCACGTGTCATCAGTGCCACGTATTAGTGCCATCTGTCATCAGTGTCAGGTGTCATCAGTGCCACGTATTAGTGTCATCTGTCATCAGTGCCACGTATTAGTGCCATCTGTCATCAGTGCCACATCAGTGTCACGTGTCATCAGGGACACAGATTAGTTCCATCTGTCATCGGTGTCAAGTGTCATCAGTACCATGTATTAGTGCCATCTGTCGTCAGTGTCACATCAGTGTCATGTGCCTTCAGTGCCATGTATCAGTGCCATCTGCCATCCGTGCCACGTCAGTGTCACGTGTCATCGTCCTGGTGCTCCAGGGCCTTCAAAAGTGTAATAGTTAGTCAACAACTTAGATGTGTAATTTGTGCTCCTAAAACACGTGACGGCGCTCCCTGCATGTTGGGCCTCTCTATGTGGCCAGGCTGTGAAAAAGTCCCACACATGTGGTATCGTAATACTCAGGAGGAGTAGCAGAATTTAATTTGGGGTGTCATTTGTTGTAGACACATGCCATGTGAGAGAAATAACCTATTACAATGACAATTTTGTGGGAAAAAAATAAAAAACAAAAAAATCTTAATTTTGCAAAGAATTGTAGGAAAGAAATGACAACACCAAAAACCTCACTATGCCTCTTACTAAATACCTTGGAATGTCTACTTTCCAAAAAGGAGTAATTTGGGGGGTATTTGTACTTTCCTGACTTGTTCGGGTCGCAAGAAATGAGATCGGCCACCAGTACATCAGATGTGATCAATGTTGTATGATTCGCACCACAGCTTGTAGACTGTCTAACTTTCACAAAGACCAAATAATATCCACTAATTTGGGTTATTTGTACCAAAGATATGTAGCAGTATAAATTATGGCCAAAATTTATGAAGAAAAAATAATAATTTGCATAATTTTATCACAGAAACAAAGAAATATGCGTTTTTTTTTCAAAATTTTCGGTCTTTTTTTCATTTATAGCGCAAAAAAATAAAAAACCCCAGAGGTGATCAAATACCACCAAAAGAAAGCTCTATTTGTGGTAAAAAAAAAGGACAAAGAATTAATTTGGGTACAGTGCTGCATGACTGAGTAATTGTCATTCAAAGTGTGAGAGCACCGAAAGCTGAAAATTGGTCTAGGCAGGAAGGGTGTTTAAGTGCCCAGTAAGCAAGTGGTTAAAGTGATTCTCTCTTCTTCTGAACGCAAACAATGGGGGGAGATTCTGGAAGGGCCAGAGAAAGCAAGGCAATGTTTACCTCTATTGCATGGTAATGATGATGTCACTTTACTGGTATGTAAGAATTGTGCTGAACATATTGTTGACATTGTCTGTGCTTTGGGAAAGCTGCTTCTAATTTAAAAGCAGAGGCGGTGGTGTGAGGTATGAGGTGATCTAATCACTTGCCATCATTGGCTGGGCAGGTGGGGTGACAGTTACATACTTATGAGGTTTACTGTTATGGCAGAGGAATCCTTGTGTATTAATCACATGAGCATGACCGAGGGTAACCTCAGACCAAGACAGAAGTATTGCCCTCTCCAAGTCTAAAAAAACATCCTGAAAGGGAAAATGTGTACATGATTATTTTTTGTATGTATATACATACTGCAGAGCCCATTCACACAGGGGCAACTCCTGATCCGACTTCAGGTCGCCCCTAGTCGCCTCAGGTCGGACAACATTTAAAAAGCAATGTAAGTGAATGAGAGCCGTCTTAATGCACACTACTGAAGTCGCTCCGACTTCAGAAAAGGTTCCTGTACTACTTCTATCCGACTTGTAGGCGACTGGTACCCATTGATTTCAATGGAGATCGCCTCCAAGTCGGATCTCCGTTTATACGGAGGCGACTCTGACAGAATTATCAGCTCCCAAGAGGGAACTCCACGGCAAATTTCTGAAAAAAATTTGGCGTGGGTTCCCCCTCCGAGAGCATACCAGGCCCTTAGGTCTGGTATGGATTCCAAGGGGAACCCCCTACGCCGAAAAAACGGTGTGGGGGTCCCCCCCAGATCCACACCAGACCCTTATCCGAGCACGCTACCCGGCCGGCCAGGAAAGGGGGTGGGGACGAGCGGGCGCCCCCCCCCCTCCTGAGCCGTACCAGGCCGCGTGCCCTCAACATGGGGGGGGGTGCCTTGGGGGAGGGGGGGCGTGCGGCCCCCCCACCCCAAAGCACCTTGTCCCCATGTCGATGAGGACAAGGGCCTCTTCCCGACAACCCTGGCCGTTGGTTGTCGGGGTCTGCGGGCGGGGGGCTTATCGGAATCCGGGAGCCCCCTTTAATAAGGGGGCCCCCGGATACCGGCCCCCCACCCTATGTGAATGAGTATGGGGTACAATGTACCCCTACCCATTCACCTGTGGAAAAAAAGTACAAAAAAAAAACACAACACAGGGAAAAAATATTTTATTGCACAGCTCCGGGGGTCTTCCGTCTTCGGGGGTCTTCTCGCCGGACTCCTCCGCTATCTTCTTGTAGCTCTTTTACTAGCGGAGGAGTCCGGCTTTCTTCCTCCCCGCCGCCGGCCTCTTCTCCCGACTTCGGGGGTCTTGTCCCCCTCTTCGGTTCTTCTGCCGGGCCACCGCGCCTTCTTATAGCTCTTTTACAGGCGGTGGCCCGGTCTTCTGTCGTCGTCGCCGCCGCCGCCGCCGCCGCCGCCGCCGCCGCCGCCGCCGCCTCCTTCCGTTCTTCTTCTTCTTCTTCTTCTCCAGGAGATGTTGACACGACGCTCTCTCCGGCCGGAATGCCAGAGCCGCCCTGCGCTGCCACTTATATAGGGACAATGGGGCGGTGTCACATGGGTTGATGTCACATGGGTTGGTTACATGGGTTGATGTCACATGGTGACCCCGCCCCCTTACCATGTGACATCAACCCATGTGACCAACCCATGTGACATCAACCCATGTGACACCGCCCCATTGTCCCTATATAAGTGGCAGCGCAGGGCGGCTCTGGCATTCCGGCCGGAGAGAGCGTCGTGTCAACATCTCCTGGAGAAGAAGAAGAAGAAGAACGGAAGGCGGCGGCGGCGACGACAGAAGACCGGGCCACCGCCTGTAAAAGAGCTATAAGAAGGCGCGGTGGCCCGGCAGAAGAACCGAAGAGGGGGACAAGACCCCCGAAGTCGGGAGAAGAGGCCGGCGGCGGGGAGGAAGAAAGCCGGACTCCTCCGCTAGTAAAAGAGCTACAAGAAGATAGCGGAGGAGTCCGGCGAGAAGACCCCCGAAGACGGAAGACCCCCGGAGCTGTGCAATAAAATATTTTTTCCCTGTGTTGTGTTTTTTTTTTGTACTTTTTTTCCACAGGTGAATGGGTAGGGGTACATTGTACCCCATACTCATTCACATAGGGTGGGGGGCCGGTATCCGGGGGCCCCCTTATTAAAGGGGGCTCCCGGATTCCGATAAGCCCCCCGCCCGCAGACCCCGACAACCAACGGCCAGGGTTGTCGGGAAGAGGCCCTTGTCCTCATCGACATGGGGACAAGGTGCTTTGGGGTGGGGGGGCCGCACGCCCCCCCTCCCCCAAGGCACCCCCCCCATGTTGAGGGCACGCGGCCTGGTACGGCTCAGGAGGGGGGGGGCCGCCCGCTCGTCCCCACCCCCTTTCCTGGCCGGCCGGGTAGCGTGCTCGGATAAGGGTCTGGTGTGGATCTGGGGGGGACCCCCACGCCGTTTTTTCGGCGTAGGGGGTTCCCCTTGGAATCCATACCAGACCTAAGGGCCTGGTATGCTCTCGGAGGGGGAACCCACGCCAAATTTTTTTCAGAAATTTGCCGTGGAGTTCCCCCTTGAGCTCATTCTCTGCTTGGCCTCGGCAAAAGTCGCCTGGCCTGGGGCGACATGTAAGTCGTCCCAAGTCGGGCTTGAAGTCATCACAAGTCGTTTTGAAGTCGTCCCAAGTCGCGCTGTGATCTTAACTCAAGTCGTGTCCAAGTTGCCTGACTCAAGTCGCCTACAAGTCGTGTTGCCCCTGTGTGAATGGGCTCTGTGTGTGTGGTGTATAAATATATATATATATATATATATAATTGTTTTATGTGTTTATTAAATGTATATAAAGTGCCTTGAAAAAGTATTCACACCCCTTGAAATTTTCCAAATTTTGTCATGTTACAACCAAAAACGTAAATGTATTTTATTGGGATTTTATGTGATAGACCAACACAAAGTGACACATAACGGTGAAGTGGAAGGAAAATTATACCGTATATACTCGAGTATAGGTCGATCCGAATATAAGCCGAGGCCCCTAATTTACCACAAAAAAACTGGGAAAACTTATTGACTCGTGTATAAGCTGAGGGTGAGACATCCCTGTGTCCATCCCTGTGTCCCGTCTATCCCTGTGTCCATCCCTGTGTCCCGTCTATCCCTGTGTCCATCCCTGTGTCCCGTCCATCCCTGTGTCCATCCCTGTGTCCCGTCCATCCCTGTGTCCATCCCTGTGTCCCGTCCATCCCTGTGTCCATCCCTGTGTCCCGTCCATCCCTGTGTCCCGTCCATCCCTGTGTCCATCCCTGTGTCCCGTCCATCCCTGTGTCCATCCCTGTGTCCCGTCCATCCCTGTGTCCATCCCTGTGTCCATCCCTGTGTCCCGTCCATCCCTGTGTCCATCCCTGTGTCCCGTCCATCCCTGTGTCCATCCCTGTATCCCGTCCATCCCTGTGTCCATCCCTGTGTCCCGTCCATCCCTGTGTCCATCCCTGTGTCCCGTCTATCCCTGTGTCCCGTCCATCCCTGTGTCCATCCCTGTGTCCCGTCTATCCCTGTGTCCATCCCTGTGTCCCGTCCATCCCTGTGTCCATCCCTGTGTCCATCCCTGTGTCCCGTCCATCCCTGTGTCCATCCCTGTGTCCCGTCCATCCCTGTGTCCATCCCTGTGTCCCGTCCCTCCCTGTGTCCATCCCTGTGTCCCGTCCATCCCTGTGTCCATCCCTGTGTCCCGTCCCTCCCTGTGTCCATCCCTGTGTCCCATCCATCCCTGTGTCCATCCCTGTGTCCCGTCCATCCCTGTGTCCATCCCTGTGTCCCGTCCATCCCTGTGTCCATCCCTGTGTCCATCCCTGTGTCCCGTCCATACCTGTGTCCATCCCTGTGTCCATCCCTGTGTCCCGTCCATACCTGTGTCCATCCCTGTGTCCCGTCCATCCCTGTGTCCCGTCCATCCCTGTGTCCATCCCTGCCTACCTGTGCCAATCTGCAGCCTCTGTGTGCCATGCCGCACCTCTCCTCCTCGTCTGACAGACGGCGGCCATTCCACTGTTCAAAAGCCGCGCCTCTCTGTCTGTGATAGGCGGAACACTCAATTTCCCAGCAGTCAGTGTTCCGCCTATCACAGACATCCTCTCATCCTCGTCCGTAGTACGAGGATGAGCGGATGTCCGTGATAGGCGGACCACTGACTGCTGGGAAATTGAGTGTTCCGCCTATCACAGACAGGGAGGCGCGGCTTTTGAATAGTGGAATGGCCGCCGTCTGTCTACCTGATCTTCGTGACTCGAGTATAAGCCGAGGGGGGCACTTTCAGCCTAAAAAAAGGGGCTGAAAATCTCGGCTTATACTTGAGTATATACGGTAAATGTTTTTCAATTTTTTTTACAAATAAATTTGTGAAAAGTGTGGGGGGTACATTTGTATAGCGCCCCCCGGAGACAATACTTTGTAGAACCTCCTTTCACTGCAATTACAGCTGCAAGTCTTTTTGGGGATGTCTCTACCAGCTTTGCACATCTAGAGAGGGACATTTCTGCCCATTCTTCTTTGCAAAATATCACAAGCTCTGTCTGATTTGATGGAGAGCGTCTGTGAACAGCAATTTTGAATGTTGTTTTCTTGTCACAGATTCTTAATTGGATTTAGGTCTGGACTGTGACTGGGACATTCTAAGCCCTTGTACACACGGGCGGACATTCTGACAACCAAATCCGTTGGATTTTGTCCGAAACTGTTGCATACACACGGTCGCACAAAGTTCTCTGAAAATCCGATTGTTCAGAACGTGATGACGTTATTTTGTTACAATGGGACTACGTTCAGGCTAGTAGCCAATAGCTTTGGTCTAGGAATTTGATCTGAGCATGCATGGCACTTTGTCCGATCGGAATTCTCTACACATGATCGGACACAGTCCGATGGAGCCCACACACTGTCGGATTATCCGACAACATGGCCCGATCAGACATTTTCCATCGGAATGTCTGACCGTGCGTACAAGAGCTAACAGGTTATTTTCTAAGATTGCCCTGTATTTGGCTCCATCCATCTTCCCATCAACTCTGACCAGCTTCCCTGTCCCTGCTGAAGAAAAGCATCCCCACCACATGATGCTGCCACCATCATGTTTCACGGTGGGGATGTTGTGTTCAGGGTGATGTGCAGTGTTAGTTTCCCCCACACATAACGTTTTGCTTTCAGGCCAAAAAGTTCAATATTGGTCTCATCTGACCAGAGCACCTTCTTCCACAGGTTTGCTGTGTCCCCCACATGGCTTCTCACAAACTGCAAATTGGACTTCTTATGTCTTTCTTTCACCAATGTCTTTCTTCTTCTCACTCTTCCATAAAGGGCAGATTTGTGGAGAGCACCACTAATAGTTGTCCTGTGGACAGATTCTCCCCCCTGAGCTGTGGATCTCTGCAGCTCCTTCAGAGTTACCATGGACCTCTTGGCTGCTTCTCTGATGAATGCTCTCCTTGCTCGGCCTGTCAGTTTAGGTGGACGGCCATGTCTTGGTAGGTTTGCAGTTGTGCCACACTCTTTCCATTTTAGGATGATGGATTGAACAGAGCTCCGTAGGATGTTCAAAGCTTGGGATATTTTTTTTTATAACCTCACACTGCTTTAAACTTCCCCACAACTTTATCCCTGACCTGTCTGGTGTGTTCCTTGGCCTTCATGATGCTGTTCTCAACAAACCTCTGAGGGCTTCACATAACAGCTGTATTTATACTGAGATTAAATTACATACAGGTGGACTCTATTTACTAATTAGGTGACTTCTGAAGGCAATTGGTTCCACTAGATTTTAGGGGTATCAGAGTAAAGGGGGCTGAATACAAATACACTCCACGCTTTTCACATATTTATTTGTAAAAGATTTTAAAAAACATTCCACTTCACGATTATTTGCCACTTTGTGTTGGTTTATCACATAAAATCCCAATAAAATACATTCACGTTTTTGGTTGTAACATGACAAAATGTGGAAATTTTCAAGGGGTGTGAATACATTTTCAAGACACTGTATACAATATTTAAAATCAAGTAAATAAATATACATAATATATAAATTCACATTGCCGCGCTTAGTATAATAACCAAAAGACATGCAAACAAATATTGTGTCATAATACAGTAAATGTGAAAAGAAAAATATGAATAACAGTCCAATATATCCAAATCAAAAATCCACCAATGTGAAGATAAGAGGAATCTTGTATTTCCAGATGTGGGAAAGTCCGTTCATTTCAAAAGTATGGAAGACTAGCACACACACGGCCGTATTGTCTGCCGGACTGCGAGTTCGGAGGACAGTTTTTGAGTCAAAACTACTTTCTAATGCCACGTACACACGAGCGGACTGTATGGCGTACTTAGTCCGTCATACAATCCGACGGACAATCCGTCATACTTTCGACTGAACGGACTTGACCACACATGGATACCCAAACAGTCCGTCGAAAGCTTGCGCGATGACGTGTACAGCACGTACGACGGGACTAGAAATAGGAAGTCCAATACACAGCAAAGCACCCTTCCGCCGTGTAAATCCTTTCTGGGCATGCGCCATTCTTAGTCCGTCGAACTAGCCTACTGACGAGTGGATTGTCCGCTGAAACCAAAGTACGACGGACAGAATTTCGAAAAATCCGAAATACTTAGTACGCCAGACTGCACGCTGAAAAAGTCCGCTGAAGCCCACACACGAGCGAACTGTCCGCTGAAATGTGTTTCGACGGACTAAGTACGCCATACAGTCCGCCCGTGTGTACGCGGACTGTTGGGTAAAAAAACTTTTCCGCCGGATAGTTTGATCGTGTGTATGCGGCATTACTCTTTCCAGTGGAGGCATGGCAATTTCTGAAAAGATGGTATAAGCAGTGTCCATTTGTTCCAGGGTAGTTTCCTCCGCAGTCCCCGCGGTGGAAGTAGCAGTGTCTCTCTCTGGAACATCAACAACAACCGGTGTGACCTTTGTGGAAGGCCTCACCATCAGGGCGGGAACAACCAGTTTGTCTGTTATCATACCCGTGGCTAGGGATGAGCCGAACACCCCCCGGTTCAGTTCGCACCAGACCTTTCGAACGGACCGAAAATTTGTGTGAGCTTTAGAACCCCATTGAAGTCTATGGGACTCGAATGTTTGAAATAAAAAGTGCTAATTTTAATGGCAAATATGCAAGATATTGTCCTAAAAAGGGTTTGGGCACAGGGGACATGGGTCAATGCCTAAAATGTTTTTTAAAACAGCCGTTTTTTCGGGAGCACTGATTTTAATGATGATAAAAGTGAAATATTCCTTTAAATATCGTGCCTGGGGGGTGTCTATAGTATGCCTGTGAAGTGCCACGTGTTTCCCGTGTTTAGAACAGTCCCTGCACAAAATTACATTTAACGGAAAAAAAGTAATTTAAAACTGCTTGCGGTTTTAATGTAATATCTGGTCCCGGTAATATGGATGAAAATCATTGAGAAAAATTGCATAGGTAGCCCCCCCCCTGCCCCTTAGCAGCCCCTTTCGGTCTCGTACGGATATTAAAGGAAACACCGTACCCATATTAAAAAAAGGAAAGGCGTGGGGCCCCCAGGCACTATATACTCAGAACAGCAGTATATAGGCGGTGCAAACAAGACAGGGACTGTGTAGGTTTGTTGTGTTAAGTAGAATCTGTTTGTAATTTTGAACTGGTAGATTTTTAAAGTGTAGCTCCAGTCAAAAAATCTATTTTTAAGCTTTTAGGAACACATAGGGAAGGGTTATCACCCCTGTATCATTTTTTTTGTCGTCCCTCTTTTTTCATCTCACTTCCTGTTGTCTTCTTCCGTTTGCATGTAGGAGACGTTTGTAAGTTGGATGTTTGAAAATAGGGGCCTGCCCTATATGCTCCGCAGAAATGGGGGCCTAAGGTGTTGGTGTTGCCACAACACTGTAAGCCCTCAAAGTGACTCTTGGTGGGCACTGCAGCGCCCTGCTGTGAATGATTATATCAAGAATTGTAATTACATGCCATTGTTGAACAGTGGTAGAAAAATTGGGCCTTTGGTGATTGTAGTGGTGGTGCTGGTACCACAACACTATAAGTCCTCACAGTTACTCTCAGTGGGTACAGGAACGGGCTCTGCTGTGAAATATTATATCAAGAATTGTAATTACATGCCCCTGTTAAACAGGGGCTGAACAATTGGGCCTTAAGGGGTTGTAAAGGTTTGTTTTTTATTTTCTACATAGGTTCCTCTAAGCTAGTGCATTGTTGGTTCACTTACCTTTTCCTTTGATTTCCCTTCTAAATGTTTTTTTTCTTTGTCTGAATATCTCACTTCCTGTTTCTCCTCAGTAAACTTCTCACCATCATCCGAGCTGGTGGTTAGTCAGCCAGAACAGCTTACTGAACAGCTTACTGAGGAGGAACAGGAAGTGAGAAATTCAGACAAAGAAAACAAAGAAAAAAAACATTTATAAGGGAAATCGAAGGAAAAGGTAAGTGAACCAACAATGCACTAGCTTATAGGAACCTATTTAGAAAATAAAAAATGAACCTTTACAACCCCTTTAGGCACTGCTTGATGGTGCCACAACACTGCAACCTCTCCCAGATACTCTAGTTGGAGTGTAGGAATGAGCCCTGCTGCAAAGCATTGCATCAAAAATTGTAATTACAAGCCCCTGATAAAATGGGGCTGAAAAATTGGGCCTTAGGCACTGGTGCTGGTGCCACGACACTGCAACATCTCCCATATACTCTAGTTGTAGTGCAGGAATGAGCCCTGCTGCAAAGCATTGCATCAAAAAGTGTATTACATGCCCCTGTTAAACAGGGGCTGAAAAATTGGGCCCATACACTGCAACCTCTACCATATACTCTAGTTGTCGTGCAGGAATGAGCCCTGCTGCAAAGCATTGCATCAAAAATTGTAATTACAAGCCCCTGTTAAACAGGGGCTGAAAAATTGGGCCTTAGGCACTGGTACTGGTGCCACGACACTGCAACCTCTCCCATATACTCTATTTGGAGTGCAGGAATGAGCCCTGCTGCAAAGAATTGCATCGAAAATTGTAAGTACACACCCCTGTTAAACAGGGGCTGAAAAATTGGGCTGGTGGCATCACCCAGAACCAAAAATGTTCTTCCAAGATATCAGCAGAGGAGGAAGAGGATAGACAGTCAACATAACAGGACAGTCACTCAGCATCAGCATAGGCAGTCTTGAAGGGATGTGATATTTCAAAAAAAAATATTCGGTTACATCAGCTTCAGGTGCTTGGTAGCTGGTGGTAATCCAAGATTGATTCATCTTTATGAAGGTCAGTCGATCAACCGAGTCGATGGACAGGTGCACCCTGTGATCGGTTACAAAGCCACCAGCAGCACTGAAGGTGCGTTCCGAAAGAACGCTGGATGCTGGACAGGCCAGTAGCTCAATTGCATACTGTGCAAGCTCTGGCCAGTGATCACTGATGCATGCACTGTCACTGCTCACCATCCTTGTGACCTCCTCAAAAGGGGAAAGGACAGTGCATGCATCCCCGATCATGCCCGACTGGCGTGGTGAGAAAAAACCGAGCTCCCCTGACCCTGTCCTGGTGCAGTAGTCACACAGGTACTCATTGATGACCCCCTGCTGTGTGTGCAGCAGCTGCAGCATGGCCAACATTGAGTACCACGTGGTGGGCATGTCACATATAAGGCGGTTCTTGGGCAGGTTCAACTCCTTTTGGAGCTCAGCCAGCCGAGCACTAGCATTAAATGATCGGCGGAAATGCACACAGACTTTCCTGGCCTGCTTCAGGACATCCTGTAAGCCCGGGTTCCTGCCCAAGAACTTCTGCACCACCAGGTTAAGGACGTGAGCCACACAGGGCACATGGGTCAGTTGTCCCTGTCGGAGGGCGGTGAGGAGGTTGGTGCCATTGTCGCAAACCACCATTCCTGGCTTAAGCTGGCGTGGTGTCAACCACCTCTCAGCCTGCCCCTGCAGAGCTAACAAAATCTCTGCCCCAGTGTGGCTCTTGTCCCCCCAAAAAAACAGCACGGCATGGCATCTTTTTGCCTGCGTACTTACGTAGCCCCTTGAGCGCCTACGGACCACCCCTAGTTCCGAGAACAGAGCACTGGAAGAGGCCATGGAGGAAGAAGAAGGGGAGGGGGTGCAGGAGAGAGGTGTGTCACAACCAGTAGTAGCATTTTGGAGGCGTGGTGGCGGAACAACCTCCAACACTACTGCACCTTGTCCTGCATCCTTCCCAGCTGCCAGAAGAGTGACCCAATGGGCCGTGAAAGATAGGTAACGTCCATGTCCATGTCTGCTGGACCATGAGTCAGCGGTAATATGCATCTTACCGCTGACTGCCCTGTCCAGCGAGGCAAGGACATTGCCTTCCACATGCCGGTAGAGAGTCGGAATTGCCTTCCGTGAGAAAAAGTGGCGTTTGGGGACCTGCCTCTGAGGAATCGCACATTGCACAAACTCACGGAAGGGGGCCGAATCTACCAACTGAAAAGGCAGCAGTTGAAGTGCTAGAAATTTAGCCAAGCTAGCATTCAACCGCTGGGCATGGGTTGATACAGGTGTATACTGTGCTGGAGGCACACAACACCCACTAACTCCTGCAGATGGCTGTATTAGAGAACCCCAGCAATAATGGGTAGATACGGGTGTATATTGTGCTGTGCTGGAGGCACACAACACCCACTAACTCCTGCAGATGGCTGTATTAGAGAACAACAGCAATAAAGGGTAGATACAGGTGTATATTGTGCTGGAGGCACACAACACCCACTAACTCCTGAAGATGGCTGTATTAGACAACTCCAGAAATAAAGGGTAGATACAGGTGTATATTGTGCTGTGCTGGAGGCACACAACACCCACTAATTCCTGCAGATGGCTGTATTAGAGAACTCCAGCAATAAAGGGTAGATACAGGTGTATACTGCGCTGGAAGCACACAACACCCACTAACTCCTGCAAATGGCTGTATAAGAGAACTCCAGCAATAAAGGGTAGATACAGGTGTATATTGTGCTGTGCTGGAGGCACACAACACCCACTAACTCCTGCAGATGGCTCTATTAGAGAACAGCAATAAAGGGTAAATACAGATGTATACTGCGCTGGAGGCACACAACACCTACTAACTCCCTCAGACGCCAGAACACTACACAAGGCCGCCACGCTGGTGGCCTTATATAGTGTGGGGCGTGTACTAAACACCCTGAGCTATAATTGGCCACAGGCATCCTGCCTATGGCCAATTATGGCTCTCCTCGCTGCTGGCGCTGTGATTGGCCAAGCATGCGGGGTCACAGTGCATGCTTGGCCAATCATGTGCCAGCAATGCACTGCGATGGCACAGTGCATTGTGGGCCGTCAGCACCACACGAATTTGGCGTGAACGGCCCACAGAGTTCTGGCTTCGCCGAACGAGCGAACAGCCGGTGTTTAAATCAAACACGCGTTCGACTCAAACACCAAGCTCTTCCCTACCCGTGGCCCAGTCCATGCGGTAGGCCCTTGGCGGCCCAATCAGCTGGTCCACCTTGAAGACGTATACTCCACACTTGCCACATCTAGAGAATGGCCGAGGGTTGGCGACCAGGCCGTTGCATTTTCCGCACAGCATACCCAGGCCATCGACGTCTCCAGTAGTGTAGAGCAGGAACCGCCCTTACTGTAGCAAGCAAATGCTTGTGTCCGTAAACACCGACCCGAGTGGCGATGTTCCTCCGAGACCCCTCCCCAAGGGCATCCTGGGTCCTGGAACAGGTTACACTCCCGGTACATGGTTCATTCCCATGAATTTTTCTATTCTCCAACTCCTAAAAAGTAAACTCAGTCCTTCCTTCCGCAACACACACTCACCCGGTGCCTCGTGCAGGGAAAAGCTCAGACTCCTCCCACTGGGCTCCTCCCATGCTTACGCACCTCAGTGAAAGTCTTTCCAAAATGGCGCTGATCTCTGTGGCGTAGTTCGAAAAACACATTCTTCACCCTCTGTTCCAAGGCCTTGCGAGGTAACGGTAAATCCCGAACGACGAGCACCCACGTGTAGTGGCCATAACCCTTTGCAGGGCGGCCTTGACTGAATGGGCTTACCGGTTACCTTCTCCTGGCCTGCTCCTCTGCGTCATGGGTGAAGAACTCAGGTACTTTGAACTGCTGGTTTAACAAGTCTCTACTTCCACCCAGAGAGTAGCCACTCGCAGCTGGGTACTTCAAGGCTGAATAGACCTCTAGCCAAAGATCATGGCAGTCAGCACGTTGACTCAAAACTTGAACAATCAACTGGAGATGAACAGGAACCTTTTTCCAACCGTACCTGGTACTTTTTCCTGCTTCGTTTGTGGTGCTGGAAAAGTGTGAACTCATCAATGTCCTTCCCAACTCAGTAACCAGGCATTTCTCAGGGTGCCACTTGCTGGACCTCCTCCGAAGAGTACACCCCCAGTCACTTCCATGAGCTGTGGTGTCCCTCCAAGCCGACAGCACACCCGGACACTTTGAATCCTCCCTCAGTTACAGCACCTTGGACCAGCAGGTTCTGAGACTCTGGAGCATTCGGAACCCTACCCCAGACCAGTCTATCAGGGGCCACTGACAAGAACATGCTGCGGGATGTCAGACACCCTATGACCGGGACCCCTCAAGGGGCTACCCCGGTCCTGGAACCAGAACAGACCACATAGGTCTCACGAACAACTCCGGAACCCCGAACACGTGACCCACACCTGCTTAAGTACCCCCTCCCAGACTCCTCAGTGGGACCGGCACTCCTGCTGATTGGCTCCGAGAGGGCCATACCCAAACACCCAACCAGGCCTGGTTCTAGCCTGTCATGTGCACCTCACCATTCACATGACAGGGCAGAACTTCAAACATGGCCTGGCCAGACTGGTGTTAAGGCTTACCTACACAATTAACCCTCAGAACCGTAGGGTCCTGAGGCAAAAACTAAATTTTTTTTTCAAATATAAAGTTTATTGTATACAACTCCGGATGAGGGCATACCCCACAATACAAACAGAAAAAACAATTAGAGCCATAAATACAGAAAGCATTCCGGTACAAGAAAGAGTAACAACCCGAGTAATGCAATGATTGGAAACATGTGTAAGGGATCTTCCCGGGGTAGGGTGTGTTTGGAGACAGTTCACAGCAGACTTGGAATTTATAAAGCAGATCTTGGCGTTTATTCGTGGTACAAACAGTCCAGCAAACAAAATATACAGCAACACCGTGCTTTCTAAGTACAACAAAAATAAAAGTCCTAGCCCGGCTGGGCGCTTACTAACAGGTTCTGCTCACCTATCTGACACTTACAAACACAGCGTCTTTCACCTGGATATCGCAGGGTGAGTTTTAGCTCCAGCAGTGGCAGTGCTTGCAGCTTCCTCCAACACACAGATTGTTCATTCCCTGGCTGAGAGCGATCACCTGCAGACTCTGCAGAGCCTTTAGCTTCCCAGGCTAATTAGGATCAAAGCTCACCTGATCCCAAACCCAGAACTGGATCGGGGGATGTGGAATGACAGGTCCCTCTACCAAACCTACCTGCCATTCCATATAAACCCAGGCCCGGCAAAATTTAAATAACAACTCAGCAGCATATCGCTGCTGAGAAACTGATCCATCCTGGATTTACCATCTCACACTGTGTAGCAACCTAGGTGAGATGTACACCCCCTCAACCACTTCTCCAGTGACATGTCTACATATCCCCCCCCTCTTTTTCAGACCGGAGGGCTGAGCCTTTTGTCCCCACAGACAACTTACCCTTGACAATGCGTCAGCATTTGCCTGTAATTTCCCTGGCCTGTATTCCACAGTGAAATTAAAGTTTTGTAGGGAGAGAAACCATCTAGTCACTCTTGCATTTCTCTCCTTGTTTAACTTCATCCATGTTAGGGGGGCATGGTCTGTCACCAACTTGAATTTCCTGCCTAGCAAGTAATACTTTAACGATTCTAGGGCCCACTTTACTGCCAAACATTCTCGCTCCACAATGGCATAATTTTTCTCGGCCGGGGTTAGTTTTCTACTCAAGTACGTCACTGGATGCTCCTCACCATTCACTATTTGTGAGAGTACTGCACCTAAGCCTGTGTTAGAGGCATCTGTCTGGACCAGAAATTCTCGCCTGAAATCGGGGGTAACTAAGACAGGTGGTTGGCACAAGGCAGACTTAAGGCTTTGGAAAGCCTTCTCGGCCTCTGGGGTCCACGTGACCATTGCTGTCTTTCCGCCCTTTGTCAAGTCAGTTAGTGGAGCAGCAACTGAGGCAAAGTTCGGCACAAATCTACGGTAATACCCCGTAATACCCAGGAAAGCTCTAACCTGTTTCCTTGTCAGGGGTCTAGGCCAATTCTGTATTGCCTCAATTTTATTTAGCTGTGGCTTAATCAACCCTCTCCCAATAATGTAGCCTAGATATTTGGCCTCTTCTAGGGCTAGAGCACACTTCTCGGCATTTATGGTCAACCCCGCATCACTTATGGCATCCAACACGGCCTGTACCTTACAGAGGTGACTTTCCCAATCAGGGCTAAAAATGACCACATCATCGAGGTAGGCAGCTGAGTAATCACGATGTGGTCGCAGAATCAAGTCCATCAACCTCTGGAAAGTTGCAGGCGCTCCATGTAACCCGAATGGCATCACTACATACTGGAATAGCCCATCAGGGGTGGAGAATGCAGTTTTCTCTTTAGCCTCACCAGAAAGTGGAATCTGCCAGTAGCCCTTTGTGAGATCGAGGGTGGTTATGTACCTGGCGTTACCCAACTTCTCAATCAACTCATCTACCCTGGGCATAGGATACGCATCGAACTTGGAGATCTCATTCAACTTTCTGAAATCGTTACAGAACCTCCAAGTTCCATTGGGCTTTGGGATTAGCACAATTGGGCTGGACCATTCACTCTGGGACACCTCAATTACCCCCAGATCAAGCATACGTTTTACCTCGGCAGATACGGCTTCCCTACGTGCCTCGGGTATCCTATAGGGCTTAAGGTTTACTCTGCTTCTAGGCTCAGTTTCAATGTGATGATGGATGAGGTGGGTACGCCCTGGGAGGTCAGAGAACTTGTTTTTGTTTTTCTGTAAAAATTCCTGAACCTCCTGTTTCTGTGACACTGATAGAGTATCACCTAGCTTGACTGGAGGGATTGGTGGTGACAAATTATTAACAGTATTTGTCGCCACCAAGGATTCCCTGTCTTTCCAGGGCTTGATCAAGTTTATGTGATAAACTTGGAAAGGCTTCCTTCTACCTGGTTGGTGCACCTTGTAGTTCACCTCACTGACCTTTTCAACAATTTCATAGGGACCTTGCCACTTCGCCAAGAATTTACTCTCAACAGTGGGGACTAGTATAAGGACCCTATCGCCTGGGTTGAATGTCCTGATTCTTGCGGACCGGTTGTAAATTCTACTTTGGGCCTCTTGAGCCCTCTGGAGGTGTTCCCTTACCAGGGGCATTACAGTGGCTATACGGTCCTGCATTTGTGCTACATGCTCAATAACACTCTTGTATGGGGTGGACTCATTCTCCCATGTCTCTTTTGCAATGTCTAGTAGACCCCTAGGGTGATGACCATAGACCAACTCGAATGGTGAGAACCCTGTGGACGCTTGGGGCACCTCCCTAATAGCAAACATGAGGTAGGGTAATAAATGATCCCAGTCACGCCCATCTTTTGCCACCACTTTCTTCAACATATGTTTCAAAGTTTTATTAAATCTCTCCACCAATCCGTCCGTCTGGGGGTGGTACACAGAGGTACGGATGTGTGAGATTTTAAATAGTCTGCATAATTCCTTCATTACTTTCGACATAAATGGCGTACCTTGGTCAGTTAGGATTTCTTTGGGGATCCCAGTCCTAGAGAACATATAAAACAACTCACGTGCAATTGTTTTAGATGCAGTGTTTCTTAAGGGTACAGCCTCAGGATAGCGGGTCGCATAATCCAGGACTACCAAAATATACTGGTGTCCTCTAGCTGACTTTACAATGGGACCCACTAAATCCATGGCAATACGCTCAAAAGGCACCTCTATAATAGGGAGCGAAACCAAAGGACTGCGAAAATGTGACACTGGGGCACTAACCTGACATGTGGGGCACGACTCACAGTATTTTTTAATGTCATCATATATGGCCGGCCAAAAAAACCTCTGGAGAACCCTCTCTCGCGTTTTGTCAGTCCCCAAGTGTCCCCCAAGAACATGGTTATGTGCCATGTCAAGCACCTGACGCCGGTACGGCTTAGGTACCAGAAGCTGTTCCACAATCTCATCCTTAACCTTATTGACTCTATAGAAAAGATCATTAGTCACCGAAAAATGTGGAAATCTTTTTTCAGCATCTGGTTCCTGAGGTACCCCGTTCATAACAGCAACCTGCTCTCTCGCATTTTTGAGAGTGGGGTCCTGTAATTGTGCAGCCCCAAAATTATCGCTAGACACCTCTAAGTCTAGTATATTTTGCTCAGTGGGAGGAGCCTCCTCCTCCCCAGCCAGGACCTGCAAAGGAAAACAATCATTTTCATCCTGCACACTTTTATCATTCACAGTGGACAAGGCAACCACCTTAGAGGTATCCTCACTCCTTTTGGGGATTTTTCTTTTTTCCCAGAGAGCCCAGAATAAAGGAAAATCGCGCCCCAATATTACATTATGCATGAGGTCTTTAACCACACCCACTTCATATTGTACTGTGCCTTGTTCAGTCCCGACTTTAGCCAGCACTATAGGGTACACTTTTGTATCACCATGTATACACACAACGCTCATATGCTTTTTAGACTCTAAGTCCCCAGTCACCAGGCTAGCATGCACCAAGGTTACAAGGCTTCCTGAGTCCATTAACGCTTTAACAGGAAAGTCATTGATTGTAATATCGCAGATTTGCGGTTCAGTCTCTAGTCCAGGAACTGCAGCACAAGATGGTTCCGCAAATAGCGACTGACGCCGGCTAGCGTCACATTCCATGGGTTCAGAGGTAAGAGGGCAATGGGCCGACACGTGTCCCGCCTCATGGCATCTCCAACACTGGATAGGGCCTGGTCTCTTTGGCAAGGAGTCTTTTCGAGAGCCCCTTAGCCACCCGGGACCATCACCAGTCTTTTGTCCCTGAGACACCACTTGAGTCCTTTTCCCCCCATCAGCACCCCTCCACACTCCCCCAATAGATGGAAGTCTCTTACCAGCCGACGGCACAGATCTGGCGCTCCGGGGAGGTGAAGATGCTGCAGGAACATCACGGAGGTAGTCCTCAGTCGCCTGGAACCTCTCCACAAGGTTGACAAGTTCGTTTGCATTCTTAGGATCACCTTGTCCCACCCAGCGTTGCAAGTCAGTAGGAAGGGCTCGGAGGTAGCGATCCATCACGACCTTCTCTAGGATTTGTGCAGGAGTAGAAGTGTCTGGCTCCAACCACTTTCTTGCCAAATGGATTAGGTCATACATCTGGGACCTCGCTGATTTGTCCAGACTGTAGCTCCAGTTGCGTACCCTCCGGGCACGGACTGCAGTAGTAACTCCTAGTCGGGCAAGTATCTCCTCTTTTAGCCGAGTATAGTCCTTAACCTCTTGCTCACTGAGGTCATAGTAGGCCTTTTGGGGTTCACCTGTTAAATAGGGCGCAATTACCTCTGCCCACTCAGCGGCTGGTAACTTCTCTCGCTCAGCCACGCGCTCAAATACTGTTAGATAGGCCTCAACATCGTCCTCAGCAGTCATCTTTTGCAGCGCTTTCTGCACAGTCCTTCTCCCAGAAAAAATCTCTGGAGCGGCTCCCATCACCACAGGTGCCTCTCGATTTGCTATCAGGTGCTCGATAAGTTGTTGTTGTGCAGCCATGGACTGTTCATGTCGTCTATTGGCCTCTATCTGAGCCTGCTGTTGTGCAGCCATGGACTGTTCATGTCGTTGCTGTTGTTGCAAACTCACTTGCATAAACTGCTTCAGCATCTCCTCCATGTTGCTGGACTGTTCCTGGAGTGTCATTGCAGCTTTCACCCAAGACATAAGCAGCTGTAGCCAAGTCTGTCCACACCGTTGCCCCTAGCAACCGACTTTGCCCGCTACCTCCACCAATTGTAAGGGATCTTCCCGGGGTAGGGTGTGTTTGGAGACAGTTCACAGCAGACTTGGAATTTATAAAGCAGATCTTGGCGTTTATTCGTGGTACAAACAGTCCAGCAAACAAAATATACAGCAACACCGTGCTTTCTAAGTACAACAAAAATAAAAGTCCTAGCCCGGCTGGGCGCTTACTAACAGGTTCTGCTCACCTATCTGACACTTACAAACACAGCGTCTTTCACCTGGATATCGCAGGGTGAGTTTTAGCTCCAGCAGTGGCAGTGCTTGCAGCTTCCTTCAACACACAGATTGTTCATTCCCTGGCTGAGAGCGATCACCTGCAGACTCTGCAGAGCCTTTAGCTTCCCAGGCTAATTAGGATCAAAGCTCACCTGATCCCAAACCCAGAACTGGATCGGGGGATGTGGAATGACAGGTCCCTCTACCAAACCTACCTGCCATTCCATATAAACCCAGGCCCGGCAAAATTTAAATAACAACTCAGCAGCATATCGCTGCTGAGAAACTGATCCATCCTGGATTTACCATCTCACACTGTGTAGCAACCTAGGTGAGATGTACACCCCCTCAACCACTTCTCCAGTGACATGTCTACACATGGTAAAACCAATGAGTAGGTAAGGGGTCCTTGCTTCCACACATAACAAGTAGGGAAGAGGGGAAAGAAAAAAAAAAACACAATGTGAATGAGAGCTCATTGAAAGGGTATAGAAGTGGAGTACAATGTCTGTGCCTCCTCCTTCAAAACGAGGGGAGGAAGCCCAGAGTTATCGGAGGGGTATAAGGGGAAGAAATCAGGGAAGAACGGGGCCAGAGAAATAGAGATAAAAAAGAAGGGGGAAAAAGAGAAGGGGAAGGGAGGGGGGAAGAGGTCAGGGATAGACAGAGCAGGGACGGTCAAGAGACAGGGAAGCAGACATGGCGGTGGTTCAGGTCGACAGTTCCATAGGGGGGGAGCCGGGGGGGAGTCAGGGCTTCAGCAGCGTTTGGCCTTCAGTGGAGAATATGAACAAACACCATATGTCCCAGGTTTTTTTATATATTTCTTGTTTGTGTTGTGCAGTAAAAATTATGTCTTCCATTTTCCGTACGTCCTCTATTTTCCGCAGCCATTGAGCCACAGTCGGGGGGGAGCTTCGCTTCCAGTGAAGGGGAATGCACGCCTTAGCGGCATTGAGGAGGTGACATATAAGTGATTTCCTATACGTTTTAAGGGGTGCCTCTGAGAGGTGAAGTAAAAAGAAAGCGGCATCATCCGGGATGGGGTAGGCCGCAAACTTCTGAGAGATGCGACGGACCTCTTCCCAGAACGGCCGCAACTTGGAGCAGGACCAGAACACATGTAGGAGTGTGCCTCTTTCCTCCTCACAGCGCCAGCACCGATCTGAGGACAAGGGGTAGCATTTGCTTAATTTGGACGGTGTCAGGTACCAACGAGTTAAAATCTTAAAGTTGGTCTCCTGAATTTTGGTACAAAGAGAGGATTTAAGGGCTAGAGCAACAATGCGTTTCGTTTGTAGGGGTGAGAATGTATGGTCGAGGTCCCGCTCCCACTTCGCTAAACAGGGTAGGTTAGGCCGATCTGCAGGTGAGGACAACAGGGCATAAGTCTGGGAAAGTACGTGAGCCAACGGGTCGGTCGTGGAGCACAAGCTCTCAAATGGTGTCAGGCAAGACGCGAAGTCCTGGGGGCGTGGTAGTGAGTGCAGGAAATGGTGCAATTGTAAGGCTGTCCAGAACGGAAGGCGGTAGGTTCCCGATGACACAGTGAATTCTGTCAAAGAGGGCCATCTCCCCTCCACTAGAAACTTGGCGGCGTGGTCCAGGCCAGAGTTGAGTAGAGGTGCATATGCCGTATGGTGTAGACCCGGCTCAAAGCTCGGGTGACCCAAGATGGGAAGTAGGGGAGAGACTGTGGAGATGAGAGAGGTTCTGGAGGCTGCGCCATAACTCTGCTTCAGTGTGGTACCAATAAGGGGGTGCAGCTTCAAAGGCGATGGGAGCTCTTTATAACACCACAGTGCCCCCTTCAAGGGTATATTAGTTTGTGCCTGCTCAATCTGCACCCAGAGTTTAGAGGTCGCATTACGCCTCCAATCAATAATCCTACCCAAATGAGAGGCCAGAAAGTAATTACGTATGTCGGGAAGTGCTATGCCCCCACAATTTTTGGGGAGGGTTAGCTGTGAGTAGCGCAGTCTAGGCTTCTTATGCGCCCAGACAAATTTGGTGAAAAGGGATTGTACCCGTCGAAAGAAAAGAGGCGGTATATGAATAGGTAGGGCCTGAATGAGGTAGATGAATTTGGGGAGGATAGTCATTTTCAGGAGATTACTTCTCCCGAACCACGAGTGAAGCCCTCCCTGCCATTGTTCTAGAAGCAATCGAGATCTAGTCAGTAAGGGCGGAAAGTTAAGGTCAAATGTCTGTGCAAGAGAAGCCGGGATTTTCGTGCCCAAATACGTCAAAGCCTTGTCGGTCCATTTAAAACTAAAATTGGCCTGCAGGTCAGAGAGGGTTCGGGGCGGGACTGCTATGCCCATAGCTTCGGACTTCGTAAAGTTTATTTTCAGGTGGGAGATCGCACCATAGTGCTGAAACTCCCTGAGGAGGTTCGGAAGGGAAATTCTGGGGTTAGTCAGCGAGAATAAAAGATCATCTGCATAAGCTGAGATTTTGTAATGAGCGGCACCAGCACGGATTCCTGAGATATCAGGGTTACGCCGAATAGTACAAAGAAACGGTTCCAGGGATAGGGCAAAGAGCAAAGGCGACAGAGGGCAGCCCTGTCTCGTCCCGTTCCCGATGGGAAAGGGACTCGAGAGGACTCCATTCGCCTTGACTTGTGCAGTGGGAATAGAGTAGATATTGGCGATCCACCGCAACATTTTGTCTCCCAGACCAATGTGGCGGAGGACAGAGAACATATAAGGCCAGTTAACCCTGTCGAATGCTTTTTCGGCATCTGTATTAACCAACACACAGGGGATTTTTTGTGTTTCTGCAATGTGGAGTAGGTTCAACACCTTGATGGTGTTGTCCCTCGCTTCTCTAGAGGGTATAAACCCCACCTGATCTAGGTGAACAAGGGACTGGATATGTCGTGCCAATCTGGTGGCTAGGATTTTGGAGAATAGTTTCAGATCTAGGTTTAAAAGGGATATTGGCCTGTAACTACCACATTGGCTAGGGTCTTTGCCTTCTTTAGGGATCAGGGAGATATGTGCCCTCAAAGTGTCCCTCTGGAAGGAGGTGTCTGCACTAAGCGCATTAAAAAGGGTCACCAAACGTGGGCCCAATATTGGAAAAAGGGCTTTATAGTACTGGGCTGTGAAGCCATCCGGTCCTGGCGCCTTGTCTGTCTTCAACGTGGCGACTGCCCCTTGCAGTTCCGCCAGGGTAATGGGCTCCTCTAGAAGAGCCCGTGTCTCCTGCGGAAGTGAGGGGAGTTGAGAGTTTGTAATGTACTCATCTATTTGGGCTTGGCTACGGGTAGAGCTGGGCAGGTTATATAGGTCCATATAGAAGTCCCTAAAGGTGTTGGAGATCTGCGCAGGAGTAGATACTCTCTGGCCTTGCGGGTTCACTACCTGTGGGATATATGAAGCCGATTTGATAGCTCTAACCGACTTGGCCAACGTCTTACCGCACTTGTCACCGCTTTCATAACATATACGTCTGGAAAATTGTACCGCCGCCTTTGCTCTATAGCGGAGAGTTTCGGTTATTTGTGCGCGGAGGGACAACGGTTCCGTCTCTAAGGGTTGCGTGGGAGCATGTTTGTGTTGTGTCTCTAGCGTCGTCAATTTGGTGAGCAATTGCGAGAGGTGCTCATTTCGTTTTCTTTTAAGGAGTGTCCCATGTTTAATGAGTATTCCCCGAATAACCGTTTTATGGGCTTCCCAAAGAATCCCAGGGTCGCAACCCTGAGTGTCATTCTCCCTGAAATACAGGTCAAGCTCATTAGTGACATCTGTAAGGATCTCGGGTATTTGCAAAAGGCTCTCATTGAGCCTCCAGAAACGAGATCTAGGGGAAGGGTGGTCACTGAGAGAGTAGGTCATATAGATGGGGGCATGGTCCGACCAAGTAATCTGTCCCAAGGAGGTAGAGGATACTAAATGTAGCTGATCGTGTGGAATCAAAAAAAAGTCTATTCTGGAGTAGCATTTGTGCGGGGCAGAGTAAAAAGTATAGTCTCTCTCAGTGGGGTGCTGTAGCCTCCAAATATCCCATAGGTGGGTGTCATGTAGGGTTTGGGTAAGTCGTTTCCGACAAGTGGGCGACATAGAAGAGTATCCTGATGACGTATCAGAGGGGGGAGATAAGGGGGCATTAAAGTCGCCGCCTAAAATCAATTGGCCCGATTTAACATCCATTAAACGTGTTAAAGTGTGTCTGATAAAACTGTCCTGATGAACATTAGGTGCATAAAGGGAGGCTAGCGTAAATTGCATATCCCCAATCAGGCCTTGCAGAAAGAGAAAGCGTCCCTCCGGATCCGCTGTAACCGCCTGGCATTGCCAAGGCAGCTTGCCAGAGATCAGGATGGACACCCCTCTGGATTTAGAGGAGAGGTTCGTGGAATGGTATACCCGAGGGAAGTGTCTATTCCGGAGAAGGGGAAGCTTATCGTCCCGAAAGTGGGTTTCCTGGATGAAGACAATGTCCGCATGAGCCTTCTTGAGGTCATGTAGCAACATCCGTCTCTTCTCCGGGGTATTCAGGCCCCTTGCATTCAGGGAAACAATCTTGACGGAATCCACCGCCATGTCCGAGAGAGGGAGGGGGTGGGGAGAGGGGGGGGAGAAAGGAAAAGAGGAGGTGTGGAAAGGGGTCAGGAGAAGATAGCAGAAAAAAGGGGCGGGAAGTGCAGGGGCGGACGGCCGGAGCCGCGAATCACCCCAGCACCCCGCTTGGGGGGGTGCGGTAACAAACTAAGTGGAAGACACAGTCTTCGTACGTGTGTAATCCCGGAGTGCGGGGTACACAGCGGCCTACGGGGGGTGAGGGTAGACAGAGGACCGGAGACGAGGTCCCGGCCTCCTCGTCCACCCCGGCAAAAAACAGTACAAATAACAGTATAAGTCGGTAACACAAAACATATGGCAATCTGTAACCCTGCGAATAACATATATGCAAGAGACGGACATCGGTGAACAAACAGCAATATGGCCCATGCGGGCGGAACCTGTAGCAGCATAGCGGTGTAGATAACCAAGGCGCTCCATCACCCACAACATCAAAAATAGCAGTAGCATCACCCAATCCAGGACAGTTCACGTCAACCCCCTTCCTCCCATCACCGTATCAACGGGTTCACAGGCAAGGAGTTCCAGGAGGTGCCATCGTAGGCTGCATATGAAGGTTGATATATACCTGGGTCATCTGCATCCACCTCCAGAAATCCCCCCCTCCAGCAGTGCATCCCGTCCGCCGAGCCTACAGGTAGAGCAGGGTAAGAACCCGCAGGTACGGGAACGAACAGCCGCCGGTGAACTTGTAACGGGTCCAGGGTCAACAATGGGGCCGGGGCCCCCCGTCATACACTTGCAGTACATCCTGTGAGGGGAGTGCAGAGCAGAAAAGAGCGTGGTCCCCAACAGTTCCTCTAGTGCCCCCCTTGCTCCCCCTCCACCGCCCTCCCAGGCATAACCCCCAGAAAGAGCACAAAGTACTTCAATGTCCGGGTAGAAGAGCAGCAAAGGGGATCAGCTCAGGGATGGGTAGAGAAGGTAGAAACTGCTTGGGGACACACGGCAGGAACCCCGGTCCCGGTTCCTCCACCACCCTCAGCTCTCCGAGCCCGACACCCCCCGCCGCGGTAATGGGAACACGTCCAGCAAACGACCGGTTCGCGTCGGGGGGCGAGAGCAGAATCAATGCGGCAAAGCCCAAATAGTCGTGGGTGGTGACAGACAGGCGGGCGGGCCGGAGCTGATGAGAAGGGTCGCCGGGATGAGGCACCAGGTCCGTGCAGTCAAAGGTAGTCCGCTGGTCTCTACAGGTGTCCTGGTCACGGAAGAGTCCTCCAGGGGGACGGCACAGAAGGGGACACGAAGCTCTCCCGCGGTGTCGAGGAGTCACGGAGGATGAGCGCCGTACAGAGCTGCCATAAGGGTCGGATCGGATACACCGACGGGATGTAAGAGGCGTTGGCGGCGGTCCTGTCCCAAAGATCCGTTCGATTAGAACGAAGGGGGTAAGTTGCACACCAGTGAGGACTCAGGAACACACGTTGAGGGGGACGGAGCATCACAGGACCGGGAGAGGGAAGGCAAGTAGAGCTGATGATGTCGCGGTAGGAGCGGGCGAGGGCATCCTACACCTCCCGGTCGCCATCCTGAGAGAGGGCACGGGGACGTCTACTCCCCCTCTGCACTCTCCTCGGTAACGGTGCAGAGGGCCCTGAGGTAGTCACCCGGCCCTGCGTACGGGGCAGGTAGTCCAGCCAGTTCGCGACCACTATGGGATCAGAGTCAAGGAAGGTAAACAGTCCTGGTAAGGCTTCCGGAGATCGCAGCAGGTATGAACGTTGATTCTTCAGAAATGTCACCGAGATGGGGAACCCCCATCGATAGGTAGCTCCACAGCGCCTGGCTAAGTCCAAGAGGGGTTTCAATAGGGCCCGCCGATACAGGGTCGGTCTGGAGACATCAGGCAAGATCTTAATGCGGGCCCCGTCGAAATCTATGTCGCCTGCCTCCCAGGCTCCCCGTGTGATGATCTCTTTGTGCGTATAATGGTGTAGGCGGCACAGTACGTCTCTGGGTCGGGCCGGATCCTGCGATTTAGGGCCCAAGGCCCTGTGGACCCTGTCCACCTCCACTCTGTCCGGCAGGCGGTCTCCCGCTATTTGCCGGAATATCGCCGTCACCGTGGCTAGGAGATCCCCCGGCCCAGTGGCCTCCGGAAGGCCGCGGAGCCTCACATTATTCCGGCGGCCGCGGTCCTCCATTTCTTCCATGCGTAATTGCATCTCCACCGCTGCGTGGAAATGGTCGTTTTGCTGTGATTCAAGGATCGCCACTCTGCGCTCCAGGGAAGACGCCGATTGCTCTCCCGTCGTAATGCGGGTGTCTAGACAGTGCACCTCCTGTCGGATGGCCGCGATCTCAGTCCTGTGCGCCGCCTCTACTCGCTCAATGATGGCCTCTATGTCCGCCTTGGTTGGAAGAGCTTGTAAAAGGGCCTTCAATTCCGGATCCGTCTGGTAAACCGGCAAGGTTCTGGGGTCAGGCAGACCTGTGGACGGTGCCGCCGGTGAGCTCGGATACAGCGTCGGGCTCTGCGAGCCGTCCGACACGGAAGGTTCCTCCGTAATCCCCGAGGCCTGAGAGACCAGGCCATGCGGGTCTGCCATCTTGGGTTCGGAGGGTCCCGCACTCGAGAGCTGAAACAGGCGGTGTAGCTCACCGGAGGCTCGCGGAGTGTTGGCTCGACTGAGCTGCTGTTTTGTGCGCTGGGTGGCCCGCTTCTTAGAGGACATTATACACGGTTCACTAGCGGTAAAAAGCCAGGGTGAGTACAAGGAGGCCGGGAGCTCAGTAGAAGCACGTCTTCACCCGGCCATGACCAGACCACGCCCTCCGCAAAAACTAAATTTACAATGCGTGTGACATTTGATCCCAAATGTCTTCTGCTACACGCACATGAACTTTAATGGCACCCCAGTCTTGGTCCATAGGTTTCAATAATGAGTTGGCTCACCCTTTGCAGCTATAACAGCTTCAATTCTTCTGGGAAGGCTGTCCACAAGATTTAGGAATGTGTCTATGGGAATGTTTGACCATTCTTCCAGAAGTGCATTTGTGAGGTCAGGCACTGATGTTGGATAAGAAGGCCTGGCTTGCAGTCTCTGCTCTAATTCATCCCAAAGGTGTTCTATCCGGTTGAGGTCAGGACTCTGTGCAGGCCAGTCAAGTTCCTCCACCCCAAACTCGCTCATCCATGTCTTTATGGACCTTGCTTTGTGCAGTGGTCCAAATCTTTTGGTGGAGGGGGGATTATGGTGTGGGGTTGACTTCCAGGGTTTGGGCTTGGCCCCTTAGTTCCAGTGAAGGGAACTCTTATGGCCTCAGTACGTAACATACTATGTACAAAATAACGTGACTAGATGACAGAGCATCTGTCTGTAGTTTCGTTTTCTATACATTGCTGAGAGACACAAAAGCTAGATAAGGACTGGTTACGCAAGAATATGGTCAGTTAGCAGATGCTGAAAGGGCAAAAATAACTGTCAGGAGATAACCTTTAACTTACATTTCAGGAAAGAGCTAATGTCATGAGTTAAATTGTTGATGTATGTGAAACTCACTGGGCAGGGCTTTGTAAATACCATATAAAAGAAGGTCCTCTTCCCATTAAACCCTGTAATCTTCACCACGTACAAATGGAGTGTATGTGTATTGATTAACCGCCGGCGTATGGGACCTCCATTAAGCCACTCCAGCCTAGGCTATCCAGGGGAATCTAGAAGACGAACACCTTACAGTTTTTGGTACCAGAAGTGGGGTGTGTTTGCACAGGTAAGTCATTTACACCTTTACCTCTTTTTATGGTAATTGGCGATTATGCTTGACCTGTCCAAACAACCATTATAAGAAATTTAATTGTATATATATATATATATATATATATATATATATATATATATATATAAACTGTGCCTTCGCAACAGACTAGGCTGGTCCCTTGGGGGGTGAAAAGGGTTCGCAGGTATTGAGGAGTCTGACTAGGTTGGTCCGACTATAAACTAAGAGAGGTATTGAGGAGTCTGACTAGGTTGGTCCGACTATAACCTAAGAGAGATATTTATGATTATATTCTAACACGGGAGGTATCATATACGCCCGTGACATAAGGATTGGCTAAATGGACGCCCACTTGAGAACTTTTAAAGTGCACTATAAATAATGAAATGCATCATGATGTGATTACTTGATAAATGTACATGTAAAGTTTTAAAGCTGAAATCTTAAACCATAAAAATATGTCTGTTTCTCTTTAGGTGCAAGCGTAAGTATATAGAGTATTAACATTGTATAAGATATAATTATATAGAGTGGATATCTGTTTGAATAAACCCAAATGTTGTTAAATGAATACAGAGTATTAAGAACCAGATTGTAGTGAGGTAGCACCCGCCTGTTCACACTGCACGCTAGGTTTACTTTTTCTTAGCATTGATGAAAGGTAGATTCTTTTGACCACTAGACCTACAGGCTTCTCTTGCAGACTTGGTGTAAGAGGGGTATATCCCGCCACCAGGAAAGGTACCCTTCATCGTATATTAAGGGTAAATCTTCACAGTTTTATTAGTCCATCTGACCTGGAAGATCAGGGAACTTACCCCCGCATTAGGGAGCAAATTATTGACCAAACAGGCTGTTATCACCTCTGCCCACATACCAGGCATACTTTACCCAAATTACTAGATGGGGAATTCTGCAGGCACCCAGCCCCAGAGTCCGGGAACTCCCACCCGGTATGAGTATGTTCAACATAACTTGCCGGGTCCCAAGGTGGAACCTTTCTGGGCACAAGTCCGGGAAAGGTGTCACCAATTGGGAATCCATGACCCTAATGGCCATGCAAACATATCCTGGTCCAGCTGTTGTTTATCCCCCGGACCAAGGTTGTTTCAATTGTGGACAGCAAGGACACTGGAAATCCCAGTGCCCTTATAGGACTGGACAGATTAGAGCAAGAGGCAGAGGCAGGGAATTTAACCCCCAGACCCGCCCACAGTATCCCCGTTATCCGCCATACCAGAACCCTCGTCAACCACTACCCCAATATCCTACACAGCCACAAATAATGCACCCTCAGGCCCCCAATAGACCACCACCCAGAATTCCTATGCAGTGGCCATCCAATCGGCAGCCACCACCCCAATAGGGATGCCTAGAGTATGTCCCTTCCCTCAGCCTAGTGTGTTACAATCCCTCATGGAGAAGTCTTCCTCAAGTTGTATTACATGTAGATGGACAACGTGTCTGCTTTTTGATAGACACTGGCGCCACCTCTAGTTCAGTGAACGATGAGATTTTTAACACACCACAATGCACCGAGGGAAACTCTATTGGTATTAATGGGACACCTGTCACCCATCCCATCACTCCACCACTGACTGTAGCCACTCCAGAAGGACAGAAATTATGTACCCAAACTTTTGCCGTCTTGTCCTCATGCCCTGTGCCCCTTATGGGACGGGACCTCTTGGCACAACTGTGTATTACCATTAAGTTTGACAAAGACGGCTCCCTCACTGCAAGTTCCCCTCTTTGTGACTTACACAGCCCAAAAAGACATGCACACAGGAGTTTCTTTCTAATGATACCTTCCTCCCTTGACCATCACACAATTTGGGCAGAAAACAAAGGTAGTGTGGGCTTTATTAATTGCACACCATATGCACCCCAAATGCGATCAGATGCGGGGATACAATATCAAAAACAGTATCCCCTACCCCCAGAGAAAGTCAAAGGCATCTCCCCTCAAATTAATGATTACATATCAAAAGGTATCCTGAAACCAATCATCAGTCCCTGGAACACGCCCATTTACCCCGTAAAAAAGGCCAGTGGGGAGTGGAGACTTGTACAAGACCTAAGGGCAGTTAACAAACAAGTGATTCCACTTCCACCCCTAGTCTCAGACATCACTTTTATCTTCTCATGTATACCGGCAGACTCTCTATGCTACACAGTAATTGATTTAGCGAATGCTTTCTTTAGCATTCCCATTGCAGAGGAAGCCCAACCTATGTTTGCTTTCTCCTGGGCCGGGGGCCAACTAACCTGGCAAGGGTATGTAGACAGTCCAGCCGCCTTCTCTATGGTACTCAACGAGACTGTCAAGTCTTGGACTTCTGAGCGTGGGTCGGTACTAATACAGTATGTGGACGACCTGCTCCTGTGCAGTCGAACTGCTGAAGATTGTGCGGTCGATTCAACATCACTGTTACAACACCTAGCTCACGCCGGGCATCTAGCATCAAGGAAGAAAATACAATGGTGCCAGCCACAGGTAGAATACCTAGGGTGCATTCCAAAGGAAGGGACAAGGCTAGTGTCCCCCAAACGTGCCGCAGCCCTTCGAGCTCTCAGTCCCCCAAAAGACAAAGCCGCCCTACTCTCGTTCTTGGGTGCAATGGTATATTGCCGCCAATGGATTCCTGACTGTTCTCATTATGATAGTATCCTAAGAGAGGCTACTGGCTCGACAGCCCCTAAATTAATAGATTGGACTGAAGACAGACTACAAGCTTTTCAAGCTCTATTAAACAGTCTGTCATGTGCACCCGCCCTGGGATTGGTAGACTATGGTAAAGCTTTTCAGCTGTACTGTGTAGTTTCAGGGAACTCTTTTGCCGCGGTTCTCACACAACAACATGGAACAGGCTACCGCCCTGTCTCCTACCTATCTAAAAAACTCCCCCTTCAGGTTCAAAGCATGCCATCATGCCTCCAGAATTTAGCAGCCTGTGCTATGGCAGTACAGGACGCTAACAAAATGGCCTTGGGCCACCCAATGACACTTTTCACCACCCATTCTGTCACCCACCTCATACAGAACATGAACACCCAACACATGACCTCACAAAGGCTCAGCGGTTATGAGATTACCCTTATGAACACTGACAATCTATCTCTTAAATATGTCCGCCTCCTGCACTCCATGCTGCGTCTACCACAAGACCCAGACCAGCTTCATGACTGTGTGGAAAAAGTGGAATCCATCACATCCCCTAGACCTGATCTCACGGATACACCTATTATAGATGCGGAAGATGTTTTCGTTGACGGTAGTTGCTCCCGCCCCTCTGATTCCACTTTCCTAACAGGTTACGCGATAGTCCAATTACCAGACAAGGTGCTAGAAGCCAAGCCACTACCTCCCTCTTCGGCCCAGTAGCAGAATTGGAAGCTCTCACTAGAGCCTGCATTCTATTCACTGATAAAAAGGTGAACATTTACACCGACAGTAGATATGCTTTCGGAGTGGTGCATGACTTTGGTGTGATATGGGCTAATAGAGGTTTCAAAACCGCAGACAATAGATTAATTGCCAATTCCACACATATTATGGCTCTTCTCCAGGCCATCCTCCTTCCAAAGGAAGTGGCTATTATCAAGGTAAAAGCCCATTCCTCGGACGACAGCAAAATATCCAAGGGTAATGCCCTAGCTGATAGAACTGCAAAGCAAGCTGCCGCCTCCTCCCCTAACCCCCCTGCCCCCACAACAGTTTTCTTTAAAGAACATTTCACTTCATCCAACTTCAAAACAATTGTAGCACAAATACAAACAATGGCCACAGACCAGGACGTTCATTTCTGGGTCGCTGCAGGATTGACCAAAGACCCCGAGGGTCTTTGGACAAAAGAGGGGAAGGTATTGGGAATACCTGAAGCAAGTTGCATTCTCATACTCTCATGGCCCAGGACACATAGGAGCTGCCCCTTTAACCAACCTGTATAACAAATCCTAACTTAACAAATCCTAACTCTGACATTAACATTTATTCCCAACAGGAAATGTACGTGAAAAATCTGGTAAGTATGCTCCACGAAATAAACGAACAAGTTTCTGTCACCTTTTCTCCTCTTTCCACAGAACCAACGCATCCCTTCATCCCTGGGGATAAAGTGCTGATCAAACAATTAGCACAAAGAAAGAGTATCGGACCGGCTTTCTCAGGACCATGGAAGGTGGAAAAGGTATCGAGAACGGCAGTACTGACGGATATGGGGAACACCTGGATCCATGCCAGTCGTCTTAAAAGGTGCCCGCAGCCCCCCTCGACTCCGGACCCTCCAACCGAGACGTCAACATCCAACCGCCTTGTCCCTATCTCATCAGCCCGGGAGGAAGACAGCTTGTTCGAAGAAAGTGCATCCTTACTCCCTCAAACCCAAGAACAGCTCCAACTTACCTTGGATCAGAAGTTGCGAGAAGCCCAAAAAGGGATAGAACAAATATCTCTGACAGACTCTGATCCCTTCCAAAAAGATAAAACGGAGCTGGACACCCCGACAGGAAACGACGAAGAAGGACAAGACCTTAGATAGCCGGACACAATGATTCCCCTGTCAATGTCCATGAAGGCCTTGTGCCTCTTATCTCGTACAGCTTTAATTGTGTTCTTACCCACCTGGTTGATATCTAACTGTATCTATCACCCTGAAGATTTGGGACCCATACAGGGTATTTGTGGGACCCCCGATATCCCACAACCAAATAATACACATGTTAGACATAAAAGGAGCAAGGCCCCAAAAACCTTTTCCGCTAAAATGTTGTTATTGCAATTTAAGTTAGAAGGCTGGCTGTAGGCCAGCCTGTATTTGTGGGAGGAGTCGGAGACTATATAACCCTCCTCCTCTGTCAGGGCCAGGGTTGGGGTTTCTAGGTGGAGGCAGCTCATGGGGGAAGGGTTGTCCATCCATCACCCACCACTCACTTCTCTATAATCATGCTGGTGGAGAGGGGGTGCGTTCCCCTGTCCTGTTCCAGTGTGGGGAGAGGGGGGGTGAGCGGCGTTCGGCCGCCCCAGCTCCTCTCTCTCCCCACATGGTTGCTCTGTCCACCCGCAGTTTCTTCCAGCATGGGGAGGGGAGGGGGGATCGGTCGCCCCAGCTCCTCTCTCTCCCCACGGTTGCCATGTCCAGCCGCCTGTTTCTTCCAGTGTGGGGAGAGGGGGGGAGTGTGATCGGTCGGCCGGGCTCCTCTCTCTCCCCACGGTTGCCATGTCCAGCCGCTTGTTCTTCCAGTGTGGGGAGAGGGGGAGGTGATCGACGATCGGCCGCCCCAGCTCCTCTCTCCCCACATGTTTGCTCCGTCCACCCGCCCGCCGGTTCCTCCAGTGTGGGGAGAGGGGGGGCGATCGGCCGCCCCCGCTCCTCTCTCCCCACATGTTCGCTCCGTCCACCCGCCCGCCGTTTCTTCCAGTGTGGGGAGGGGGGGGGTGATCGGTCGCCCCAGCTCCTCTCTCTCCCCACGTGTGTGGTGCTCCGTCCGCCTGAAGGTTCGGGGGGCTCCACGTGGCGGCCGTCGGCCGCTTCTCCCTGGGGGGAGGGTGTGATCAGCGGGGCTGCTGGGAGCCCGCCTGGTGATCGGCCGCCCGCTGGCTTCTCTCTCCCTTTGCTTGCATGGCGGGGGGGAGAGGCTCCACTCCCCGTGCATGTCCGTCGCCAGAGCTGCCGAGAACCCGCCTGGGGATCGGTCAGCTGCTGGATCCTCTCTCTCCTTGCTCATGGGGGGGGGAGGGTGGTATCGGCTGGCTGCCTAAGTGAGCGGTGGGTCCTAGTGCTTGCAAGGGGGGTGGGCTGTCACCCACCTGTTGCTCCTTTCCTCCCCACAGCGCAGACTGGCATCTCTGCTGCAGTGATGGAGGATCTCAGTCCACCCAGGTTGCTGCTTTACTTGGTGGTTTCTTTGGTCGGTGTTATATTGGGGTCAGCCCGGGTGTCAGTGGTAGCTTCCATCAGCAAATTTTCTGTCATAGCATTCTGTTATAGTGTTTTGCCAGCCTTTTCTGTTATAGCGTTTTTTCCAGCGGTTTCTGTCAGCGTTCTGCCAGCGTTTTCTGTCATATCGTTCTGCCAGCGTTTTCTGTCATAGCGTTCTGCCAGCGTTTTCTGTCATAGCGTTCTGCCAGCGTTTTCTGTCATAGCGTTCTGCCAGCGTTTTCTGTCATAGCGTTCTGCCAGCGTTTTCTGTCATAGCGTTCTGCCAGCGTTTTCTGTCATAGCGTTCTGCCAGCGTTTTCTGTCATAGCGTTCTGCCAGCGTTGCTGTCATAGCGTTCTGCCAGCATTTTCTGTCATAGCGTTCTGCCAGCGTTTTCTGTCATAGCGTTCTGCCAGCGTTGCTGTCATAGCGTTCTGCCAGCGTTGCTGTCATAGCGTTCTGCCAGCGTTTTCTGTCATAGCGTTCTGCCAGCGTTTCTGTCATATCGTTCTGCCAGCGTTTCTGTCATAGCGTTCTGCCAGCGTTTCTGTCATAGCGTTCTGCCAGCGTTTCTGTCATAGCGTTCTGCCAGCGTTTTCTGTCAGTGTTCTGCCAGCGTTCTGTCACAGCGTTCTGCCAGCGTTTTTCTGTCACAGCGTTCTGCCAGCGTTTTTCTGTCACAGCGTTCTGCCAGCGTTTTTCTGTCACAGCGTTCTGCCAGCGTTTTTCTGTCACAGCGTTCTGCCAGCGTTTTTCTGCCTGCGATTTTCTGTCACAGCGTTCTGCCTGCGATTTTCTGTCACAGCGTTCTGCTTGCGATTTTCTGTCACAGCGTTCTGCTTGCGATTTTCTGTCACAGCGTTCTGCCTGCGATTTTCTGTCACAGCGTTCTGCTTGCGATTTTCTGTCACAGCGTTCTGCCCAGCATTTTCTGTCACAGCGTTCTGCCCAGCATTTTCTGTCACAGCGTTCTGCCCAGCATTTTCTGTCACAGCGTTCTGCCCAGCATTTTCTGTCACAGCGTTCTGCCCAGCATTTTCTGTCACAGCGTTCTGCCCAGCATTTTCTGTCACAGCGTTCTGCCCAGCATTTTCTGTCACAGCGTTCTGCCCAGCATTTTCTGTCACAGCGTTCTGCCCAGCATTTTCTGTCACAGCGTTCGGCCCAGCATTTTCTGTCATAACGTTCGGCCCAGCATTCCTGTCATAGCGTTCTATCTAGCTTTCCTGTCATAGCGTTCTGTCCAGCATTTCTGTCACAGCGTTCTGTCCAGGTTTCGGTCATAGCATTCAGTCCAGTTTTTTGTCACAGCATTCTGTTCAGCATTTTCTGTCATAGCGTTCGGCCCAGCATTTCTGTCATAGCGTTCCGTCTAGCTTTCCTGTCATAGCGTTCTGTCCAGCAGTTCTGTCACAGCGTTCTGTCCAGGTTTCGGTCATAGCATTCAGTCCAGTTTTTTGTCACATATTCTGTTCAGCATTTTCTGTCATAGCGTTCGGCCCAGCATTTCTGTCATAAGCGTTCCATCTAGCTTTCCTGTCACAGCGTTCTGTCCAGGTTTCGGTCAGCATTCAGTCCAGTTTTCTGTCACAGCGTTCTGTTCAGCATTTTCTGTCATAGCGTTCTGCCCAGCATTTCTGTCACAGTGTTCGGTCCAGCATTTCTGTCACAGCGTTCGGTCCAGCATTTCTGTCACAGCGTTCGGCCCAGCATTTCTGTCACAGCGTTCGGCCCAGCATTTCTGTCACAGCGTTCGGCCCAGCATTTCTGTCACAGCGTTCGGCCCAGCATTTCTGTCACAGCGTTCGGCCCAGCATTTCTGTCACAGCGTTCGGCCCAGCATTTCTGTCATAGCATTCGATCTAGCTTTCCTGTCATAGCGTTCTGTCCAGGTTTTGGTTATAGCATTAGTCCAGTTTTCTGTCACAGCGTTCTGTTCAGCATTTTCTGTCATTACGTTCGGCTCAGCATTTTCTGTCTTTACGTTCGGCCCAGCATTTTCTGTCTTTACGTTCGGCCCAGCATTTTCTGTCATACGTTCGGCCCAGCATTTTCTGTCATACGTTCGGCCCAGCATTTTCTGTCATACGTTCGGCCCAGCATTTTCTGTCATAATGTTCGGCCCAGCAATTCTGTCATAGCGATTGGTCCAGCATTCTCGGTCATAGCATTCTTTCTAGCTTTCCTGTCATAGCGTTCTGTCCAGGTTCGGTCACAGCATTTAGTCCAGTATTTCCATCATAGCGTTCGATCCAGTATTTCCGTCATAGCGTTCGGTCCAGTATTTCCGTCATAGCGCTCTGTCCAGCATGGCGGTCATAGTGGTTTGCCCCTGGGTTCCTGTCATATCATTCTGCCCGGCATGTCTGTCATAGCGTTCCGCCTCAGGTTATCTGTCAGTGTTCTGCCCCTGGAGTTCTGTCATAGCGTCCTGCCAGCATGTCTGTCATAGCGTTCTGCCCCGGGATTTCAGTCATCGTTCTACCTAGGTTAACTTTTAGCATTTCTGTCATGGCATTGTCGTGACATTTTTCTGTCAGTATTTCTGTCATAGTGTTTCTGTTCAGTGGTTCTGTCATGGTGTTTCAACCTCTGTGTTTGGCTTCAGAGTTCGCAGAAGGGCGTTCACTTATGACATATTCTGGTTAGGTTTGTCTGAATTCATTGTCATGTCTTATCGTTTCTGTGTTCATGTTTGTACCGGGGTCAGTTAGCTAGGGCTCGCACATCGGGATCTGTCACGTCTACAGATCCATACGGGCTGAGGTTTCGTTATTAATGATTGTTGACCACAATCTTCTCGCCTGTATACCATACGTCATACGATGCATGTTCATTCACCACACCTGTACGTCTACCCACCACGGTCTGTGGGTACTCTAGGCCTGAGTTTCTGTTAATTACCTGTCTCTGCGCTGCAGGTTACTCGGGTTAACTCACTATTTCTCAACTCACACACGGGGGGGGTTCATCATTAGGTTCATTCATGCGCTGTGGTCTTGACTTTTCTGCCATGTTCTCATTCTTAGGTAGGCAGAGGGGCGTTGTCGTTGTTCTCATGTCTGGTTGTCTGTCTTTCCTTCTAGTTGCGTTTTCAGGTTGGGCCGTCTTGGCATCCATACCAATATCAACCATGCCTGCACTCACGTACAGATGTCTTTTCGCCACTGGGCGCACCCTCAGGTTGGAAGCAGACAACAATTTTCTTTAGTGGACATCCTGTTGCATAGAGGCCCTGGTTACCGCCCTGGGATTCATACTCTCAGGGTGTGTCCAAGCCACGGTCCTTAGGTGGTAGGTTGGGCGACGTCGTCACCATTCTGGATTCCACTCTCAGCTCCGATCTCTTGTCTAGGAGGTTGCCTGGAGTACTGCTCAGGGACGTCGGTCCAGTCATCTTTGCTCCTCCCCGGTTTGTTCCAGGTGGGGAGGGGGGTGCTTTAGTCACTTTGGGCATGGCTGGTTCATGCTATGGGACTTATTCCCCTGGGTTGGAGTCTGTTTCTCCTTCCTCGGTTCAGGATTCGGTCTCGGTTGGGAGGTCTCGGGCAGTAGCATGACCTGCTCACATCCGGTGGGACCAGTTTGTCTTGGTGTCGCCATGTTGATGATGCTTGCCATGGCATCTACTCCATCACATCCATCAGGCAGCCAGGTTTCCTCTCCTATCACTGGTATTTTTGCCACTCACCCTCTCACATCCTCTTACCAGGTATGGGAAGGGGTGTTTTCACGGTGCTTCTTCTGGTGTGTGTTGTAGGGGTTCTTCGGGTCAGCCCTTGCTCTCTTTTCCCCACGTATCCTCTCATTCATAGCAGTTCATTCTCATGTCCGGGTCACCTTGGGCATCAGGCTCATCCTATCCTTCACGGGACGTTCAATTGGGTTTGCGTAGCTTGCAGGCTCTAAGGAGGTTTCTTCTCATCTCCAGGTCTGGAGTCGATGGGTTCTACTCTCACAGCGGATACTTACCGGTTACTTACGGTTGGCGTTTGGGCATACGTCATTTTAGGGATGGGATCTCTACCTTCCCTCTCCCACCTAAACTGGTGTCTTTTTGCCCTCTTTTCAGGCATACTGACCATCCAGGCCATGGCACACCTCAGGCCTTGTTTCTTAAGTAATATTGCATTTCCCACTTGAAGACTCCGATTACAAGTTAGAAGGCTGGCTGTAGGCCAGCCTGTATTTGTGGGAGGAGTCGGAGACTATATAACCCTCCTCCTCTGTCAGGGCCAGGGTTGGGGTTTCTAGGTGCCCACCCACCCGTTTCCCCCAGGTTATTCACTCATACTCATAGTATTTTTCTTATTCTTACATTCAGGGTATGCCCTCTTTTCAGGCATACTGACCATCCAGGCCATGGCACACCTCAGGCCTTGTTTCTTAAGTAATATTGCATTTCCCACTTGAAGACTCCGATTACAAATATAGCTATGCCCAGAAATCTGGATTTGAAAAGTGTTGGATATGTAGTAAACTTCACCCCAGCACTGCTAGGATCCCCTTAATGGCCATACCCTTAAACTTCACCCCTCTCCTCAATGGCACCCCTCCTATCGTCCTAACAAACGTCACAAGAGCACGAGGGTTCGGAGTATGAAGCCTGTACTATTAAATTAGAAAAGGAATGATCATTATGTAAATCACAGAATGATCAAAGGGAGGATTATAAGGGGATACCTATTGAAATACTAAGTCAAGTACCAATATGCTTAGGCTTGCATTTCAATAGGTATCAGAATTGCGTACGTAACATACTATGTACAAAATAACGTGACTAGATGACAGAGCATCTGTCTGTAGTTTCGTTTTCTATACATTGCTGAGAGACACAAAAGCTAGATAAGGACTGGTTACGCAAGAATATGGTCAGTTAGCAGATGCTGAAAGGGCAAAAATAACTGTCAGGAGATAACCTTTAACTTACATTTCAGGAAAGAGCTAATGTCATGAGTTAAATTGTTGATGTATGTGAAACTCACTGGGCAGGGCTTTGTAAATACCATATAAAAGAAGGTCCTCTTCCCATTAAACCCTGTAATCTTCACCACGTACAAATGGAGTGTATGTGTATTGATTAACTGCCGGCGTATGGGACCTCCATTAAGCCACTCCAGCCTAGGCTATCCAGGGGAATCTAGAAGACGAACACCTTACACATACCAAGACATTTTGGACAATTTCATGCTCCCAACTTTGTGGGAACACTTTGGGGATGGCCCCTTCCTGTTCCAACATGACTGCGCACCAGTGCACAAAGTAAGGTCCATGCTGTTTTAATGCTGTCTGCCCCAACCTGTTCTGTTTTATTGCACTAATGCCCAGCTTGGGAAATTCCTCTCCCATCATGATGGACGTGAGATAAAAGATGCCTAATGTGTGTGTGATAGCACTGGACAGATGGAAGTAAAAGTAGGTTCCAATGGATCTATTGTTAAGTGAAATTTCTTCAATAAAGCAGATCCATGGATGAAATATAGTATGGGTGGACCTTTTTAGCGACAAATGAAGTATAGTAAATTCTTGGATACAGTGGTGTACAGAGGAGCACCTGGTACAAAAGTTCTCACTTGAAGGACTTTTTTAAATATGTAATGGTAAAGAGCATCAGATAGAGCCAGCACAACAGCATACACCTATTTTGGGACTTAATGAAGACTAGTGTCTCCTGATGCTATTAACCACTTGAGGACCGCCGTATTGCCATTGTACGTCAGCACAATGGCACAGGCAGGCATAATCAAGTACATCTACGTGATTGCCTTCCAGCGGGTGGGGGGTCCCATCGGACCCCCTCCCGCTGGTTACGGCGGTCCGATTCGGTCCAGGAGCGCTCCGTGATGAGGGGATGGCCGTTCGTTTTCGGCCACCCCCTCTGGATCGCTCCTGGCCAATGAGAAGCTTCCTCCCCTGTGTATTGTTTACACAGGAAGGAGGAAGTGATGTCATTCTCCTCGGGGCGGTCTTTTTGACCGGACTACGAGGAGAAGAGTAAAAGTAAGTCTGCACGAACACTACACTGACATGTAGGTACACACAGGCACACAAACCCCCCCCCGATCCCCCCCCGCCCCCCCTCCCCCCCCAGTCACAGTGTCACTGATTGCATTGATCATTTCTTTACTGATCAATGCATTCAGTGTCAGTTGTGACAGTAAAAACTGTCAGGACAGTTAGTGTTAGGTCCAGGGTAGCCCCCTATCACCCCCCAATAAAGATTTAACCCCCTGATTGCCCCTAGAGTTAACCCTTTCACCCCCTTTTGCCAGTGTCACTAAGCGATCATTTTTCTGATCGCTGCATGTGTCGCTAGTGTCGCTAGGTAGCTAGTTATTTTTTTAGGTTCACCGCCAGGTTTTTATATCGCTAGGTACCCCGATATACTACCCAATAATGTTTTTAACCCCCTGATTGCCGCTAGTTAACCCTTTCACCCCCTTTTGCCAGTGTCACTAAGCGATCGTTTTTCTGATCGCTGCATTAGTGTCGCTACAGTCGCTAGGTAGCTAGTTATTTTTTTAGGTTCACCGCCAGGTTTTTATAGCGCTAGGTACCCCGATATACTACCCAATAATGTTTTTAACCCCCTGATTGCCGCTAGTTAACCCTTTCACCCCCTTTTGCCAGTGTCACTAAGCGATCATTTTTCTGATCGCTGCATGTGTCGCTAGGTAGCTAGTTATTTTTTTAGGTTCACCGCCAGGTTTTTATATCGCTAGGTACCCCGATATACTACCCAATAATGTTTTTAACCCCCTGATTGCCGCTAGTTAACCCTTTCACCCCCTTTTGCCAGTGTCACTAAGCGATCGTTTTTCTGATCGCTGCATTAGTGTCGCTACAGTCGCTAGGTAGCTAGTTATTTTTTTAGGTTCACCGCCAGGTTTTTATAGCGCTAGGTACCCCGATATACTACCCAATAATGGTTTTAACCCCCTGATTTCCGCTAGTTAACCCTTTCACCCCCTTTTGCCAGTGTCACTAAGCGATAATTTTTCTGAACGCTGCATCAGTGTCGCTAGTGTCGCTAGGTAGCTAGTTAACTAGGCTCCCAAAAAGTCCCCCACATGTGGTATCCCCATACTCGGGAGAAGCAGCAGAATTTATTTTGGGGTGTAATTTGACTTCTGCCCATAGCATGTGTGAGCAATATATCATTTAGTGACAACTTTGTGCAAAAAAAAAAAAGTTTGTAATATTCCCGCAACTTTTGGCAAAATATAAAATATTCCATGGACTCAACATGCCTCTCAGTAAATAGCTTGGGGTGTCTACTTTCCAAAATGGGGTCATTTGGGGGGGTTTTGTGCTATTTTGGCATTTTATGGCCTTCGAAACTGTGATAGGTAGTGAGGAGTTAAATCAAAAATTTGCACCCTTAGAAATCCTGAAGGTGGTGATTGGTTTTCGGGGTGCCGTGCGCGACTAGACTCCCAAAAAGTCCCACACGTGTGGTATCCCCGTACTCGGGAGAAGCAGCAGAATGTATTTTGGGGTGTCATTTCACATATAACCATGGCATGTGTGAGCAATATATCATTTAGTGACAACTTTTTGTAAAAAAAAATTGTTTTTTTTTTTTTTGTCATTATTCAATCCCTTAGGACAAAAAAAATAAATATTCAATGGGCTCAACATACCCATCAGCAATTTCCTTGGGGTGTCTACTTTCCAAAATGGGGTCATTTGGGGGGGATTTGTACTGCCCTGCCATTTTAGCACCTCAAGAAATGAGATCGGCAGTCATAAATTAAAAGCTGTGTAAATTCCAGAAAATGTACTCTAGTTTGTAGACGCTATAACTTTTGCGCAAACCAAAAAATATACACTTATTGACATTTTTTTTACTAAAGACATGTGGCTGAATAAATTTTGCCCTCAATGTATGACTAAAATTTAGTTTATTCGATTTTTCTTATAACAAAAAGAAGAAAATATCTTTTTTTTTCAAAATTTTCGCTCTTTTTCCATTTATATCGCAAAAAAAAAAAATCGCAGAGGCAATCAAATACCATCAAAAGAAAGCTCTATTTGTGGGAAGAAAAGGACGCAAATTTCGTTTGGGTGCAATATTGCATGACCGCGCAATTACCAGTTAAAGCAGCGCAGTGCGAAATTGCAAAAAGACCTCTGGTCCTTAAGGTGTTTATTGGTCCGGAGCTGAAGTGGTTAAGCCAGCTGCCTTTAGGACACTCTAGTCTTCATAAAGCCTGCAAAGGGGTCCCTTAGTGAATTCTGTTGTGATTTTATTGACATTAACTCCTGAAGCCAGAACAAAAGCTTTACTTTCCCCCAAAATGTGATGGCTGTATCTGATACTTGTAACCAATTAATGTTTAAAAGGGTCCTTCTAGTGACATGAACTTTTGTACCCAGTGCTCCTCTGTACATATCCAATAATTTACCATCTGGTAATAGTTTTCCTTATATCCAGTGCTCCTCTGTGCACATCCAAGAATTTACCATTTGGTGAAGGTTTCCTTGGACCCTATGTTCCTCTGTACACATTCAAGAATTTACCATCGGGTGAGCCTTTCCTTTGTATCTGGTACTCCACCGTACGCACATCCAAGAATTTACCATCAGGTTAGTGTTTCCTTTGTACCCAGGTGCTCCTCCGTATGCGCAATCAACAATTTACCATCAAGTGAGTTCCTTTGTAGCCAGGTGCTCCTCAGTACACACATCCAAGAATTTATCATCAGGTGAATGTTTCCCTTGTACCCAGGTGCTCCTCTGTATGCACATCCAAGAATTTACCATCAGGTGAGTGTTTTCTTTGAACCCAGGTGCTCTTCCATATGCACATACAAGAATTTACCATCTGGTGAGTTTTCCTTTGTACCCAATGCTCCTCCGTAAACACATCTAATGCCGCGTACACACGAGCGGACTTTTCAACGTCAAAAGTCCGACAGACTGAGTCCGTCAGGCGGCGTACACACGGGTGGACTGTCTGCCGAAACTAAGTTCGTCAAACAGTCCGCTCAAACTTTTGAATGAACGAACTTGCCCACACACGGCACTTTTTGAGCGGACAAATACGGCAAACTTTGTTCGTCGTACTAAGTCCGCGCAACTTTTGAAATGAACGGACTCGCCCACACACGAGGGAACAGTCCGCTCATTTTGAGCGCGTGTGCAGGTAGGCGGGACCCGCGACGGAGACGTCGCGGGCTCCGCCGCCTGGAATGGACTTAAAGGGGAACCCCAACGCCGAAAAAAATCGGCGTGGGGGTCCCCCAAAGTCCACAACAGACCCTTGTCCGAGCACGCTACCCGGCCGGCCAGGAAAGGGGGGCGAACGCGCGCGCCCCCCCTTCCGAGCCGTACCAGGCCGCGTGCCCTCAACATGGGGGGTGCCTTGGGGAAGGGGGGGCCGCGCGGCCCCCCCACCCCAAAGCACCTTGTCCCCATGTTGATGAGGACAAGGGCCTCTTCCCGACAACCCTGGCCGTTGGTTGTCGGGGTCTGCGGGCGGGGGGCTTATCGGAATCCGGGAGCCCCCTTTAATATATATACCGGCCCCCCACCCACTATATAAGTGGCAGCACAGCGCGGCTCTGGCATTCCGGCCGGAGAGAGTGACGTGTCAACATCTCCTGGAGAAGAAGAACAAGAATAAAGAAGAAGAACGGAAGGCGGCGGCGACAGCGGCGACAGAAGACCGGGCCACCGCCTGTAAAAGAGCTATAAGAAGGCGCGGTGGCCCGGCAGAAGAACCGAAGAGGGGGACAAGACCCCCGAAGTCGGGAGAAGAGGCCGGCGGCGGGGAGGAAGAAAGCCGGACTCCTCCGCTAGCAAAAGAGCTACAAGAAGATAGCGGAGGAGTCCGGCGAGAAGACCCCCGAAGACGGAAGACCCCCGGAGCTGTGCAATAAAATATTTTATCTCGTGTGTTGTGTTTTTTTTTGGGTACTTTTATTTTACAGGTGAATGGGTAGGGGTACATTGTACCCCATACTCATTCACATAGGGTGGGGGGCCGGTATCCGGGGGCCCCCTTATTAAAGGGGGCTCCCGGATTCCGATAAGCCCCCCACCCGCAGACCCCGACAACCAACGGCCAGGGTTGTCGGGAAGAGGCCCTTGTCCTCATCAACATGGGGACAAGGTGCTTTGGGGTGGGGGGGCCGCGCGGCCCCCCCTTCCCCAAGGCACCCCCCATGTTGAGGGCACGCGGCCTGGTACGGCTCAGTAGGGGGGGCGCGCTCGCTCGCCCCCCTTTCCTGGCCGGCCGGGTAGCGTGCTCGGACAAGGGTCTGTTGTGGACTTTGGGGGAACCCCCACGCCGATTTTTTTTCGGCGTTGGGGTTCCCCTTTAAGTTCATACCAGGCGGCGGGGCCCGCGACGTCTCCCTCGCGGGCCCCGCCTACCTGGAGACGCGCTCGAAATGAGCAGACTTTCCTCCGAGCGGGAACAGTTTGCTCATTTCGAAAGTGGCCTACACACGGGCGGACTGTCCGCTCAAACCAAGTTTCAGCGGACAGTTTTTCGGAATTTCCGAAAAACTTTGTTCGTCAAACTGTCCGCTGAAACTGTCCGCTGAAGCCCCACACACGAGCGGACTGTCCGCTGAAACACTGTTCAGCGGACAAAGTTGAGCGAACAGTCCGCCCGTGTGTACGCGGCCTCAGACTATTCGATCGTGTGTGGGCTGCAACGGACTTTTGACTCGCCAAAGTCCGAAGGACTTTAGAATATGGAACATGCTTCAAATTTTCCCGACGGAACTCCGCCGGACCCGGTCCCTTCGAAAAATCCGCTCGTGTGTATGCTATTCCGACGGACTAAAACCGACGCTAGGGCAGCTATTGGCTACTGGCTATGAACTTCCTTATTCGAATCCAGTCGTACGTCATCACGTTCGAATCCGTCGGAGTTTAGTGTGATTGTGTGTGGCCAAGTCCGCTCCGCCGAAAAGTCCGTCAGAACTCCGTCGGAACTCCGACGGAACTCCTTCGGAAGTCTGTCGGACATAAGTCCTCTCGTGTGTACAGGGCTTAAGAATTTACTATCACGTCAGTCTTTCCTTTGTCACGTCAGTTAGTCTTGCTCCATACACATTAGGAAATTTACCATCAGGTGAGTCTTTCCTGGTCTGGCTCCATGCACATCCAAGAATTTACTATTAGGTTAGTGTTTTCCTTGTACCCGGTGCTCTTCTGCACACACATCCAAGAACTTACCATCATGTGAGTGTTTCCTTTGTACCCAGTCCTGCCCCATGCACATCCAAAAATGTACCATCTGGTGAGGGTCTCCTTTGTACCTGATGCTCCTTTGTACACATACAATAATTTGCTGTCTGTCAAAAGAATAAATTATGGTAAATATATATCCTCTAAAGTGACACAGAAAACTATAAAAACCTATAGAGTAGATATAAATATCTAGTATAGTATATATAAACAATAGCCAACATTCCAAAGTATGCTTTCCAAGGTTTAAGAATGTTCCATAAAAAAACAACTTTTTCAAGACAATGGGGACCCTTTCTTGAGGCATCCGACAGAATGATCTGCTACCTGTCTGCTACTTTCCAAAAGGGTTCCCTGGAGTCCCCAAAACATTGTTTTTCAATGAAACATGGATACATCTCGGAATTTAGACTTTGGAGTGCTGGCTATTGTTTATACTTTGACTCACACAGCACCACCACACAGTAAACCACACACCCCGCTAATGTGGACTCACGTGGAGTACTAGGAGTCAGTGCAGAACAGACTGTTTAAAGGATCTAACCCTTCCTCACTCTATTCATTACTAGATAAAGAAAATGTTATACATTTTATATGCTGTGCTTTGCAATATATTATTTTGCCTGTACATCATAGCTCCACTCTGCTACACTTTTCGCACTGTTGCGCATGTTGTGTTATATATTTCTCTGCACGTCACAGTCTACACTTCACATTGCTTCACCCTGCTAAAACTCCATGCTACTAGCAAAGCAAGATGCATTTTTAGCAACTGGGACCTTTCATATTCTACATTAGATAAAAGGGCTGTAAATGGTTTTGGTAGGCAATGGGAAAAGTCATATACATGTCAGTCATCTACTGTATACATTTTCCTTATCAGCGACTCAAAAATTATTGAGGCCACTGGATTAACATAACAGACAGGAATCCAGCATGTTTAAACTAATAACCCAGAATTTCCTGTTAACAGCTGCTGAAGTTATACTGTAGCGCACGCTCTGCTGCAGACTTAACAAGCGCTTATTGTCTGTCAAGCTCATAATTATCCTCTTTGGCTCTCCCATGTAATGAATACCGGTGATTAACTCACTTACTGAGAGATTGAGCAATTTGCTGTAGACAGTCATTTTATTATACCATTAGTATATACAATGATTACTGTAAAGTGCTGGAATGTCTCAGTAGCCACGAGATCAAGAGCTCAATTATAGACAAATTCTTTTTTTTTTTTGCTCTGGTTAAGCTGGTTCCAGATGGCTAGTTCAATGCTGAATGAAAAAAAATTAATAGATTCCTCCATCCACACAAATGACATGGATGGTGGAATCCCCTTCACCGGGACATTGTATTATGACAGCAGCTCCCACTGTTTTCCAATATGTTCCTTTTATCGACTTCTGTTGAGCAGAACTTGGATCAAAAAACTGTCTGAATTTCAATAAGTCCAGCTTTTAAGTCCATGGAAGGGATTACAGGGGGTGTCAAACTCCTTTTTATTGTGGGTTGCTTTAGCAGTATGGTTGCCCTCAAAGGGCCGGTTGTATCTGGTGTCCACTATGTACAGAGTGCAGGGTTCAGGAGTGTGCTGTGTACAGAGTGCAGAGTTCAGGAGTGTGCTGTATAAAGAGTGCAGAGTTCAGGAGTGCGCTGTGTACAGAGTGCAGAGTTGAGGAGTGTGCTGTGTACAAAGTGCAGAGTTCAGGAGTGTGCAGTGTACAGAGTTCAGGGGTGCATTGTGTACAGAGTGCAGAGTTCAGTGTTGTGTTAAGTACAGAGTGCAGAGTTCAGGGGTGCATTATGTACAGAGTGCAGAGTTCAGGAGTGTGCTGTGTACAGAGTGCAGAGTTCAGGAGTCTGCTGTGCATAGAGTGCAGAGTTCAGGAGTGTGCTGTGTACAGAGTACAGAGTTCAGGAGTGTGCTGTGTATAGAGTGCAGAGTTCAGGAGTGTGCTGTGTACAGAGTGCAGAGTTCAGGAGTGTGCTGTGTATAGAGTGCAGAGTTCAGGAGTGTGCTGTGTACAGAGTGCAGAGTTCAGGAGTACGCGGTGTACAGAGTACAAAGTTCAGGAGTGCACTGGGTAAAGAGTGCAGTGTTCAGGAGTGCGCTGTGTAAAGAGTTCAGATTTCAGGAGTGCGCTGTGTACAGAGTGCAGAGTTCAGGAATGCGCTGTGTACAGAGTGCAGAGTTCAGGGCTGTGCCGTGTACAGAGTGCAGAGTTTAAGAGTGTCTTGTGTACAGAGTGCAGGGTTCAGGGTTGCGTTATGCACAAAGTGCAAAGTTAAGGATTATGCTGCGCACAGAGTGCAGGGTTCAGGAGTGCATTATATACAGAGTTCAGGGTTGTGCTGTGTACAGAGTGCAGGGTTTAGGGTGTGCTATGCACAGTGTGCAACTCCAACCTCCCTCCTCAAAGCTTCCTTGCATCCCTCTCTCCTACCTTGCCATGTTCTAGTACCTTACTGTGTGTCTCCTTGCTGGGAGATCGTTCTCTCTCTCAGGCTCTGGTGATCTATCCCTAAGGTGAGTGCGTGAAGGGATCTGTTAGTTACGGGAGCTGCTGAGAGCAAAGCTGACCATTGTAAACACAGAAGGCTTCTGTGTTTACAAGTTACAGTGAGGAGCGGGGGATTAGAGAGGGAGATGGCGTAATGGAGTTTTGCCATGTTATAGCTGCAAAACTGGGTACAAGGGCCACATGATAAGGCCTGGAAGGCTGGATTCGACCTGTTGGCCTTGTGTTTCACATATATGGCCTGGAATGCAGATGTTTTAGATCAATCTTTCTCAATCCTATGGTCTCTCCAGAGGTTGCTAGAGGTTCCTTGAGCAGTGATCAACTTCTGACTCTTATGCCGCGTACTCACAACCGCACATTCCGACAACAAAATCCATGGGATTTTGTCCGACGGATGTTGGCTCAAACTTGTCTTGCATACACACGGTCACACAATGTTGTCGGAAATTCCGTACGTCAAGAACGCGGTGACGGCACTAGAAAGAGGAAGTTCAATAGCCAATGCGTCACTTTTTGGGCTCCTTCTGCTAATCTTGTGTTAGTAGAAGTTTGGTGACAGACGATTCGCGCTTTTCAGCCTCGTGCTTTTCCGATCATTACTGCTCTTCAGTTTGAGCCTGTGGGTTCGTATTTCTTTTACGTATTTGATTTTCAGTGCGTTTTTGTCCGCTCGTTTCTGTTTTTCAGTGCTTTTTGTTCGTTCATTTTAACCAGCCGACCGTTTTGAAGCCATGAGGACCCTCACCACCAGACCAGAGAGTTTATAACTATGATCTGGCCAGAGCCAGAAGAGTGGTGGAGAACGCTTTCGGGATAATGGCCAGCCGGTTCCACCTATTCCTTACGCCAATCAACATGGCAGAATATAAACTTAACCATATGATCCTTGCCTGCTGCATTCTACACAACTTTTTAAGGAGAAATTCAATGAACTATGTTGCCTCCGTTGGGCCTGAGGCCGGACTTCAACAAGAAACCCTTGAATCTAGCCGTCCTGGCCTCCCCCCCCCAAAGCTCCCGCGAAGTAAGACAGAAGTATGTCGAGTACTTTGCGGGTATGGGGGCCATTGATATGCCAGAAACTGTTTAAGAAACATTTTTTAAAAACATTTTTTACCTAAACTTAAAGAAGATTTCCTTTGATTTACTGCATGGGTTTCTTTTAGCTGTCTCCTAGGTTCTCGAATGGGCTTTTCTTTTTGTCCATTTTCGTCAATAGTGCAAATGCAATTTATTTGATACATGAGGGGACAATTTCTTCTTCAGCAAACTATTGTTATGTTGTGGGTCTGCTACACAGAGGCGGCTCTAGGCTTTGTGAGGCCTTAGGCGAAACTTACACATGAGGCCCCAATCACGTCCATAATGGGAAAAAAAATTCAAGCAATAAAAATGGCTGCAAATGGATGCACAAATCTAGCACACAGTTCATCAGAACCACTTTCAGGGCCCCCTCGTCACCCATCAGACATATGCAGCTAATAAAACATCTGAGACCCAGCAAGATGGCAACCTCTCTAAGAATTTCCCGTGTCTTGGGAGAATGGGGAGGGGATGTCACTAAGTCATTCCACATCCACAGAGGAAGTAGAGTGGGGGGATCCCAGCGCAGGGGGGGGAGAGAGGGGGGAGGGAGGGAGTGAGAGGGGCAGGGAGAAAGAGAGGGGGAGGGAGAGCGAGAGAGAGAGAGAGAGGGGGGAGAGGAAAAAAAGAGGGGGAGAGAGAGAGGGGGGAAGAATAGACAGAGGGGAGAGGGGGGAGGGAAAGAGAGACGGGGATAGAGAGAAAAAAGGAGGAGAGAGAGGGGGAGGGGAGCAAGAGATTGTGAGTGAGAGGGGGAGGGAGGGAGGGAGAGAGAGGGTGAGTGAGAGAGGAGAGAGAAAATGGGGGGGAGTGGTGGGAAGGGGTAAGAGAAAGCTGGTGGGTGAGAGAGAGAGGGAGAGGGAGGGGAGGGAGTGGCGGGAAAGGGTAAGAGAGAGAAGGAGGGAGAGAGAGAGGGGGAGGGAGAGAGAGGGAGGAGGTGGAGAGAGGAAGGGGAAGAGAGGGCATTAGGGAGGAGAGGGGGGGAGAAAGAGAGGAAGGGGGAGAGAGGGAGTAAGGGGGAGAGAGGGAGTAAGGGGGAGAGAGAGGGGTGAGAGGGGGGAGAGAGAGAGGGGGAGGTGGGAAAGAGGGGGGTGAGGGAAAGGAGGGGGAGAGAGATCCCTAGCCCTGTCCCTGTCTGCAGCCCCTCCTGTGCTCCATGTCCCAGTCTGTGCACTGGGGGGGGGGGGGGCAAAGAGCAGGGAGGAGCTGGGGGGTGGGGGCCGGAGAGTGCTAAGGGGGAGAGAGCACTAGGAAAGGTGGAGAGCACAAGAGGGGTGGGGGCCGGAGAGGGCTGGGGGGAGCTTAAAAGCAGAGGGGCAGAAAGAATTGGAGTGGAGAGTAGGGGGTGCTGGAAAGCACCGGGGGAGGAGCCAGGGAGCACAAGGAGGGGCCGGAGAGCACGGGGTGCTGGAGAAATGGGGTGGAGCCAAGGAGCACAGGGGGGGCTGGAGAGAAGGAGGTGCACAAACAATGGCTAAACATTGCTTGCAGTAAATGGTTTGCTGAGTGTCATCATCTGGTTTGAATCTGAAATAATCCCACACTTGGGAATAAGCTCCTTGGAACAAAAACATCTGGGTTTTTAATTTTATCAGACTCAGGCCGCGTACACACGCGGGGACTGTTCGCTCAACTTTGTTCGTCAAACAGTTTCAGCGGACAGTCCGCTCAAAATTAGCATGGACGGACATGGCCACACACGACGAACGAACAGTTTGCTGAAACCGTGCGCGATGACGTGAACGGCACGTACGACGGGACTAGAAAACGACGTCCTATACACTGCAATGCAACCTTCGGCGTGTAAATCCTTTCTGAGCATGCGCGGAACTTTGTTTGACGAACAAGCCTACACACGAGGGGACTGTCCGCTCAAACCAAGTTTCAGCGGACAGTTTTTCGGAATTTCCGAAAAACTTTGTTCAGCAGACTGTCCGCTGAAACTGTCCGCTGAAGCCCACACACGAGCGGACTGTCCGCCGAAACACTGTTCAGCGGACAAAGTTGGGCGAACAGTCCCCGCGTGTGTACGCGGCCTCACTTGCGCATTGCTCTGCCTCTGAGTCTGTGCCTGGGGCTGTCTCTGCACTGTCTGCAGTGTCTGCACCGGCCTCTGCCTAATTTTTCTACGACCAGGCACTGCAGGCAGGCAGGCACCCCCAGTGATTGTGCTGATACAGAAGACCCCATCTGGGCTAAAGAGTCCTGTGTATATTCTCCAAATTGCTAAGTTGCTGCTGCAGCTCTCTTTCTTTCCTTTATAGTCAACTGGGTGTGATGTGGTGGACGGAAGCAGACAGATCTGTTGACAATGTTCTTGTTGTATGTACCTAGAGAAAACAAATTGAGAGCGCACACTGTCATTTGCCTTAGTTTGAAAACACTGTCTTAAGTTGCAGCTAGCTATGCACATGCATGCACTATTACACTGACATTTAAAAGGCAACAGACAGTGTTTTTTTTTTTTTGGTTTTTTAATTCAAACAACCTGGTGCTGTCATGGCTGGGCCCCAAACCACTTGTTTAACCACTGTCATCTGCTGTAAGCTGGGCCTGGGGAAGCTGACACACTGTGGTCACACCGTGTGGTGTTCATATGTATGTAATATATATGTTGATGTTCTTCTAAGTATGTTAGTGGTGGAAGGAAGCTCACTCACGTGTTGGAATTGGAAATCAGATCCGTGGCGGGCACACACAGTGCACACTCACTGGGGGGGTAATCAAGATTGCAATCTTATTACGATTAATCTCTAATAGGAGTTCTGTAATGTCTCAGGTTGCCAATAAAAAATGTGCTCTGCCAGTAAATTTTCCATGTTTTGTCAGTAAAAAATGCTGCGGAAGGTTGGCAACCCTGTGGACAATGTCTGCTTCACGTAACCTAAATTTAGAAGTAATGGCTGACCTCACCAGGTTGCTGAAGAGGTTAAAACGATGGCATGCTGACACTATGGCCCCTGTGACGTTTCGTCCCCGATGGAATCCAGCCCTGTACTCAGGCATGTACTGGCCATCGGGACTACAGGGAGTTTCCCGGTGGGCCGATGACTCAGTGGGCCGGTCAGGTGCAGTCCTGGAGCCGCTCCTCTCTGACAGTGAGTGATCGCGATTTCACTCCTGTTAGGAGGAGCAGCTGCCGTCACTTGCTGGAGAGAGGATTAGGCTTTCTGCTCCATCCAGCCTGTAGGGGGAGATAGACAGCTGGCAGACGTTCCATCCTCTCTCCCCTTATCACTTGTCACTTATCACATGACCAGTGAGAGGGACACCCCTTCCTGACCAGGCCAAATTTCAGCTTTCAGCGTTGTCATGCTACACTGTACCCAAACAGAATTTTTATCGTTTTGTTCCCACAAATAGAGCTTTCTTTTGGTGGTATTTGATCACCTGTGCTATTTTTTTTTTGCTAAACAAATTAAAAAAGACCTCAAATTGGGGGCGTGGCTAACCGATGGGCATCTGAACCCTCAGCTCCTGCACCGACCGGTACATATAACGGAGACATCGCCGCTCAGACAGCTCCTACAAGCCCCTAATAACACAGGGACGTTGCCTCAAGACCCAGCTATGGCTCATACAAACCGCAAAAGAAAAGAATACATGCCTCCAAAGAAACTGACAGATTACTTTACTCAGCCGCCAGACACAGAAATCCAATATGGCGCCCGCGGCCCTGCACAAGAACCATCTGCCTACACAGACCTCTCTGATGCAGATGAAGCTGAAATATCACCTCAGCAACAATCATCTGAGTCATCTCTACTATATACCCCCTCCTCAGCCAGCAACAGCCCAGCAAAAGCAAGGATGCGACTGGATTCAACGGGACTCAGCACTAAGGTAAGCCCTGCATCCCTCCTTACCTCACATCAGCCATCAGCTATAGCGGGCGGCCTTCCCCACATCTGACCAGCCTGTTCTGGACACTACAATGAAAGAGATGCTCATCTCCCTACAATCATCCTTACACACTGAGATAGCATCCATGTTCACTAAATTCTCATCTCATATGCAGCTTATGGGAAATAAAATCCAACGTATTGAAAATCACATGGGTGATATGACTACCACTGTCAGTGATCTTGTGGATGCGCAAGATCACACGCATGATGAACAACAATGGCTAAAAGCCAAGATGGCGGACCTCGAGGACCACTCTCAATGTAACAACATCAAAATCAGGGGTATACCCGAATCCATTCTCCCAAATGACCTCAACACATACGCCAAAAAGATGATCTCCACTATACTGCCAGATCTGTCATCAATGGAGACCATAATAGACCGCATACACCGCATTCCCAAACCACCACATCTAGAAGCAGCTATACCCAGGGATGTCTTAATGCGGGTCCACTTCTTTCATGCAAAAAACAGCTCCTATTCAAGACCAGACATCTGAGCAAATTACCTGAAAAGGACCTCATCTCTTCTGGGGACGGGGACCCAATCCTGCCTAGGGACAGTCCCCCAATGGGGCACCTAAAAATGTAAAAAAATAAATAAATAAAAACTGCTGATACCAGTGGGGGAACTACAGGGCTCACAAAGGTCATACCTGTGACCACGCCCCTGGAGTTCCACCGTCGGACTCGGAGGGAAGGGCCCTGGCTGGGGTTCAGGGGGGGCCCTTCATGGTTTCTTGCATCGGGGCCCTGAAGGTTCTAGTTACGCCACTGGTCCAATATGCTCAGAGGACCCTTACAAGCTTTCTATCCTAAACAACCAACTAACGCACGCTGAAGACACTTAACAGGCAATGCACATTAAAATACACGCACCACTTCATCCGGTCGGTGCCTTGCTTGTACAGCTTTCACCACAAACTTTTACCCTGCTCAGTTAACACAGCCTAGTGTTATCAGGCTGTTGAAAGCAAAAGTTTTACACCATTCTATTACTGTTTTGTTCACAGTTAACAAAGTGTTTTAACCTCCCTGGCGGTACGATTATTTCGGATTTTAGGTGCTAAAAGCGGTACCATTATTTTGCATGAAAATTTGACGTTTTATATTGTAGTCCTGTAATTCTTAGGAATAACTCTCTTAAATCTGTCCAAACCAGAGTCTAGCAGACATCCCGGGTATGATAAAGTTTGAAAAATGAAATCATAAATTATAATATAATAAATAACTATAAATAATTGTACCAAATAATAATATAACAATAATAAAAATTATTCAATAATGTAAGCAAATCAAAAACACTGAAATTTGCTCAGTTGCAGAATTGTCACTGTCATTACTTTTCAGTATTTGATGACGGATCTCCCCACAAATCACTATCGCTCAATTCCTGCGAGTTATTCCAATTTATTATCGCTGTTTTCTAGCTGGTCTAAAACCATTTTTGATGTAAAGTGGCAGTTTGGTTGCTATGGACAATCTCCAGTTTCCAGGCAGAAAGAACAGTTTTTATTATATAAAACTGCATGCAGGACACTGGGCAGACCACTAGGGACAAAGGGGATGTGAAATATTTACATACAGCAATGCAATCTGTAAGATTACATTATACTGTATGTAATGTGTGTGTTTCACTTTTTGAATTTGGCGCCGATCTCCGTCCCCGTGCGTCGCAACGCTCGCAGGGAACGGAGATCGGGTCCGTGATAGATGCAGTGTGTCCAAATCGACACACCGCACCACCAATCGCCACACTGAGTGCCCCCAGGAGCGTGCACGTGCGGCATGTTGTGAAGGACGTCATGCGACACTCAGCCACAACAATTTAAACCACCGCCCACCTGTCATTTTGCTATAGGCTGGACGGGATGTGGTTAAAGCATTTTTGAGCTTTGGTGTTTTTTTTAAATCAGCCAATAGAGAAAAATATCGTAGGTTTCATTGTTACTGTTTTTGAGCATTTTCATCTGCTTTATTTATTATTATTGATATAGATTATATATATATATATATATATATATATATATATATATATATATATATATATATATATATATATATATATATATATATATATATATACTGTATATATATATATATTTAGGGGTTAATTTATTTATCTATTTTATTTATTTATTTCAGTTAGGGTTGGGGTTAGCGTACAGACAATCGGACATTCTGAAAACAAAATCCTGGATTGAGGCTGGGTTCACACCGCTGCGGGTGGCAGACCCGGATGTGATTCGCACCGCACTGCAGTGCAAATCACATCCGATCTCTGTAGCGATGCGAGTTCAGCCATACAGATAGTATGGCTGAATTTGCATCGCACCCGCCGCAAACACGCACGGGACCCTTTTTTTGGTCCGCAGCAGAATCGGATCGCATGGGTGTTCACACCATGCGATCCGATTCCTGTCCGAGTTTGCAGATCGCACTGCGATATGCGGACTGATCTGGGGGTGTCATTAAGATTTCATTGACACTCCCAGCAGTCCGCATAGGGCAGTGTGAACTGCCGGCGGGAGGCATGCGATGCGGGAAAACGCTGCGGATTCGCGGCGTTCCCGCATCGCTACGGTGTGAACCTAGCCTTATTTCCGACAGATGATGGCTCAAACTTGTCTTGCATACACACGGTCGCACAAATGTTTTTGGAAATGTCGAACGTCAAGAACGCGGTGACGTACAACGCGTACGACGAGCCAAGAAAAATTAAGTTCAAAAGCCAGTGAGGCTCTTCTGCTTGATTACGAACATGCGTGGAATTTTGTGCGTCGGAATTGTGTATACACGATCAGAATTTACGACAAGGGATTTTGTTGTTGGAAAATTTGAGAACCAGATCTCAAATTTTGTTTGTCGGAAATTCCGTCAAAAAATGTCCGATGGAGCCTACACACGGTCAGAATTTACAACAACAAGCTCACATCAAACATTTGCTGTTGGAAATTCCGATCGTCTGTACAGGTTTTCACAACCTGGGATCCCTACGGAGGTTGCCATCGGTGCCCATTAGTGCCACCTCAGACGTTGCTAGGGATTCCTTAAACAATGTAATGTACCCAATAACAACTTAAAGTACATAAACCATAGACATCAGGTTCACATTACATTTTGTCTATTAAAAGCTCATCTTCTATCAGCTGTCAGTTTGTAAAAAAAATTGGCGCAACCTACATATGTGGAATGTGTAGTAGCGACGATCGCCTCCATCTAGTGGCCATGCACACTACTTGCAATGTTATCCCACAACAAACCTCCAGACACCTGCAAGGGGGGCTCCAAGGTTTTCTACTGCCTGGGGACCTCCACAGAGTTTAATTTGGCACTGGGGGAGTACACCAAATACCTAATTTACCACATTTTGTCATTTTGCAACCAAAAACATAAATGTATTTTATGTGATAAACCAACACAAAGTGGCACATAATTGTGAAGTGGAAGGAAAATGATAAAAGGTTTTCAAAATTTTTACAAATAAATATGTGAAAAGTGTGGCGTGTATTTGTATTCAGCCCCCTTTACTTTGATACCCCTTACTAAGATCTAGTGGAACTAATTGCCCTCAGAAGTCACCTAATTAGTAAATAGAGTCCACCTATGTGTAATTTAATCTCAGTATAAATGCAGCTGTTCTGTGAAGACCTCAGAGGTTTGTTAGAGAACCTCAGTGAAGAAAAAGCATCATGAAGGCCAAGGAACACACAACGGACAGGTCAGAGATAAAGTTGTGGAGAAGTATAAAGCAGGGTTAGGTTATAAAAAAAAATTCCCAAGCTTTGAACATCTCACAGAGCACTGTTCAATCCATCATCCAAAAATGGAAAGAGTATGGGACAACTGCAAACCTACCAATACATGGTCATCCACCTAAACTGACTGGCCGGGCAAGGAGAGCATTCATCAGATCATGGTAACTCTGGAGGAGCTGCAGAGATCCACAGCTCAGGGGGAGAATCTGTCCACAGGACAACTATTAGTCGTGCTCTCCACAAATCTGGCCTTTATGGAAGAGTGGCAAGAAGAAAGCCATTGTTGAAAGAAAGCCAAAAGAAGTCCCATTTTCAGTTTGCGAGAAGCCATGTGGGGGACACAGCAAACATGTGGAAGAAGATGCTCTGGTCAGATGAGATCAAAATTTAACTTTTTGGTCTAAAAGCAAAACGCTATGTGGGGAAGAAAACGAATACTGCACATCAGACTGAACACACCATCCCTACTGTGAAACATGGTGGTGGCAGCATCATGTTGTGGGGATGCAGTCCGGGCCAGGAGTGTGCATTGGCCGAAGCTGAGTGAGTACCGAGGTGATTAACTCAGCTGACCGTCCGGAGCAGCCTGACAGGTCGGGGACGCCAGTGCACTGCAGGGTATCCGGCGCTCCTGCCTTGGGTCTGACAACAGCCCGGCTCAGTCTCCACCTCACCATGAAGCACCACCATTTCCATTCTGAAACAGCAAAAAGTAAAAAAATAAATAAATAAAAAAAAAAACGGGCGGTGGGGCGTGGCCTGGATCCGATCCGAGATGGACGCTTAGATCTGGAGCTCCGTCCTCGAGGCCAGCAACTTAAGCTTTACAGCCCTTTTCCCTAACCCTGACATGGTGAGGACACCCAGAGCGACCTCCGCTACACGGTCCAGATCGCCCAGGGGATCCGACGACCTCTCCGCCCGTCCAATTCCAGACATATTCCGTGCGGGGCCCTCAGGTAGGATGCAGGCCTCCCAGGCAGAGGCGCGCGGCGGTAGATCCCCGAGCGCCAGCCCTAACAGACCAGAAGTATTGCTTCCCGCTGGCCCCAGAATTGACCGGCCTCCCAGCCAAGCAATGGCGGTGAGCATAGATGACCTCCGTAGCGTGGCCGCAGACATCAAGAACACGCTTATGGCGGCGATTTCAGACATGCGGTCGGACATACACGCCATGACATTAAGGGTGGAGGAAGTTGAGGTGACTCAAACCAGACAAGACACCGCTTTATGCCATGTGCAACAGATAACAGAGTCCCACGCCGTTCATCTCAGGGACATTAACAGACATTTGGAGGACTTAGATAACCGCGGAAGACGCCGTAATCTCAGAGTGAGAGGCATACCTGAGGCCATTGAACCCTCCCAGTTATCCCAGACTGTAGCCATGCTGTTTAATGAGATCTTAGACCGCCCTCCTGATACTCAAATCAACTTTGAACGTATTCACAGAGCTCTGCGACCAAGAGGGGGGGGGGGGGTCTGTCTCCCTCCCTCTTGGTCAGACAGACCCCCCCCCCCCCCCCCCGGGATGTGGTCTGCTGCCTCATGGACTTTCAACTTAAGGAGCAAATCCTCCATGCAGCCAGAACACACGATCGAGTCGCGGTGCAGGGAGCCACCGTTAAAATTTACCAGGACCTGTCGGGTATCACCCTACAGAGGAGAAGAGAACTTCGCCCCCTTCTGGAAGCTTTGAGGGCTAGGTCCATAGTCTACAGGTGGAAGTTCCCATTTGGTCTGACAGCTTCTCATCATGGCAAGACAGCGATCCTTAGAGTGCCAGAGGACCTGGATCACTTTTTCTTTACCCTGGACATGCCGCCTGTGGATCTGCCAGACTGGTATAGTGATTTCCGCCTCTCCACGCTTTCCCGAGCTTTCTCCATGGATGGCATAGCAGAAGCGGGAAACTTCAGCTTGGGCCGCCGACGCCATCATGCCCTCCCCCCCCCCGCTCACCATCACATGATACCGGAGCGCCAAGTAATGGAAGTCCCTCGGCCTCTCCAGCACACCGCAGGGCCAGGATCCATTGATTTCATCATCTCTTCTCTGCTCACTGCTCCCATCCGACTTTAAGGTACTGTGCATTGCTCCTTGTTTAGCTGCCTTTTGTCTATCTCCCCTTGTTTTTGGCTCTGCTCCAAGTATTGAGACTTACCCAATGCTCCTCAAGAACTGTAATATCACGCCCAATCTGCCTTCTTCTTAGCTCGCCACTGGATCCTTTGTTGCCCCACACTTTTTTCTTTCTCCCGGTCCCCATAATGCAAGTCCCATGCACAACTCTATCTATGTTCTACCTGTGCTCCTTTTCCCCTCATTGCCCCTCTGCCTAACACCTTTTAAGCGATGTCAACATGATGCCGTATCAGTGGACAGATTTCACTTTTTGTCATGATGCTACTTCCCCTCTGGGCTCCCTAATCAGCGACATCAGGAACACTCCAGATCGGCAAACTTGGATTTCTCAGAATACTGGAGCATTGCACAAGACCTCACCCTGATATCCTGGACTGCCTTGTAATGGTTCTCCCTAGATATAGGTTGAAACTGGTACATTGCTCCTTTTGTTGGATATACTGATATGCATTACTCTCCAACCACCCTACTCCACTTTACTACCCCCTACCCTTTTCTCTCTGCTCCCCTATCCACCTTTTTCTCCCCCTCCACCCCCTTCTTCTCCGTCCACTCCTTTTTCTTTTTTCTTACCTCCCGCCCCCTACTACCCCTCTGTCAATCGCCGGCACACTAGGTGTCCCTGAGCCCTAGGCTAAGACTCCCACTGGTTTCCTATGGGGATCAGGTGTCCTAATTAGATATTTGTCTTCGAGAAGTGGGGCAGTTGTAACGTAATTTTGTATGTTTGCGGGCATGGCTGGCTGGGGGGATGCAGCACTCGGGTAAGAGCCCTTTCTAGCTTTCCTTACCTCATGGGCGCCTACTCTGGCTGCCGGTTCCAGCAATACCCCTGACGATCTCGGCAATCGCCGCGTCACCTCCCATCCCAAGAGGACATATATGTCTGCAAACTTACTACAACCCAATAGGACTCGGACCCGAGTGTGGCCTCCCCTGATCTAGCGATACTTCTCTGTGTGGGGTGACATACAGAGGAGTTGCTGTATTAATGTTGATACTTACTTGTTTTCACCCCATCTCTTCAAAGAGCGAGTCTTTCCCCTCAATACACCTTATTGCGGTACCTTGAGTTTTCGCAGCCGTTGTTGTTATTTTGACTATATGTATAATGCTCACTACGTTACTTCTTAACCAGGTTGGTCGGATGGGACGCAGCTTTCCAAAAAGAGTTCAGGTATCACATGTTGATCATAAAAGTTCTCAATGAATGTTTAATGTTTATATGTTTATTTACTTGGCTCCTCACATTTCCTATATTATTTCACCATACCACTGCTTCGCTGCTCTGCAACCCTCCTCACTATATACCTCTCAGAAACCTGCTGGGTATATTTCCGTCCCTTGAGTTGCTCAATGCTGCTGTATCTCTAATACTGTTTCTCTATTTCTGGTATCTGGGCCATGACTGTACAACCTTCTCATATGTCCACTCTGGGGAAACGCTAACAAATCTACTGTACAACTTGAGAGCCTCACCATGGGTACTTTAAACTACACAGGTGGGCTAGCCCGGGAGGGCTCATTACGCCCTCCCGGGTCTTGTCCCGGTTACCTTTCCTCTGGTTCCCCCTACTATAGAAGCCTCGGCAGGACCTATAGCCCCCCTCTCGGTCCGTACCCAGACTTTTGTCTCCCGAGCGGGAGGCTCTGGTAGCTCTCCTGATCTTGGCCGGTTGCCTCTAGTACCTGACGTAGGTGTGCAGGTCATACCCGTCAACCGATGTAGTTTCTGCTACTCCCTGTGGAGTACCTCCCCTCTTCCCCCCCCTCCTATCCCCCTTTCTATACCTGCCCTACCTTCTTCCCCCCTTCCTTTCTCGGGTCTCTGGCTTCCCCCCGCTTTCTTTTTTTAACTTACTGTAGGGCCCACTAGCCAGCCACTATGTCGCGCTCCCAACCCAGTTCGGCCCCCATAACACTCAAAATTTTATCCCTGAATGCTCGGGGTCTTAATGTCCCCGAGAAACGCTCCCGAGTACTTTCATATGCAAAACAAACTAAAGCTGAGGTAATTTTTCTCCAGGAGACCCATTTTTGCGCGAAGCATGTCCCAAAATTGTCCAACTCGTACTACCCTCTGGGCTTCCACGCCACCTCTCCCTTAACTAAATCTAAAGGGGTATCTATTCTGCTCTCAAGAACTTCGTCAATCTCAATTACTGATTCCCTGTTGGATGAACAAGGGAGGTTTGTCTTTCTGAAAGGTACATACAAAAACAGACCTATCACTCTAGCAAACGTATATTGCCCTAACTCGCTACAAGTCCCCTTCCTAAGAGCTATAGTTCGACGTTTGCTCTCCTTCCAAGAGGGAATCTTGCTACTAGGGGGTGACTTTAATCTGCCCCTAGACCCCCTGATGGACACCTCTTCGGGAACATCACATCTTACGTACAGGGCGCTCAAACAAATCAGGCACTGCCTCCATGAACTGAGTGTACACGATACTTGGCGCATCATGCACCCCAAGGACAAAGACTTTACCTATTTTTCTGCCCCCCACAATAAATACTCTCGTATAGACTACCTTTTTCTATCGCAACAGGACTTGTCATTACTCACGACCGCGACAATCGAACCAATGACGATCTCTGACCATCATCCTATCTCTTTGACACTCACATTACCAGAGACAAACGACCGGACGTTCATTTGGAAATTGGACCCCACTCTCTTAACGGACAAATCCGTTGAAGACGATCTGAGGAAATGTCTTACGGACTATTTTTCAGAAAACGACTCTCCAGATACCTCCAACATGACTCAATGGGAGACCCATAAATGTGTCATTAGAGGTAAAATAATTGCGATCTCAGCATCTCTTAGGAAAGCCCGTAAGGCCGGACTTACTGCCCTGTTCGAAAAGCTGAGGAACCTTGAATCCAGTCATAAACAAACATTAGCCCAACACACCCTAGAAGAATTAACCGACACAAGAGCTCTGATAAACGAAACTCTGAACCTTAACGTTAAGAAAATTTTTATTTTGTCTCAAAAGCTCTTTTATGAACACGGCAATAAGTGCGGTCGTTTCCTTGCCCAAGCACTGCGTAAACAGCGTAACAACAATGTAATACACCATCTACGTTCCTCCTCAGGCGATCTTATTACCCACAACAGAGACATTGCTAAGGAGTTTGAAAAATATTATTCCTCTCTATATAACCTTCAAAACTCTGCTCCCGACTCAGACAATATATCACTTCAGGACAATGCGATTTCTTCCTTCCTTTCCCAATTTGCCCCTGACAAGATTTCATCTGAAGCTTCGGAGAGTCTGGACTCTCCAATATCTCCAGTAGAGTGGAACCTCGCGCTTAAGAGCTTGATACCCGGGAAAAGCCCAGGCCCAGATGGTCTGCCAGCAGTCTACTACAAAACATTTTCCGACTCATTGAGGAAACCCTTCCTCAAAGCTTTCAATTCCCTTTCTCCTTCTTCCCCTCTCTCACAAGGAATGCTAGAAGCTCACATAGTCGTAATACCAAAAGAAGGCAAAGACCCATCCCAGCCCAGTAATTATAGGCCTATCTCCCTTCTAAATTCAGATATCAAGCTTTTCTCTAAAATTATAGCTAACAGGTTGCTCCCTTTCCTCCCCTCCCTAGTCTCCCAAGATCAATCTGGTTTTATCCCTGGCAGGGAGACCAGGGATAACACAACTAAAGCCATCAACCTTCACCATCTCATTACAAGCTCCAACCAGAAAGGCTTCTTCCTTTCCTTGGATGCGGAAAAGGCGTTCAACAGAGTGTCTTGGAAATACATGAGGGCAGTGCTTCAAGCGATTGGACTGGGGCCTCATTTAATCGATTTAATTATGGCACTGTATGATAACCCAGTTGCTAAAGTTAGAGCCAACCACACTCTGTCGGACGCCTTTCCCATCCGTAACGGGACGAGGCAGGGCTGTCCCCTGTCGCCCATTCTCTTTGTTCTGACCCTTGAACCCTTTCTTCGCAAAATCTCAGCCAACCCGGACATTCAGGGTATCAAGTCCTCACTAAAAGAATACAAATACGCTGCTTTCGCGGACGATATTCTGCTTTTCCTTTCTAACCCGCTGATCGCTTTACCAGTTGTGCTTTCAGAATTCAAACATTTTCAATTTTTGTCGAATCTTAAAATCAATTTGGCAAAATCCTTTGCCCTCAACATCTCTCTACCCAGTACAGTGGTAGACCAATGCAAGGTGAATTTCCCCTTTATTTGGAAAGACGACTCGATTACATACTTGGGCATTCAAATCCCCATTGCCCTATCTGATCTATTTGCGAAAAATTTTATTCCTCTTCTAAATCAATTGACCAAAGATCTCAAAGCTTGGGACAAACCGACGTTTACTTGGTTTGGCAGAGCAGCTATTCTGAAAATGAACGCCCTTCCACGTATGCTTTACCTGTTACAGATGATTCCCATCCACATTCCTACATCCTTTTTCAACAAATACAGACAACTCTGCTCACAATTTCTTTGGAGCCAGCGCAAGCACAGGCTTAGTTATGAACAACTTTCGCGCCCAAAGAATTTAGGGGGTATAGGCCTTCCAAACCTCCACAGATACTATCTTGCAACTCATTTGACCAGGATAGTAGATTGGAATGTGCACGTAGCCAATAAGGACTGGGTTTCTCTAGAAGCTTCTTTCTCAGCTTTACCTCTTCCTTCTATACCTTGGCTTTCCCCAAGCTGTGTTCCACCTGGCCTGACACAACACCCTCTCATAGGCCCGACCTTGAGATGCTTTCACCAAACATGCAGAAAATTGAATATCTCCTCTTCTCCTGGCCCCTTGACCCCCCTGAAATCTAACCCTGATTTTCCACCGGGAAGGAAAACTGACTTTCTAGTAGACTGCTGGCCCACGACCCAAATCAGAGCTCACCATTTCTTTCACAAGGGCAAACTTCAAACCAGAGCTCAGCTTGCGACCGGGAATGGAGACGTTCCCATCCCCCCATGGCAATATCTCATGGCTGCCTCATACTTGCAGAGCATAGATAAAGACCGCTGTTGCTCCCGACAACTTTCCCCTTTTGAAAAGTTATGCGTCCAAACCTCTCCCCAATCACGTCTTATTTCATGTATACATACCCTGCTCTTCGCGAAGCATAGAGCAAATGATACTCCTGCTTGTGCAAAATGGGAAAGGGACTTGTCCATCTCACTCTCAGAAGACCAGTGGGAGCGAATATTTGCTAATATCCACAAGGGGTCCTCTAACGTAAACACCCAAGAAAATGGTTTCAAGATTCAATCTAGGTGGTATCACACTCCAGAGGTTATACATAAATACAAACCCACTGTCTCCGAGTCCTGTTGGAGATGTTCCCAGGATAAGGGAACCCTTTTACACATCTGGTGGTCCTGCCCATTGATCCAAACCTTTTGGATGGAAGTACATCGTCTGACGGAACAAATTTCCTCCTACACATTGGAATATCATCCTGCTCTGTTCCTCCTACACCATTCCAGTTTACCACATTCCACTTATCATAAATCTCTTGGAATGCATCTAATAAACGCGGCAAAACAATGCATACCTATCCACTGGCAATCCTCCCGAGTTCCTACCATCAAAGACTGGTTTTCCAGAATCCAAAAAGTTGCTGACATGGAGAAACTCATTAACATTTCTCATGACACCCCCTCTAAGTTCAGTATGAAATGGGCCTGCTGGTTACATTTCCAAACTACACAAGAATATTTATCCCTTATGTCCTCCTAATAGAAATCTTCTATCCGACTCCTTGATTAGGTTTAATCGCTTCCTCACCTAGCAGCGGGGGCAAGCCAGAGACCCCCCTCCTTCCGCCCTTTTCTCCCTCTAACCCCTTCCCATCTCCTCTCCTTATCCTTCCCCCCCCCCTATTTCTCTCTTCCCACTCTTCTTCTTCCCATCCTTGTCCTACACCCGCATCCTGCCTGCCCTTTCCCACCTTACCCTCCCTCCCCCTCCCCCTTTTTCTTTGCTCCCTTAACCCTCCTCTCCTTCCACCCCCTAACCTCTACTGACAATTACAGTATCACCCTTACGCAACTTCCATACTACGACTTGTACGTTCAGCTTTTCCACAAGCTAACCCTCCTACTCTGAAAACTAGGATATCTGAGGCTGATCTATCCTCAACTGTTGTCATGAACGTCCGACACAGTACAATCAACCTCTTTACGGATAAGACTTGCGACCAGCATCCGGCCCCCCACAATCTATTCAGAATAGCTCAAGTGTAATCTTCCTTGGGGTTATGGTTATCTAATTGTACTATGCTTGTGGAAATGTAATGTAACTCGGAGCTATGTAACATGCTGAATATACATGTCATTTATTATCTGTTTTTCTTTTTCTTGTTCACATTTTGTTTAAAACAATAAAAATTATTTGAAAAAAAAAAAAAAAAAAAACGGGCCCTTTAAGACATAAAAAAAAAAAAAAAAAATGTCATTTAACAATTTAACATAGTGTACTGTGGCGCCGGTCACAGTGCACTATGAGAAGCGCCACGTCGATGCAATCACAAGATTGCATCCATGGCGCTTCATTTGCGGGTTAAAAACCCGCCTTGCGGCGCACTGTAGAACGCCGACTAGCTTCCGCCCATAAAATCACTGTGATTCTACGGGCGGGAGCATTGTCATTCTTAGACAGGCAGGTCACTTCCGGCTTTCGGCTGCTTCACGAAACCCGGAAGTGACGTCGGCAGCTCCGTTCCTCAGCCCGAGCGGAGCTGCAAGACAGTGAGGCAGGAGGTGAGTCACCGCATAAAGGCTTTCTAGTTTCTACTTTGTTGAGAATGTTCATGCATTTAGCTGAATGAATGGAAAAAAAGCTTTCACAGCCAGAAAGGTTTCCCCAGGCCAGGCGACTTTTGCCGTGGCCAATCAGAGAATGAGCTCTGAAGGGGGAACTCCACGCCAAATTTCTGAAAAAAAATTTGACGTGGGTTCCCCCTCCGAGAGCATACCAGGCCCTTAGGTCTGGTATGGATTCCAAGGGGAACCCCCTACGCCGAAAAAAACGGCATGGGGTCCCCCCCAGACCCTTATCCGAGCACGCTACCCGGCCGGCCAGGAAAGGGGGTGGGGACGAGCGGGCGGCCTCCCCTCCTGAGCCGTACCAGGCCGCGTGCCCTCAACATGGGGGGGTGCCTTGGGGGAGGGGGGGCGTGCGCCCCCCCACCCCAAAGCACCTTGTCCCCATGTTGATGAGGACAAGGGCCTACCCATTCACCTATGAAAAAAAGTACAAAAAAAACACAACACAGGGTTAAAATATTTTATTGCACAGCTCCGGGGGTCTTCCGTCTTCGGGGGTCTTCTCGCCGGACTCCTCCGCTATCTTCTTGTAGCTCTTTTGCTAGCGGAGGAGCCCGGCTTTCTTCCTCGCCGCCGGCCTCTTCTTCCGACTTCGGGGGTCTTGTCCCCCTCTTCGGTTCTTCTGCCGGGCTTCTGTCGCCGCCGCCGCCGCCGCCGCCGCCTTCCGTTCTTCTTCTTCTTCTCCAGGAGATGTTGACTCGACGATCTCTCCGGCCGCAATGCCAGGGAAGCGCTGCGCTGCCACTTATATAGGGACAATGGGGCGGTGTCACATGGGTTGATGTCACATGGGTTGGTCACATGGGTTGATGTCACATGGCGACAGTCCCAGCATCCTCCGGGACTGTGACATCGTAAGGGGCGGGGTCACCATGTGACATCAACCCATTTGACCAACCCATGTGACATCAACCCATGTGACACCGCCCCATTGTCCCTATATAAGTGGCAGCGCAGCGCGTCCCTGGCATTGCGGCCGGAGAGATCGTCGAGTCAACATCTCCTGGAGAAGAAGAAGAAGAAGAAGAAGAAGAACGGAAGGCGGCGGCGGCGGCGGCGACAGTAGACCGGGCCACCGCCTGTAAAAGAGCTATAAGAAGGCGCGGTGGCCCGGCAGAAGAACCGAAGAGGGGGACAGGACCCCCGAAGTCGGAAGAAGAGGCCGGCGGCGAGGAAGAAAGCCGGGCTCCTCCACTAGCAAAAGAGCTACAAGAAGATAGCGGAGGAGTCCGGTGAGAAGACCCCCGAAGACAGAAGACCCCCGGAGCTGTGCAATAAAATATTTTAACCCTGTGTTGTGTTTTTTTTTTACTTTTTTTCACAGGTGAATGCGTAGGGGTACATTGTACCCCATACTCATTCACATAGGGTGGGGGGCCGGTATCCGGGGCCCCCTTATTAAAGGGGGCTCCCGGATTCCGATAAGCCCCCCGCCCGCAGACCCCGACAACCAACGGCCAGGGTTGTCGGGAAGAGGCCCTTGTCCTCATCAACATGGGGACAAGGTGCTTTGGGGTGGGGGGGCCACACGCCCCCCCTCCCCCAAGGCACCCCCCATGTTGAGGGCACGCGGCCTGGTACGGCTCAGGAGGGGGGGGGCGCCCGCTCGTCCCCACCCCCTTTCCTGGCCGGCCGGGTAGCGTGCTTGGATAAGGGTCTGGTGTGGATCTGGGGGGACCCCCACGCCGTTTTTTCGGCGTAGGGGGTTCCCCTTGGAATCCATACCAGACCTAAGGGCCTGGTATGCTCTCGGAGGGGGGAACCCACGCCAATTTTTTTTCAGATTACACAAGGGGCGTGGTTTATGAGAAGTGGGAGGGGCCAAAATGATGGGCGGGGTCGTGATGGGCGGGGTCTGGTGCCCCCATCCAAAAACTTCACCAGCCGCCACTGATGGCGGCAATGCGAGTGAGGAGGGGATGCTAGTGGCGGCGGGTGGTGTCAGTGCGAGGGAGGGGGGCAGGTTTGTTTGCCACCCCCCCCCCCCCCTCAAAATATTGAACACCAGACGCCACTGGCCTAAGGCAATGCCAAGAATTAAACCAGTGAGTAAAGAACAAACTGGGAAAGAAGGTAATACATTTTACCAATGTAGTGTGACTGAATAATATTTCTCAACACTTTATTTTGTACAAATAGTAATGTTAAAATGTTTTTCCCAATATTAACATCTTAAATTTAAATACCAACACTTTCCACCATAAGATTGACGACATTGTCAAAACACTTCAAAGTCCAGACTGCAATACCTTATATTGTGGCAGGGCAAGCCCATGCCACAGTCTAAAATGGCAGTCTAGGCAAACTGGCACACTAATGGCACAGATGTGTACTGGGTTCATATTAGGGCCAGGAGCTTAGGGCCCCACCCTCCCGGTAAGCTCTGTGATTGTAAGGGAGCTGTGAGAGGTGCATGTCTACAGTCTACACAGTGCTGTCCAGTACAGGACAGTCAAAGACACGAGTCTGTGAAGGAAGGAGCAACGGGGAGCTGCAGGAAAGACCAAGTCAAGCTGACAAAGGTACAGCGATAGGTCCACAAGCACTGGGAAGCGTGTTAGATTGTCTGGAGGACCAAGGCATAACACAAATGGCGCACAATCTCTGGGAAGCGTGTTAGATGGTCTGGAGGACCAAGGCCAGTGGCGGAACTACCGCCATAGCGACACACGCGGCCGCTATGGGGCCCGCAGCTGAGAGGGGCCCGTGGGAAGGATTAGGACAGTGGAAGTGAGGAGAGGAAGAGGCAAGCTGTCTTTACTGTTAAGGAATCCAATGTACATAATGATAATCAGAAAATGTCTATTTGCTTATGTATATACATGTTCCTTACTTATTATGTAATATACAGATTGACTTTCTGTTCGGAGCCAAGATGGCGGGTACCCCCCACATCCCACGCGTTAGAGGAATGCATTCGAGATAAGGGAACCAGCTTCAACCAAACTTCAAGCATCAAGTTTCTTCATTTCTCTTGTATTGTAACCAATAAGATGTACCAATTAGACTGACATAGTAATGACGTATCTTTCTGTATAAAATATTAACACCGCCCACGAATAAATCAGTATTTAGAAGTAGCCGAGCTGAACATGTCTCAGAGAGTGTTTACTTCTAATGTGCATGCACATTTATACTTTTTAATTAGGAATAGCAGCAGATAACCAAGAACTAATTTATAGTTCTCATCCATCACAACTGGCGCCCAACGTGGGGCTTCAGGCTTCAATCGAAGGGAGACCGCATTCCAGGACCGAACAGCTGGCCAGATCAGAGAAGGGGGTTAAGCGCGCAGCCCTAACAGTACGGTAAGCATATTTATCCTTACCATTTGTACTACTTCTCTGATTGGGCCCGTTGATTTTGTCTTGTTGGCTCCTTTTGATTGTTCAAAGAGGCAGGTAACTTATTTCTCGCCTGAAGCTGTTTTAACGAACCTGCTAATGGTTTTCTGCTGACTATTATCTGTTCAGTGTCTGTCATTCTGAAGAATTGCAAATTTAGCAGACTGAAAGTGCAGCTGCAGGCGTATGTCCATCCTCACCCCTAGATTGTGTCTCTGGTGGTGGGGTGGAATTCTGCAGGCATTTATAGACGGGGTTACTCGAGGTTGGCTGTGTAGGACCTCTGAGGGTTAATCTCAAACTGTGAATGAGGGCAGTTTGAAAGAAGGCTTGCGGATGTGGCAGCCTTGCAACCGTCTATGAATGTTCTGCTCGGGAAAGCGTTCCTGAGGGTTTAGCTCAAACTGTGAATGAGGGCAGTTTGAAAGAAGGCTAGCTGGAATTTGGCAGTCTTGTGACTCAGGTGAGCTTTTCCCGAGAGCTATCTTTGCAGTTCAAAGAGTGTCAGGTGTCATGTCCTGTGTGTATTTGTCCATTACTGTTTGATATACACGAAGAGGGTGACAGTGAGAGAAAGTGGCTACCTGAAGGATCAGTTGGGCCATAAGCCACTGCCCCACACCACCTCTGACGTGCTAGTTTTGACCCTCGAACAGTCAGGAGTGTGCTAGGAGACAGATCTCTCGCAGGGATGCGAGCCCCCACCCTAGGAATTCTTTGATAAGACAGCAGTCAGAGGAGCATTAACCACTTTGTTGCCTGTATTCTCCTCTTAAGCCGTCCGCTGAGAGAGAGAGAGAGAGAGAGAGAGAAGGAGAGAGAGAAGGAGAGAGAGAAGGGAATGCTAGAATGTGATATTAAGAAAGGAGAAAAGATGTTACAAAAAGCAGAAAAATGGCATGTGCTGATAAGAAAAAAAGTAGAGTCTGTGTGATAACGGCTTATTGGATATAGCAGAAGCATGGTACAGGACGGCAAGGTCATTGCACAAAGAAGGTTGGATAGAAGAGGAAATCAAGAAAGATGCGAATTTTGCTATGTATGTGAATCACAGAGTTAATAATCATGTGGCTATACCGCCCCCATATACAAAAACTGGAACGAAGGAAGAGAGGGACAACTAACGCCCACTCCCTTCTCACCACCCCAACCCGAGCATAACCCACTGTGACCACTCCCAGGCGGCCATCTTGGTACACCCAAGCCCTCGCTTCAAGCACAGCCCAGTGCACTTACTGCCGGCGGCCATCTTGGTACACCCAATAGGCCCAGCCGTGGCATATAACCAGTTCTTCCCATTTTAAACCAGGATGGTTCCTACCACACACCTGTCTTCCCTAATATGGAAGCACTACCTTCACAGGCCGGATATGTTAATGATGAAGAAGCGTGCGAGTGGGAAGACCAACAACAGGCACCAAGGCCACCTGCTGATTTACCCCTAATCCGGCTCCGGACTCACAGTTCCGGGAGGATCTCAAACGTATGCTGACAACCATAAAAAACAGTGCCCCTTCCCTGCCCCAACACCAGTCTCGGTTACCAGAAGGGGCACCGGTAATGTATGTCGCTTTTACTCCATCACAAGCAGTAACCTTAGTGACAAGTCTGCCTGACCCAGAGAAACAGCCAATGCTCTTCTACCGCAGGATAGTGCAGATACAAGAAACTTACTCAGCTGCCTGGAGAGACTTGATCAGCCTATGCCAAATTAAAGCAGGACATGTCTTTTGGCCAGTCATGCAGACAGCCTTCAATGATGCCTGCCTGGCAAGTGCCACTTCTTATACCTCAGGCTTGGAGTTCTGTGCACAACTCCGCGACTGGGCAAAGGAGAAATTGGCAGATCAGACCACCACAATCCAAGATATTGCCCAAGATAAAGGGGAGTCTGTGGAGAAGTATCATGCTAGACTCATACAGGCCTTTGAACATCTGGGCTTCTCCCTCTATGAAAAGCCACACACACACACACATGTTATCATCTGCTTTTGTCTCAGGACTCAGAGAGGATATCAGAAAAAGCCTGATGGTGGCCCACCCTAAATATCGCTCAATGAAAATGTCCAATTTACTGTTGGTGGCCAGAGGGATAGAAAACCAAAAAGGAAAAAAAACCAACGCCCCTCATGGTAACACAAAACGAAGATCCTGCCTACACTCGTCCACCACCACTGCCCAATACCAGGGAAAAGATCATCTGTTACAACTGTGGGAAGCGGGGTCACATCAGAAGAGTATGCAGAGCCCCAAGACATCTGAGACATGACAGGGATCCCCGCGAAGGGCAACGTGGACATGGACCTTCACCACCACGCCCCAACTCATGCTAGGAAATGAGAAAACCCGTGTCACCCCTTATGACAGTGTCCTCAAATGAGACTGGGGGACCCCTAGAAAAGGTCACGTTACCTATACAAGGAAAACCTACCACTTTTCTCATTGACATGAGTGCAGCCAGGAGTGTGTTGAGGGCTGAGGACCTGCCTGATAATTCTTTCCTTTCCACTATTGATGTTTCCTGCGTGGGAGTGGATGGGGTGCCCCGCTCCAGTCCACTCACTGAGCCTCGCCAAGTGAGGACATTTCCTGATTTGCTTACCAGATTCGCGGTGTCCTCTACATGTCCCTTGAATCTACAAGGAGCTGATGTGCTGTCCAGACTACAGGCGTCAATCATTTTCACACCTATAGGGGGGGGGGTGAGGTTACATACTCCCCTATCCTTGGAAGACTCATCTGCTTTGTATTCTCTGCCTCTCCTGATGACACTTCATGAAGCAATAACTCCAAGTTCAATACCAAAAGAAGTACTTGACAGAATTCCTGCGTGTCTATGGTCCACAGGCCCGGAAGACATTGGTCACTTAAAAGTGCCACCAGTTTCAGTCAAGCTCAAAGAGGGCGCATCATTGCCCGGAAACCACAATACCCACTTAAGTTGGCGCAATCAGAAGCTATCTCGAAACATGTAGCTGCCTTGGTCCAGAATGGGGCCTTGATCCCCTGTACCTCACCATGTAATACACCTCTTTTTCCTGTCAAGAAGAAAACACCTAAGGGAGAACCTGACAGATACAGGATGGTGCAGGATCTGCGAGCAATTAACGAAGTCACAGTGTTGGACACCCCAATTGTGCCAAATCCACATACTATATTATCAGCTGTACCTCCAATGGCTGAGTACTTCACTGTGGTGGACCTGGCAAATGCATTCTACAGTGTACCCCTGCATCCTTCCTGCAGGTACCTCTTTGCCTTCTCCCACGAAAAGAAACAGTATACCTGGGCAGTTATGCCAGAAGGGGCACAGAACTCTCCAAGCTAGTTTGCAAATGCTACGGCTATCATCCTTGACACATGACAAGAGGATCACCTGGAAGTGATTCTCCTCCAATATGTTGATGACCTTCTCCACTGTGCAGCTGACTTACCCACTGTTGAAGTCACCTCAGAAAGCCAGTTGGGCTATCTTGCCACACAGGGTTGCGAAGCCTCAAAGCCCAAATTGCAGTGGTGCTCAACATCTGTAATTGTTCTTGGACACTGTCTTGTCCCATGGGACAAGACACCTCACTGAAGACAGGGTGAAAGCAATCTCTGACATCCCACTGCCACAAGGCCAGAAGCCCCTTCATTCCTTCCTTGGACTAATTTCCTATTGCAGAGCATGGATTCCAGAACTCTCCCTACTGATGCAAGCTTTGTATGATGCCCTGAAAGCAGACCCCTTCCAGATGTTTCCTGAAGCAATATCCAACTTTGAGGCCTTCAAGCACACCATCTCTGGCGCTAGGGCTCCCAGACTACGACAAAACGTTCAAGCCCTTTGTATCCGAACATCTGGGACATGTTGTACTCGCCCAATCACACGGCATCTGCCTACGCCCTATAGGATATTATTCCTGTCGGCTGGATGCGATAGCAAGAGGAGGCCCATCGTGTCTGCGAGCTGTCTTTGCTGCACAAGCCTTGTTTGACAAAACTTTGGACTTGGCTCTCGGACTCTGCCTCGTTCTGCTTGCTCCCATGACATTGCTCCCATACTCCAAGATCCAGCCGAAACATCTGTCCATTGCCAGACACTTGAGACTCCTGTGTTTCTACCTTCTAGACAGCATTACTCTATTACGTTGTCAAACACCGAAACCTACCACCCTTCTTCCACTTCTCGAGGGGGGTAAGGAGGAGGAGTCGAGTCTTGACTTGTCACCCCATGACTGCATCAAACTAATGCGGCTGGAAACCACGCATCTCCCCACCATGAGTGAAATACCCCTGCAGGATCCAGGTCACCACTGAAAACTCGGTTCTCCAAACTGAAACCTTACCGCCGGTGATGTCTGCACAGGTGGCAGAGCTGCAAGCACTTACTACAGCATGTAAATTGGCAGAGGGAAAAAGAGCCAACATTCATACGGACTCAAGATATGCTTTCAGCGTTGCCCATGATTTTGGTGTTATCTGGAAGGACAGAGGGTTCCTGACGGCTGCAGGAACACCTGTGAAACATAACTCAGCCATCAAGGACTTGGACGCCCTGCTTCTCCCAACCCAAGTGACTATTCTAAAGTAAAGCACACGACAAACTAAACTCGAAGGAAGCTCGAGGCAATCTAGACGATTCAGCTGCCAAACAGACAGCCAGTGTTCCACGGGAAGTGGACAGCAGGGTGGTAGAAGAAGACCACTCCATGCTTATCCTACAGACTCTCCCAGTGGACAGAGTTTATCTGAAATAATTACAGGAAGCAGCAAGTCTGGATGAGAAGGAAAGCTGGAAAACGGAGAGGAGGAACTCTCAGAGATGGACTATTCAAGTGCAACAAGAAGCCTTGTCTACCCAGGAGTATGTACCCAGCCATGGTGCAATGGGCAAATGGAACTGCCCACTTGACAAAGACTCTTATGAACTTATGAGTTACTTCATTGACCAACAACTTCTGCAGATCATGCACTATCTGCGACAAATGTAACCCAGAATGTACAGAAAAGGCACAGAAGAAGCACCTGGCAAAAGCTCTATACCCCTTCCAGAGGATACAAATTGATCACTCCCAAATGTCAAAGGAGTGACAGATTCGAATACGCCCCCTAGTGGAGGTGGACATGACTGCCAGGACCACAGCTAAGGAACTACTGAGTGAGATAGTATGTAGATTTGAGGTCCCAGAGGTGATAGAGAGCGATCAGGCCCAGCCTTCACAGCAACCCTTACAAAAGATTAGGGCAGCACTGGGGGTTCAGTTGGCTCTACACACCCCTTACCACCCTCAAAGTAGCGGGAAGGTAGAAAGGATGAAAGGGACACTAGAAAAACAGGATGTTAGAAGATGGCCCAAAAGACTAACATGAGTCGGCCAGACAGTTTGCTCATTGCCCTGTTCAGTGTCAGACACACACCCCGGGGGAAATATGCCCTATCCCCTTATAAAATTTAGTTTGGTTCAGCCCCAGACTTGGCTGTCACTTTCCACAACAGTTACAGTTGCAATCTGATGTGTTGACTAATTATGTAACCGCGTTATCACGAGAATTAACCCAAATGCATGTCCAGGTGTTTTCTTCCATTCCAGATCCTGAATTAGATACAGGAACACACCAACTACTGCCTGGAGATTGGGGGCTGGTAAATAGTGATGGCCGAACGGTTCGCCCGGCGGTCGTTTCGCGGCGAATTTCCGACATTCGCGGTCCGCACGTTCGAACGCCTTTTTCCGTCGTTCGCCGCGGCGGACTTACGTGTTTAATGTATACAAGAACTTTAACCTTTGGTGACACGTTTATCATGTGATACAGGACAGCCAATTGAGACATGACAGCACATGGACACTTGTACATTCCCCCTAACCTATAAATACACCCGATCCGGTGGCCATTTTACATTCTTTCTTCTGTTACGATAGGGACAGGTTCCTGTGTGGAGTAGGGAGAGATAAACCACTAGCTATTTGGTACACAAAAGTTCTTTTCAGGACTGGTATAGGTGTTAGGTGTTGATAGGTTTGCTGTGCTGCTGATTCTTGCAGCAGCCTGAGTGTCTTTTGTTAGTTTAGAGAAAGGGAAAGGACGGTGTATGCTACAGGGACAGCCAGATTAGTCTTTCATCATCATCATCATCATCATCATCATTAGCTGTTACTATCAAGGTCCACAAAAGAGCTGTTCCAGTAACCACTAATCGTTCTCTTTTTTTGCCAATTTGTATAGGGACAGGAAGGAAGCAGTGTTGTCAGGCAGTGAGGGTAATTTTAAAGACTTGCTGTTATTATTAGTTCCACAAAGGTTCTTTTCAGGACTGGTATCAGTGGTACAGTAATAGGCTTGTACATGTATAATATTCTTTCTTCCAAATATAGAAAGGATATTATACTTGACTGCTGCCCTTCTGCTGCAGTCTGCTAAACATTCACAACTCACTTGTTCCACAAAAGTTCTTATAAGGACTGGTAACTTGGTATAGGGTGCTACGGTACATAGGCTTGAGTGCGGTACAGTCTGCTGTTCTGTAAGGACCGCTATCGGTCCACAATAGATAGGGTTGACGTGCACCACTGCTGACCGCTGCCCTATACTGCAGCAGTCCTTCAGCGGTATAGGGACTGACGTACAGTCTGCTAATCACTAACACACAACCTGCTTGTTCCACAAAAGTTCTTATAAGGACTGGTAACTTGGTATAGGGTGCTACGGTACATAGGCTTGAGTGCGGTACAGTCTGCTGTTCTGTAAGGACCGCTATCGGTCCACAATAGATAGGGTTGACGTGCACCACTGCTGACCGCTGCCCTATACTGCAGCAGTCCTTCAGCGGTATAGGGACTGACGTACAGTCTGCTAAACACTAATACACAACCTGCTTGGTCCACAAAAGTTCTTATAAGGACTGGTAACTTGGTATAGGGTGCTACGGTACATAGGCTTGAGTGCGGTACAGTCTGCTGTTCTGTAAGGACCGCTATCGGTCCACAATAGATAGGGTTGACGTGCACCACTGCTGACCGCTGCCCTATACTGCAGCAGTCCTTCAGCGGTATAGGGACTGACGTACAGTCTGCTAAACACTAATACACAACCTGCTTGGTCCACAAAAGTTCTTATAAGGACTGGTAACTTGGTATAGGGTGCTACGGTACATAGGCTTGAGTGCGGTACAGTCTGCTGTTCTGTAAGGACCGCTATCGGTCCACAATAGATAGGGTTGACGTGCACCACTGCTGACCGCTCACCTATACTGCAGCAGTCCTTCAGCGGTATAGGGACTGACGTACAGTCTGCTAATCACTAACACACAACCTGCTTGTTCCACAAAAGTTCTTATAAGGACTGGTAACTTGGTATAGGGTGCTACGGTACATAGGCTTGAGTGCGGTACAGTCTGCTGTTCTGTAAGGACCGCTATCGGTCCACAATAGATAGGGTTGACGTGCACCACTGCTGACCGCTGCCCTATACTGCAGCAGTCCTTCAGCGGTATAGGGACTGACGTACAGTCTGCTAATCACTAATACACAACCTGCTTGGTCCACAAAAGTTCTTATAAGGACTGGTAACTTGGTATAGGGTGCTACGGTACATAGGCTTGAGTGCGGTACAGTCTGCTGTTCTGTAAGGACCGCTATCGGTCCACAATAGATAGGGTTGACGTGCACCACTGCTGACCGCTCACCTATACTGCAGCAGTCCTTCAGCGGTATAGGGACTGACGTACAGTCTGCTAATCACTAACACACAACCTGCTTGTTCCACAAAAGTTCTTATAAGGACTGGTAACTTGGTATAGGGTGCTACGGTACATAGGCTTGAGTGCGGTACAGTCTGCTGTTCTGTAAGGACCGCTATCGGTCCACAATAGATAGGGTTGACGTGCACCACTGCTGACCGCTGCCCTATACTGCAGCAGTCCTTCAGCGGTATAGGGACTGACGTACAGTCTGCTAATCACTAACACACAACCTGCTTGTTCCACAAAAGTTCTTATAAGGACTGGTAACTTGGTATAGGGTGCTACGGTACATAGGCTTGAGTGCGGTACAGTCTGCTGTTCTGTAAGGACCGCTATCGGTCCACAATAGATAGGGTTGACGTGCACCACTGCTGACCGCTGCCCTATACTGCAGCAGTCCTTCAGCGGTATAGGGACTGACGTACAGTCTGCTAAACACTAATACACAACCTGCTTGGTCCACAAAAGTTCTTATAAGGACTGGTAACTTGGTATAGGGTGCTACGGTACATAGGCTTGAGTGCGGTACAGTCTGCTGTTCTGTAAGGACCGCTATCGGTCCACAATAGATAGGGTTGACGTGCACCACTGCTGACCGCTCACCTATACTGCAGCAGTCCTTCAGCGGTATAGGGACTGACGTACAGTCTGCTAATCACTAACACACAACCTGCTTGTTCCACAAAAGTTCTTATAAGGACTGGTAACTTGGTATAGGGTGCTACGGTACATAGGCTTGAGTGCGGTACAGTCTGCTGTTCTGTAAGGACCGCTATCGGTCCACAATAGATAGGGTTGACGTGCACCACTGCTGACCGCTGCCCTATACTGCAGCAGTCCTTCAGCGGTATAGGGACTGACGTACAGTCTGCTAAACACTAATACACAACCTGCTTGGTCCACAAAAGTTCTTATAAGGACTGGTAACTTGGTATAGGGTGCTACGGTACATAGGCTTGAGTGCGGTACAGTCTGCTGTTCTGTAAGGACCGCTATCGGTCCACAATAGATAGGGTTGACGTGCACCACTGCTGACCGCTCACCTATACTGCAGCAGTCCTTCAGCGGTATAGGGACTGACGTACAGTCTGCTAATCACTAACACACAACCTGCTTGTTCCACAAAAGTTCTTATAAGGACTGGTAACTTGGTATAGGGTGCTACGGTACATAGGCTTGAGTGCGGTACAGTCTGCTGTTCTGTAAGGACCGCTATCGGTCCACAATAGATAGGGTTGACGTGCACCACTGCTGACCGCTCACCTATACTGCAGCAGTCCTTCAGCGGTATAGGGACTGACGTACAGTCTGCTAATCACTAACACACAACCTGCTTGTTCCACAAAAGTTCTTATAAGGACTGGTAACTTGGTATAGGGTGCTACGGTACATAGGCTTGAGTGCGGTACAGTCTGCTGTTCTGTAAGGACCGCTATCGGTCCACAATAGATAGGGTTGACGTGCACCACTGCTGACCGCTGCCCTATACTGCAGCAGTCCTTCAGCGGTATAGGGACTGACGTACAGTCTGCTAAACACTAATACACAACCTGCTTGGTCCACAAAAGTTCTTATAAGGACTGGTAACTTGGTATAGGGTGCTACGGTACATAGGCTTGAGTGCGATACAGTCTGCTGTTCTGTAAGGACCGCTATCGGTCCACAATAGATAGGGTTGACGTGCACCACTGCTGACCGCTGCCCTATACTGCAGCAGTCCTTCAGCGGTATAGGGACTGACGTACAGTCTGCTAATCACTAACACACAACCTGCTTGTTCCACAAAAGTTCTTATAAGGACTGGTAACTTGGTATAGGGTGCTACGGTACATAGGCTTGAGTGCGGTACAGTCTGCTGTTCTGTAAGGACCGCTATAGGTCCACAATAGATAGGGTTGACGTGCACCACTGCTGACCGCTCACCTATACTGCAGCAGTCCTTCAGCGGTATAGGGACTAAGAGTTTTGTCACAGGGTCATTTAAAAAATGACATGCAGAGGAAGAGGCAGGCCCTTCCGCAGGGGTGGTAGGGGTAGGGCAGGAGCAACAGGCTTGAGCCAAAGTGGGAAGTTGCAGAAGGTGCGTTCAATTACTTTAAAGGATGCACCAGACTTGGTTGAGTGGCTCGCTCAGCCTTACTCTTCTGCACCCTCCTCATCCTCTCGATCTGCACCCTCTTCTTCACTCTCTGCTATGTGCACCCCCAAAGACACTACCACCAACAACACGACCACCACCACCACCACCACATACCTTCCGCTTGAGTCACTGGAATTATTTTCCGATCCATATCAAGAGGACATTTCTGATGCGCAGCCACTCTTGGTATTGGATCAGGAAGAGGAGGTAGCAACAAGCGCTACTCAGCAGTCTGACGCCAGTACCCAGATCAGCCCAAGGAGGAGGTTGGTCCCCGGTGTTGCTGCCTACTCCGAGATCTCTACTTATAGCGGTGGGGAAGGTGACGTTGATGATGACGTGTCTAGTGATGTCACGTGGGTGCCCACAAGAGAGGAAGAGGAGGGGAGTTCAGAGGGAGATATGGACCAGCAGATAGGGAGGAGAAGCAGCAATGACTTACATTGCACAGCAGGGACAAAGCAGACTGCAAATGTATCAGGAGCGAGTCATCGACCATGTACGGTCACATCTGGCGCTCCCAGGACACCGGCACATGGCTCCGCAGTGTGGGCTTTTTTTAACGTGTCCGCTGCTGACAATAGCGTTGCCATCTGCAATCTTTGCAGTCAACGCGTTAGTCGCGGTAAGCCCAATACTCACCTAGGGACGACCGCCTTAAGAAGGCACATGAGCAGCCATCACCGAGCCCAGTGGGAGCAACGGAACACACAAAGCCACACTGCAGGCTCTCACCGTCCAGCCTCGTCTTCTACTTCTCCTTCTCCTCTCTCCTCACAATTGTCCTCCACTCCACCTTCCATCACGCCAAGCTCACATTTTTCTGCAAAAAGGCAGGCTTCCGTGGGCCTAATGTTTGAGCGTAAAAAAATGATGATGCCGGATAACCCTCTTGCCCAACGGTTGGCGGCTGGCTTGTCAGAACTCATAGCCCGCCAACTACTGCCATATAAACTGGTGGACTCGGAGGCCTTTCGCAAATTTGTGGCCATTGGAACACCACAATGGAAGGTCCCAGGAAGGAAGTATTTCTCAGAGAAGGGCATCCCAGAGCTATATGGCCATGTTCAGCGGCAAGTGAATGTATCTCTGGCACACAGTGTCGGTGCCAAGATACATCTGACCACAGACACGTGGTCTAGCAAACACGGGCAGGGAAGGTATATCAGTTTTACTGCCCACTGGGTGAACCTTCTGACGGCCGTCAAGCATGTAACCCGTGGCACCCGTGTAGATTTGGTTTTACCGCCACGGATTGCATGCAGGCCTGACTCTTCTTCTCCTCCTCCTACTCCATCCTCCTCCCTCTCCTCCTCAGCTGCCTCCTCCTTTTCCGCTGCTAGCGTCTCTTCCACTGCACCGCCCAAGCTCCCCAGAACCTATTCCACATGCCAGGTGAGACGTTGCCATGCCGTGCTGCGTCTGTTGTGCCTGGAAGCAAAGAGCCACACTGGCCCGGCACTCCTTTCAGCTTTGCGTTCACAGGCAGATGAGTGGCTAACACCGCTCAATTTGACAGTTGGTAAAGTGGTGTGTGACAACGGTGCCAATCTGCTTAGCGCATTGAAACAGGGCAAAATCACGCACGTGCCGTGCATGGCACACGTCTTAAACTTGGTCGTGCAGCGATTCCTTGTCAAATACCCTGGGGTCCAGGACATCTTGCGGCAGGCAAGGAAAATCTCGGCCCATTTCAGAAGATCTTACACGGCCATGGCTCGCCTTGCTGACATTCAGCGGCGACACCATCTGCCGGTCAGACGTCTTATTTGCGATTGCCCGACGCGATGGAACTCAACCTTCTATATGCTTGATAGGCTGCTCCAGCAGAAACGTGCAGTTAACGTCTACCTGTATGAACTCTGCGAAAGAAACGGTTCTGGGGAGCTGGGTTTTTTTTCACCGCGCCAGTGGCTGCTCATGCGCGACACATGCAGACTTCTGCGGCCATTTGAGGAGATCACCAAACTGGTCAGTCGCAGCCATGGCGCCATCAGTGACATGGTACCTTATGCCTTCTTTCTGGAGCGTGCATTGCGTCGTGTCATTGATCAGGCTGTGGAGGAGCAGGAGCGGGAAGATGAGGAAGTCGCAATGCTGGATGAATTCCCAGGGGGGGCTACTCTATCTGAGACAAGTCAACAACAGGAGTCTGATGAGGAGTCAGAGGAGGATGGTGCCGGGGCGGATGAGCAGGAGCAAGAAGAGCATGCTTTAAACCTTTCTGGGATCCCTGTTGTGCGAGGATGGGGAGAGGAGAATGAAGAGGACGACATTATCCTGGATGATGAGCAGGAGCCAGGCCACCACACCGCTTCCACTTTAGTGCAAATGGGGGCCTTCATGCTCCAGTGTTTTAATAGGGACCCCCGTATAAAAAGCATGAGGGTCAAGGACCAGTACTGGGTGGCAACGTACTTAGACCCCCGGTACAAACACAAAATGGCGGAAATGTTACCGCCGTCGCAGAGGGCTGTCAGAATGCAGCACTTCCAGGCCTTGCTTCGAGAAATGCTGCATTCTGCTTTTGCGTGCGCTGGCAGAGGAGCAATTCCCACTCCCAGAGAAGGATTTGCGGGTACCAATCCAACAGCGCCTGCAAGAAGAGGCCGGTTTGAAGATGTGTTGGTGACTTCGGATATGAGGTCATTCTTTCAGCCGACCCATCGACAGGTGTCATCCGGATCCAGCATCAGGGAACGCCTAGACCGTCAGGTGTCCGACTACATTGGGTTAACGGCCGATGTGGACGCTCTGAGGAGTGATGAACCCCTAGACTACTGGGTGGGCAGGCTTGACCTCTGGCCAGAGCTTGCCCAATTTGCAATCGAACTGTTGGCTTGCCCCTCATCCAGTGTCCTGTCCGAAAGGACGTTCAGCGCAGCAGGGGGGATTGTGACCGATAAGCGTACTCGCCTAGCTCACCACAGTGTTAACTACCTCACATTTCTAAAAATGAATGAGGCATGGATCTCGGAGGAATTCAACACATGTGACCAGTAGACCATGTATATGTCTATAAACTATTTTTTTAATCAAGCACACAGACCTTCTTAATTCATTTGGCTCACTTCCTTGACCCAAAAAAGCACACCGTACTATATGCCCCTACCCTCCTCTTTGAAGAGGTTGAGCGGTGTCATATTTCTACTGGGGCTGCTTATGATATCCCTGTGCTGTGCTGACTTCCTCCTGGGGGTTCTTATTATGAAGGGATCACACTATCCCTGTGCTGTGCTGACTTCCTCCTGGGGGTTCTTATTATGAGGGGATCACACCATCCCTGTGCTGTGCTGACTTCCTCCTGGGGCTGCTTACGGTGCTGCTGTCAGTGCTGTATGTCACGGTGCTGCTGTCAGCGCTGTATGTCACGGTGCTGCTGTCAGCGCTGTATGTCACGGTGCTGCTGTCAGCGCTGTATGTCACGGTGCTGCTGTCAGCGCTGTATGTCACGGTGCTGCTGTCAGCGCTGTATGTCACGGTGCTGCTGTCAGCGCTGTATGTCACGGTGCTGCTGTCAGCGCTGTATGTCACGGTGCTGCTGTCAGCGCTGTATGTCACGGTGCTGCTGTCAGCGCTGTATGTCACGGTGCTGCTGTCAGCGCTGTATGTCACGGTGCTGCTGTCAGTGCTCTGTATTACGGTGCTGCTGTCAGATGCCTCTATCACGGTGCATGTGTCATTCCGGTATGTCACGCTGCTGGTGATCATCTCCTGCACCCTCTTCTTTGCCTACCCTGGTCCCTGACCTTCCCTCTCCTCCATTGCCTTCATTAGCTCCATAGTCCTGAATTGTTAGAACAATTTCCCAAATAAAATAAAAATGCTTGTAGTTATCGATCCCAAATTCACCTCATACATGTATTATGTCATTGTCCAGATGGTGGGACTACGTTTTACCCCCTAATAATTACCACGTGGCCGCAAATTCGACATGAAGGTTTGCAAAGTTCGCCTCCCATTGAAGTCAATGGGGCCCGCGGCGAACGGTCGGTTTCGCGAACGTTTGGGTCCGTTCGCATTTCGCGTTCGCGAAACGTCCCGTCGGAAGTTCGTCCATCACTACTGGTAAAGAAATTTGTGAGAAAACATTCTCTTGAACCCAGATATGATGGTCCATTCCAAGTTTTGCTGACCACAGCCACCTCAGTGGAATTGGCCGGGAAGAACACCTGAATACACGCCTCCCACTGCAAGAAAGCTCCACCCCCAAGGACAAGATCCCGCCCACTTCATGACGACCATGCTGCATATCTTTTTTCTGTTTGGTCTAGGGGGGAGGCCCAGGAGGGGGTCATCACAAAAAATGATAACATAATTACATTTTGGTACAACTCTTCAGGTACACATGTGACCACCTTTACCTTTGATTACTGTGACATAGTACCTTGTCCGTTTGACATTTTCATGGCAATGCCATTGGTACAGTGACATCCCTGATGGTAAGGATATATATTGAATTCAAAGCCAGGGAATTGCTGGCCAGTTACCCCCCACTTCCTACATGACATTCCAGAACCGGATGGCCTTAGACATGGTGTTAGCTGAGAAAGGAGGTGTCTGTAAAATGATAGAAAAAATGAGAACCTGTTGCACCTACATTCCTGATAATACCGGCCCAAATGGTAAAATAATTTTAGCTATAAAGAAATGAGAAGATTTGTCATTGGAGTTGAAGAAGAACTCCGGTATTACAGACCCATGGGATCAATATTTTAGCTGGATGAGTGGGTGGCAGAAGGTGTTCGCCCAGATAGGGGTAACGGTACTAATAATCCTGGTTCTTTTACCCCCGATTGTATGCTGTATTCTACCTTTCGTAAAGAAGTTAATGAGCAAGGCTGTAGACAACGGCCCACCTACATTTCTCCACCAAGAAGAAGAGGACCCTCTTATGATGGAGGGTGACAAACCCTTCACTCCTCTACAGTCACTCCCTGTCCATAATCTCACAATCCTTTAGGGGTTATAGGGATAGATAGCACCTGATTGCCCTTCTCCAGCTGTATCGAGGGGGGTAGTGAACTAGTTGCTGCCCAACTCTATATACAGCTTAAAAAGAGTTGCTGAGGAGAATGGGCCAGGTGAGTAGGACCTTTAGATGAGGGACAGAAGAAAATAGCCATTTTAGGGGGGACTGTTAAGGAATCCAATGTACATAATGATAATCAGAAAATGTCTATTTGCTTATGTATATACATGTTCCTTACTTATTATGTAATATACAGATTGACTTTCTGTTCGGAGCCAAGATGGCGGGTACCCCCCACATCCCACGCGTTAGAGGAATGCATTCGAGATAAGGGAACCAGCTTCAACCAAACTTCAAGCATCAAGTTTCTTCATTTCTCTTGTATTGTAACCAATAAGATGTACCAATTAGACTGACATAGTAATGACGTATTTTTCTGTATAAAATATTAACACCGCCCACGAATAAATCAGTATTTAGAAGTAGCCGAGCTGAACATGTCTCAGAGAGTGTTTACTTCTAATGTGCATGCACATTTATACTTTTTAATTAGGAATAGCAGCAGATAACCAAGAACTAATTTATAGTTCTCATCCATCACAGGAAGGATTAGGACAGTGGAAGTGAGGAGAGGAAGAGGCAAGCTGTCTTTACGAGCAGAGAGCTGTAATAGCTTTCATTTGAATGTCCTGTGTTCCCGGGGATCACCGTCACATAGCCCCACCTCTTGGCCCGGTGCCTTTGATAGACAGAACACCGGTCCAATGCGGGACATGTGACGTCATCAAAGGCTCCGGGCCAAGAGGTGGGGCTATGTGACGGTGAGCCCCGGGAACACAGGACATTCAAATGAAAGCTATTACAGCTCTCTGCTCATACAGACAGCTTGCCTCTTCCTCTCCTCGCTTCCCCTGGCTGGGGGACCGTGCGGGCGGTGCTCGCCCCCCCCCCCCCACTCTGAGGCAGTCCCACGCTTGCCAGCAGTCATTTGAGGGCTCCAGTATGCATTCCTCATCCTCCCCAGTAGTTCCGCCACTGGCTCGCCTCTTCCTCTGCACAGGTGAGGCTGCATTGTGACTGCACATTCATTCAGCATTTCTCTAGTTGTTAAATTCTAACATTAGTCATTGGTTACATAAAGGAAAATTACCAGATCATTTAGATCTTTACAAATGCTGATCTTTTAATTCGTGCTATATGGTAATTTTTTGAATTGGCAAAGAAACCAATGTTTGAAAAAAAATTTATGTCTAAAGAACATGTAATGTATAGTGGATTTTTGCATGTAGGAATTATCTTCACTACATATTTCAGATTTTTTTTTTTACAGCTATAAAGGTAGCAGTATTAGTGTTTGCGTTTTTAAAAGATAACTTAAAGCGGGAGTCTGCCGTTTTTTTTAAAAAGCCAGCAGCTACAAATACTGCAGCTGCTGACTTTTAAAATAATGACACTTACCTGTCCAGCGCGCCCGCGATGTCGGCACCCGAAGCCGATCTCTCGATCGTCTCTCGGGTGCTGCCACTGCCATCTTGGGTATGGGAATCAGGAAGTGGAGCCTTGCGGCTTCATTTCCCAGTTCCCTACTGCGCATGCGCGAGTCGCGCTGCGCAATAAGGATGGTCCCCGCTGTCTCTGGGATCCGTGTGTTTCCCAGCAGACAGCGGGGGACCTTCGGAAAGGGGCGTAGATTCTGCGGAAAGGGGCGTAGCTTCTGCAGATATCTATGCCGGAAGTGGGTGCAGATACCTGTACTGTACAGGTACCTGCACCCCCCTCTCCCCTGAAAGGTGCCAATTGTGGCGCCGGAGGGGGGGAGGGTTCCAATGAGCGGAAGCTCCACTTTAGGGTGGAGCTCCGCTCTAATTTTTCACTTAGAATGAAAATGAGGGAAAGAAAAAAAATCGCTAGGTTGATTGGTTGAAAAGGGACAGTTGGTAGATTCAACCCTATAATGAAAAATCTCACTTTTATTCTATCCAAGTAAAGGTATAAACCTCTGCCAAATGCAATGGGGCTGATTTACTAAATGAGTAGAGAATGTTTACTCTCAAAAGTGGTTATGCTAAGCCAGCCTTTCTCAGCCTTTTCAACACAAAGGAACCCTCAAATAACTTTTCAGTTTCAGAGAACCCCTGCTAAAAAAGGACTATATCTACAACTCATGATATACTAGTATGATGGTCAGTTGGAAGAATGGTCCTTACACTTGTGGTCATTGGGAAGAATTCCCACCTTACAGATAGCTAAAAAGATAAATGGTGTCGGTGGGAACTTATCTGAGACAGAAATTAATCAAGGAACCCCTAGCAACCTCTGGAGAAACCCTAGTTGATAAACCCTGTGCTAGGCTACGGTTTAGTAATTCCTTTATTAATATTATAGTGTAGCACCCTCTACCTTAGGTAGGCACATGCTAGGTGTAGGTTTTGTGCAAGCTGCCAGCGCAGGTAAATTTAAGAAGGCCTATGCTGTGAGGTCTGTTTGTTTTGATCTGGGGGCAGGGGAGTGGTTTAGTATAGCAGCAGGTGACTGATATGTGCCTCAGCTCTTGGGTGCCTCCTCTGTTTCCAGGGAGAAGGTTCTGGAAAAGGGGCATGGCAGAGAGCTGGAGTGCCATGAGGTGCATGTGGGAGCTCCGACCATTCCCCAACTAGGACTCCTTCATATACCCATGGTCAACCTGCTGTGGGAGGAATTGTCGGCTGGATAAACTGGATGATGGAGTGTTAGACTGTTGTGTCTGAGGGAACCCCCTTTCTGGGGGGGGGGGGGGGGTGTAACTCAGGCAGGGTGCTCGGGGCTGGGAGGGAGCCTCTCCTTACACGGTTATGGAGAGGTGTCTGGGAACAGGAGCCAGAAAGGGCAGCTGGTCAGCACGTCCTGAGTAAAGTCATTCAGGAGGGATCCAGGCCAGGTATCGGTGAGTGGAAATCACAGTGGAAAGCTCTGGAAGAGACATGCCAGAAGTTGGATGTAGAGCCAGGGCCCCCCACTCTGAGGCAGTCCCACGCTTGCCAGCAGCCATTTGAGGGCTCCAGTATGCATTCCTCATCCTCCCCGGTAGTTCCGCCACTGGCTCGCCTCTTCCTCTGCACAGGTGAGGCTGCATTGTGCACCGGTCACGCTGCATTGTGCACCAGTCACGCTGCATTGGGCACAGGTGAGGCTGCATTGGGCACAGGTGGGCACAAGTGAGACTGCATTGGGCACAGGTGAGGCTGCAATGGGCACAGGTGAGGCTGTATTGGGCATGGATCACGATGCATTGGGCACAGGTGAGGCTGTATTGGGCACGGGCAGGCCATGCTGCATTGGGCACAGGTGAGATCACATTGGGCACAGATGAGGCTGCATTGGGCATGGGACATTCTGCATTGGGCACAGACAGGTCATGCTGCATTGGGCACAGGTGAGGCTGCATTGGGCACAGGTCACGTTACAATGGGCACAGGTGATGCTGCATTGGGCACAAGCCACACTGCATTGGGCACAGGTGAGGCTGTATTGGGCACTGGACACGCTGCATTGGGCACAAGTGGGCACAGGTGAGGCAGTATTGGGCACGGGCAGGCCACGCTGCATTGGGAACAGGCAGGCCACATTGGGTACAGGTGAGGATTATTGAAGCGCTAACACCAGCTGTTTGGAGTATCTTTATCTGTTGATTGTTAAACTTTCTGGAATACGTATATTGCTATTGTGGTGTAGGATCTGGGCCTGTTGTCCTTCCATCCCTTTTCGTTGCTTCCTTCCTTCCTTCCTCATTCATCTCAGACTCAAACCACACCCCCTTTGAGCCACGCATTTTAAACCACGCCCACTATTTAATTTAAGCCCCACCATTTTTTGTGGGGAGGGGGCATACAACATTTTGCTATGGGGCCCTGTGATTTCTAGTTACACCCCTGACCAAGGCATAACACAATCGGTGCACAAGCTCTGGGAAGCGTGTTAGATGGTCTGGAGGACCAAGGCATAACACAATCGGTGCACAAGCTCTGGGAAGCGTGTTAGATGCTCTGGAGGACCAAGGCATAACACAATCGGTGCACAAGCTCTGGGAAGCGTGTTAGATGCTCTGGAGGACCAAGGCATAACACAATTGGCGCACAAGCTCTGGGAAGCGTGTTAGATGGTCTGGAGGACCAAGGCATAACACAATTGGTGCACAAGCTCTGGGAAGCATGTTAGATGGTCTGGAGGACCAAGGCATAACACAATTGGTGCACAAGCTCTGGGAAGCATGTTAGATGGTCTGGAGGACTGAGACATGAGGCCTGAGCAGTAGAGCTGCAAAAAGAGCCACAAGCAGGGGCGTAACTATAGGGGGTGCAGCAGTTGCGACCGCAACTGGGCCCTGTGATGCAGGGGGCCCATGCAGCCCCCTCTACATATGGCCGCAGCAGCATAGGCAGCTAGTGGTACCAGTGTACCATGCACACGGGTGGGTGGAGGGTGACTAGCAGAGCTCCATGCTGGACTATCGCACTGGCTGCTCTTTAGTTTTGCATTCCCCGCATGACCTGTGTCCTTGGCCGGCTCCTCAGAGTACCCCTCTCCTACTCCATGCATTGCTGCTCAGTCCGATGTCTGTTCTCCCCAGCCAGAGTCCCGCCCCCGCCCAAGTCCGGCCCACACTGCACTGCATACTTCTCCCGAGTAAACAAACTTTAAGCACACAGATGCAGTGCAGCCCTATGAGAGCTCCCCGGAGGACACTGCAGGCTTGTCTGCCAGCCCCCCTCCTCCCCCGTCATACACAGATGATGAAAGGTCTTTCTGGGAGATATGCTGATCGCCCGTCCAGCACACTGGATGGAGCCCAGGCCAACATGGATGAGTGCGTGGCCTGCAGCTTGGTCATGGTGAGAGGACCCCATCCCCCACACACCATTACATACCCCCTCCATCTCCCCCTGGGGACAGGGACCCCTTCTCACGTGGGGGCATGGACCCCCACCTCCCCTGGGGACAGGGACCCCTTCTCACCTGGGGGCAGTAACTTCATCTGCCCTGGAGAAAAGGACATCATCTCTTCTGGGGACGGGGACCCCATCCTGCCTAGGGACAGTCCCCCAATGGGGCACCTAAAAATGTAAAAATAAAAAATAATAAAAAAAACTACTGATGCCAGTGGTGGAACTACAGGGCTCACAAAGGTCATACCTGTGACCACGCCCTGGAGTTCCACCGCCGGACTCTGAGGGAAGGGCCCTGGCTGGGGTTCAGGGGGGCCCTTCATGGTTTCTTGCATCGGGGCCCTGAAGGTTCTACTTACACCACTGGCCACAAGGCTGAATATTGTTCTTTTGTCCCATTGATAGTGAGAACCCCTGCTCCTTTTAGGTGGAGCTCTACGCTTTAAGGTCCCAGATAGCTGACTTTGTGTATATATTCAGTATTCCAGCTATTAATCTCAAACTTTACATGATAATATGAGGGGTCTTCAAAAGTTTATAGTTTTTAGAGTTAACAAAAAGTGTGCAAACTTTTTCAAGAATCCTTGTACATAAATCTACAGTAGATGGTTCTCCAGTCCAGTCTTCCTTGATTCCAAGTGTCGTGTAGTCAAATTTTCGCACTATGCAAACATCACGTTCCAGACGGTTGCAGCTAGTCTGGCAGGAAAGTAGGCGATTATGCACAGCAGCACAGATGTAATTAGTGAGGCAGAGAGATATCGGAGGCAGTCATTGCAAACAGTCACCTTGTAAAACAAGCCATTCTGTTTAAAATAGAAATTAAAGACAAAACATTTGTGCATAGATATAATAAAACATTATAAATACCTTTTTTCCCTTTTTTTTTATAAGTGATCACATTCCTTCTGTTCTCTGCTGCATAAGAAAGAGCTGGGGGAGAAGAAGAAGAAGAAACAGCAGTACACCGAGCTTCCCAGTGAATAGTTGTGTAGGGGGAGAGGGGGATGTCAGGACAAGTCTGAACATTAGAGGAGAGCATACTGTGTTCCCAGTATAGCTAGAGAACTGACCAAGCTGTACTCTCATGCCTATTGTGGTTAGTTTTTGATAGGAAAGCAGAGGGACTGGCGGGAACACCAGGGATTTCACATAAAGGAAGCAATACAAAGAGAACAGGAGACTTTCTCATACAAGTACACCTGGGATTACAAGAGCATTTGACCCACTGTCATATGACAGATGTGTCCATTTCCTCTGGTTTGCAATGACTGCCTCCGATATCTCTCTGCCTCACTAATTACACCCGAGCTGCTGTGCATAATCGCCTACTGTGTGCTTCTTTCCTGCCAGACTAGCTGCAAGCGTCTGGAACGTGATGTTTGCATAGTGCGACTGTGCTCACAAGAGAGATGAGATGTCTGCATAACAAAGTGTGCATCACAAGTGAAAGGTCACGGCCAAACACGTTTTCTTTGGAAAATGTGACTTCACGACACTTGGAATCAAGGAAGACTGGACTGGAGAACCATCTACTGTAGATTTATGTACAAGGATTCTTGAAAAAGTTTGCACACTTTTTTTTAACTCTAAAAACTATAAACTTTTGAAGACCCCTCATATTATCATGTAAAGTTTGAGAGTAATAGCTGGAATACTGAATATATACACAAAGTCAGCTATCTGGGACCTTAAAACGTAGAGCTCCACCCAAAAGGAGCAGGGGTTCTCACTATCAATGGGACAAAAGATCAATATTCAGCCTTGTGGCTCTTTTTGCAGCTCTACTGCTCAGGCCTCATGTCTCAGTCCTCCAGACCATCTAACACACTTCCCAGAGCTTGTGCACCAATTGTGTTATGCCTTGGTCCTCCAGACCATCTAACACGCTTCCCAGAGCTTGTGCACCAATTGTGTTATGCCTTGGTCCTCCAGGCCATCTAACACGCTTCCCAGAGCTTGTGCACCAATTGTGTTATGCCTTGGTCCTCCAGACAATCTGAGGTCTCCCTGTTGAAGACCTCTTGTTGTTCGAAACGCGTCGGGCTCGCATTTTGCACCCCACATTGCTCTTCTATGTTTAATTTTATTTCGTGATCACTTATTGTTTTTATGTCATGGTTTTTATGACCCTTTTAATAAACCCATTGGTTACCGTCTGTCCTGCACCATTTGGAGCCTTTTTTCTTTTTCTTTTTTTGAACCCCTTTTCTATGATCTACCATATTTGGGATGGCACCCCAATGTGAATAACTGGACCCTGCTGACCCTGGAGACGCACATTTCAGCCACTGATATCGGGAGTCCGTGAAATCCGGAGACAGTGCGGTGATCAACGGGGACCTACCAACAACACACAACACCTGATTGACATCACCTGGGATTACAAGCGCATTTGACCCACTGTCATATGACAGATGTGTCCATTTCCTCTGGTAAGAGTATTTATTTTTCTTTAAATCACTCCAGACAAGTCGCTGTTCCCGGTCCAATTGAATTGTGCGGTTGCCTGATTTTATTGCTGGGAAGACCAACACTGACACTTTTCATTACTCAATATATGTGGACTGTTTTGTTGGGACTTATATTTCAGCTACCGATATCCACCAAGATTCACGTGCACTTATATATATATATATTGTATCCACTGTACAGGACGCCGTGGCTGGGTCCTGGAAGGACGCTATATTTCCCCTCTGTTTGGGTTGTGGTCTTTTTAAATGAATAAAATTGATTAACCCACCTGTTAAGGGAGTGCCTTTAAAAAACAAGACAGGAAGTGGTAGATGGGTGTGGAGGAGTGGAGGAGTGGAGAAGTGGAGAAGTGGAGAAGTGGAGAAGTGGAGAAGTGGAGAAGTGGAGAAGTGGAGAAGTGGAGAAGACATGGTGGATGGTGTTTATTTTGGATTGCAGCAACTGAAGTGGACAGCAGTGTCCTGTTTGGAAGGCTCCTGGCAGGGGAAGCTACCTGCCATCAAGATCAAGCTCTGTTTCTGATAAAGACAGCTATTCTGGACTTTGCAAGTCGGTGAGACTACAAACCCTTTTTCCTTTTGTTTTTGGCTGCTGTAAAGCTATTTAAGTTTAATAAACCCTTTGTTGTATGAAAAGCCTGTGTCCTGCGATCTACCTGGTCCCCCGAACATTACAAGTGGTGCTTGAATGCGGGCAGGACAAAGTAACAGGCGTTTTTCTTGCTATTTTTTTTTTGCATTGGATTTGAACTGACATTTAAAGGGACAGTACAGTGAATTTATGTCCTGGGTTAAAGCTGCACAACTGTTGAAAGCTGAAACAATGGAGGAGCTAATTAAACAGCTGTCCTTGGCTAATATGCAAGCGCAGACTCGCCATGAGGAAGCTAATCAGCGCTTAGCAACCCAGCTGGAGGTACAAAAAACGCACCACAATAAGGCGCTGGCTCTGCAGCAAGAAAATACGCGCCTGTTGGTGGCCCAGTTAGCAGCCCAGCAAGCGACCCAACAAGGGGTGATGCAGGCTCAGATAACTGCCTTAAAAGAAGCAGTGCAGCAGCTTTCTCAGGGCCGTGAACAAGTGGCCATTGCCCCTGGCAACCAGGTGACCGTAAGGGCAAGCCATTTCTTGCAGAAGTTGTCCCTGAGTGATGACGTAGAGGCGTTTCTGGCAACATTTGAGAGGACGGCAGAGAGACAAGGGTGGCCCCAGGACCAGTGGGTCGGCTTAATTGCTCCTTTCCTCACCGGAGATCCTCAAAAAGCCTATTTTGACCTACCACCAGAACATGCTAAAGATTATCAAAAACTAAAGGCAGAAATACTGGCTCGGTTGGGAGTGACTACTGCTGTTTGGGCCCAACGAGTGCACCAATGGAAGTATCGTTCAAACCGGCCACCGCGATCTCAAATGCATGACCTGGTGCAACTTGTAAAAAAATGGCTGCAGCCCGAAGTGTTGTCTGGCCCCCAAATTGTGGAGCGGGTCGTGCTGGACCAATACTTAAGGTCACTGCCAGACGACCTTCAACGGTGGGTCAGCCATGGAGACCCCAAAACCGCGAACCACCTTGTCGAGATGGTGGAACGATATACAGTGGTGGAGGATCTGCTTGGCCCCGCCAAGCGTCAAGGGCCCAGTCTGCCAAGGCCTTTCCGACCAACTGCCGCCCTTCGAAAGGATGTCCCCAGGAGCCCTGGAACCAACACCCCGGAAGGCCAAGAGTCACACCCGTTACCCCCTCAGCGACCTGTTCCTGATCGGAGAGGAGGGGATGTACAATGTTGGCGATGTCATGCCTGGGGCCATACCCGGGCCCACTGCCCATTGCAGGAAGAACCCATGGAATGCGGGGTTCTTCGGAGGGGGTCTTTTTATGCCCATAAATCGTGTACAACACATCTTGACCTTGGAGAGAGGAATTTTGAGTGTGAAGTCCAAGTGAACCACCACCCTGCACGGGCCTTGCTGGACTCTGGAAGCATGGTAACCCTGGATCACCCTAGAGTAATTGGGAAGATCGGTTCGGTAAGCAAAATTTTGCGGGTTGTGTGCATTCATGGGGACACTAGAGAGTACCCTCTCATCTCGGTGTCCACCTCCACAGCATGTGGCACTGGTACTCAAGAGGTGGGGGTGGTAAAGAACTTGGTACATGACGTTATCATAGGACGAGACTGTCCATTATTTTCAAAACTTTGGAGACAAGGAGAACTATCTGAAAGGTCCAGAGACTGGGAAGAAACTAGTCCCTCTGTTCCTGTTGTGGAGGGTAATAACCCTGAGATGCCACATATTCGTAATATGGACCCAGTTGATAAAAACGCCAAGACTTTGGTTAATAATGATGAAAATAGTGCTGATACTGTTAAGGATGTCAATATGTGGGGTTCTCAGACCTACCTGAACACTGAGGGGGGGGGAACCTTCCCCGCTTCAGGTAATGCTGGGGGAAGACGATGAGGAAATGGCCTCTACCCCTGACTTGCCAGATTTGGGTGTTCCCCAGGGGGCATTTGGTACTGGCCAGATGCAGGACCCCACTTTGGCCAGGGCACGGGAACAGGTTGTAGTAATAAATGGGGAGCCCCAAGAGCCAGGTGCTAATGAGCGGTGGCCACATTTTTCAATATGTAATGAATTGCTTTATCAGGTTACTAAAGTGAGAGAAAATGTGGTAGAACAATTATTGGTACCCCAACAATATAGACGCAAGGTCCTGGACCTGGCCCATGATGATGTTTTAGGGGGACACCTGGGAGTTGAAAAGATGGAGGCACGGATCGCCGACCGGTTTTACTGGCCAGGCTTGAAAGCAGAGGTAAGGAGATACTGTACCTCTTGTCCCACCTGTCAGTTGACCGCTCCGGCGACCCATTTCCGGAGCCCGTTGGTCCCTCTGCCCATAATTGAGGTCCCATTCGAGAGGATAGCCATGGATATTGTGGGTCCCTTGGTAAAGTCGGCTCGAGGTCATTCTTACATACTAGTGATCCTCGACTATGCCACTCGATATCCTGAGGCGCTACCCCTGCGGAATACCTCCTCTATGGCTATTGCACGGGAGTTATTCCAGTTGTTTACATGGACAGGTTTTCCCAAGGAAATACTCACAGACCAGGGCACCCCGTTTATGTCGAAGGTTATGGCTGATGTATGCAAACTGTTCCGGATTAAACAGCTGCGCACATCGGTCTACCATCCCCAAACAGATGGATTGGTAGAACGTTTTAATAAGACCCTTAAGTCTATGCTCAAGAGAGTGGTACAAAGGGATGGGAAAGACTGGGACTGCCTGTTACCAGCTCTCCTGTTTGCTATCCGAGAAGTGCCCCAGGCCTCCACTGGGTTTTCGCCCTTTGAATTGGTATATGGGCGGAGACCTCGTGGATTACTGGACTTTCTTAAAGAAGAATGGGAAAGTGAACCAATTCAGCATAAAAGTGTTCTTGAATATGTCTCTCAAATGCAGGAGAGGATCCGAACTGTGATGCCGCTAGTTAAGGAACACTTACAAAAAGCCCAGGAGGCTCAACGATGGGTCTATAATAGGGCTGCCAAAATTAGGAACTTCCAAGTGGGGGATCGAGTAGCAGTGTTGATTCCCACTGTGGAAAGTAAATTCTTGGCCACATGGCAAGGCCCTTTCGAGGTTGTAGAAAAAGTGGGAGAGGTAAATTATAGAGTCCACCAGCCAGGCAAGAGGAAACCCTTCCAGATATATCATGTAAACTTGTTAAAGCCCTGGACAGACAGGGAACCAGCGACCTCCCTGGCTAGTACAAAACTTGAGCCTCGGGTTGGGGTGGAGAGTGTTCAAGTAGCAAATACCCTGTCTAAAACCCAAAGTCAGCAGGCAAAGGAGTTCTTGCAGAGAAATAAAGAAAAATTTTCAGACTTGCCAGGGCTCACTAGTGTCATAGAGCATGATATTGTCACAGAACCAGGAGTCAAAGTTTTTGTCCGGCCCTACCGCATCCCAGAGGCTCAAAGGAAGGCCGTTTCAGAGGAAGTAAAAAAGATGTTAGACCTAGGGATTATTGAGGAATCGCAAAGTGAGTGGTCGAGCCCGATTGTGTTGGTACCGAAGCCCAACGGGACTCTGCGATTCTGCAATGATTTCCGGAAACTTAATGAAGTTTCCCGGTTTGATGCCTACCCCATGCCCCGGGTAGATGAGCTTATCGAGAGACTAGGTCCAGCCAGGTATATCACTACGTTAGACCTTACCAAGGGGTATTGGCAAATACCGTTGACTAAGGCTGCTAGAGAGAAAACTGCTTTTTCTACCCCAGAGGGGAGTTTTCAGTACAAAAGGATGCCTTTTGGATTGCAAACTGCTCCAGCCACGTTCCAGAGAGCAATGGATAGGATTTTACGACCTCACCGGAAGTATGCCTCAGTATACTTGGACGATATAGTCATTTTTAGCAAAGACTGGGAATCGCATTTGCCCAAAGTGCAGGCAGTGCTGGACTCTCTTTGGAAGGAGGGGTTTACAATAAACCCTGAAAAATGTTCCTTGGGAATGGAGGAGGTGAAATACCTGGGTTATATCGTGGGTAGAGGGGTAGTGAAACCTCAGGTCAACAAGATAGAGGCTATACAGAATTGGCCCCGCCCCCTCACAAAAAAGCAGGTACGTGCATTCCTGGGCATGGTGGGATACTACAGGAGGTTTGTACCCAACTTCGCTCCGTTGACCGATCTGACTAAGGGTCGGAAATCGGTCATGGTGGAGTGGAATGCAGACGCTGAGAAGGCTTTTTTGGAGCTCAAGTCGGCGCTGTGCCAACACCCTGTCCTGGTAGCACCTAATTTTTCAAAAGAGTTTGTTGTCCAGACTGATGCTTCCGATGTAGGATTGGGAGCGGTGTTGTCACAGGTTATTCATGGCGAGGAACACCCGATAGTCTTCCTCAGCAGGAAGTTAACACCAGCGGAGAAAAACTATGCCATAATTGAACGAGAGTGTCTGGCCATTAAGTGGGCTCTGGAATCCCTCAGATATTACCTTTTGGGAAGGAAGTTTAGGTTGATTTCTGACCATGCCCCTTTAACATGGCTGAGACAGGGAAAAGGGACTAATGCCAGGGTTACCCGGTGGTTCCTGGCACTCCAGGAATTTAAATTTGTAGTGGAGCATAGGCCCGGGAGACTGCATCAAAATGCAGATGCCCTCTCCCGAGTCCATTGTTTGAGCTCCACTGTTGCCTCCACCTCCTTGGTGTTGGGGCACAGGGGGGGGATATGTACAGGACTGTTTGGGTTGTGGTCTTTTTAAATGAATAAAATTGATTAACCCACCTGTTAAGGGAGTACCTTTAAAAAACAAGACAGGAAGTGGTAGATGGGTGTGGAGGAGTGGAGAAGACATGGTGGATGGTGTTTATTTTGGACTGCAGCAACAGAAGTGGACAGCAGTGTCCTGTTTGGAAGGCTCCTGGCAGGGGAAGCTACCTGCCATCAAGATCAAGCTCTGTTTTGATAAAGACAGCTATTCTGGACTTTGCAAGTCGGTGAGACTACAAACCTTTTTCCTTTTGTTTTTGGCTGCTGTAAAGCTATTTAAGTTAATAAACCCTTTGTTGTATGAAAAGCCTGTGTCCTGCGGTCTACCTGGTCCCCCGAACATTACACCACATATTTAGTGAATTATTATTCATTTTTTGATCTCACGTATTTTTGCACATTCTGTTACATGTATGTGTTGTAGTATTGGTTTAATTATTATCCCCTTTTACTGTATACAGTGCCTTGTAAAAGTATTCACCCCCTTGGCATTTTTTGTTTTTTGTTGCCTCACAACCTGGAATTAACATGGAATGTTTGAGGATTTGCATCAATTAATTTACATAACTTTGAAGTTTTTTTTTATTGTGAAGCAAACAACAAATGGGACAAAATAACAGAAAAAGTCAATGTGCATAACTATTCACCCCCCTAAAGTCAATACTTTGTAGAGCCGCCTTTTGCGTCTATCATAGCTCCAGGTCACTTTGGATAAGTCTCTATAAGTTTGTCACATCTCACCACTGGGATTTTTGCCCATTCCTCCTTACAAAACTGCTCCAACTCCTTCAAGTTGGATGGTTTGCGCTTGTGAACAGCAATCTTTAAGTCTAACCACAGATTTTCTATTGGATTGAGGTCTGGGCTTTGACTAGGCCATTCCAACACATTTACATGTTTCCCCTTAAACCACTCAAGTGTTGCTTTAGCAGTGTGTTTGGGGTCATTGTCCTGCTGGAAGATGAACCTCCGTCCTAGCCTCAAATCACACACAGAGTGGTACAGGTTTTGCTCAACAATATCCCTGTATTTAGCACCATCTATCTTTCCCTCAACTCTGACCAGTTTACCAGTCCTGACTGCTGAAAAACATCCCCACAGCATGTTGTTACCACCACCATGTTTCACAGTGGGGATGGTGTTCTTTGGGTGATGTGATGTGTTGGGTTTGCACCAGACATAGCATTTTCTTTGATGGCCAAAAAGGTCAATTTTAGTCTCATCGGACCAGAGCACCTTCCTCCATACATTTGGGGAGTCTCCCACATGCCTTTTCACAAACTCAAATGTGCCATTTTGTTTTTTTGCTGAAAGTAATGTCTTTCTTCTGGCCACTCTGCCATAAAGCCCAACTCTGTGGAGCGTACGGCTTATTGCCGTCCTATGTACAGATACTCCAGTCTCTGCTGTGGATCTCTGCAGCTCCTCCAGGGTTACCTTATGTCTCTGTGCTGCCTCTCTGATTAATGCCCTCCTTGCCCGGTCTGTGAGTTTTGGTGTGCGCCCCTCTCTTGGCAGGTTTGCTGTTGTGCCATGTTCTTTCCATTTGGTTATGATAGGTTTGATGGTGCTCCTAGGGATCAGCAAAGATTTGGATATTTTTTATGGGCATTAATCAGAGAGGCAGCACAGAGATCAAAGGAAACCCTGGAGGAGCTTCAGAATTTCACTGATGTAAACCCAACACATCACATCACCCAAAGAACACCATCCCCACTGTGAAACATAGTGGTGGCAGCATCATACTGTGGGGATGTTTTTCAGCAGTCTGGACTGTTAAACTGGTCAGTATTGAGGGAAAGATGGATGGTGCTAAAAACAGGGATATTCTTGAGCAAAACCTGTTCCACTCTTGTGTGCGATTTGAGGCTAGGACGGAGGTTCACCTTCCAGCAGGACAATGACCCCAAACACACTGCAAAAGCAACACTTGAGTGGTTTAAGAGGAAACATGTAAATGTGTTGGAATGGCCTAGTCAAAGCCCAGACCTCAATCCAATAGAAAATCTTTGGTCAGACTTAAAGATTGCTGTTCACAAGCGCAAACCATCCAACTTGAAGGAGCTGGAGCAGTTTTGCAAGGAGGAGGAATGGGCAAAAATCCCAGTGGTAAGATGTGACAAGACTCATAGAGACTTATCCAAAGTGACTTGGAGCTGTGATAGCTGCAAAAGTTGGCTCTACAAAGTATTGACTTTAGAGAGGTGAATAGTTCTGCACATTGTTTTTTTCTGTTATTTTGTCCTATTTGTTGTTTTCTTCACAATAAAAAAAACATCTTCAAAGTTGTAGGCATGTTCTGTAAATTAAATGATGCAAATCCTCAAACAATCCATGTTAATTCCAGGCTGTGAGGCAACAAAACACAAAAAATGTCAAGGGGGTGAATACTGTTGCAAAGCACTGTAATTAACCTTTTATTTTTTGGTTCATTCTCCTTTAAGAGGTTGTAGCAGGGGGTGTGTCCTATGCCAACATACATTTTCTAGTAGGTGTCCCTCGTTCCCATCTCAAAATGTTGAAAAACTCTGGTAACTAGCCTGACGGGGTAGGAGGGGCGGGGGGGGGGGGGGGAGGGGGCGCTAGTGTGGGCACCTGGGGCATCTCGCCCACTGCCTGCACACAGAACAGTGGAGCTTGCAGAAGTTGCCCCTCCTCTTTTGGCTCCAATCTTCTCATGTTCACATACAGTAGGAGGAGGACATTGTGCTGATGATCTGAGGTCTGTAACTGGGAAGGGGAAGGCGGCAGGCAAGAAAGATATATACCTGGAGGAGTAATGGGGGGTTGTAAGAGGATATGTGCTGGGGGAGAGGACTTGCGCTGGGGGTTGAATTCAAAATCAACCCCACCTTACTTTCTAGCACGAGTCATCTCCCCTCCCAGCTTATATCCTATTACCCACCAAATCAATGGGGTCAATGGTTGTGTCTGGCACCCCGTAAAGGATTTAGGGCAAGTGTTTAGGTTCCCATACTGTCAGACGAGTTACTGGAACCATGTGCCAGAACTTGTTTCGACAGTGGGCTCCATGACCCAGCCCAGATATCGATCGATTTGTGTGTCTGCGACACTGTGCCGGTGGGGGGGATATTTGGGGGAAGGGTGATTTTTGGTGGAGGGCTTTTCTTTGGGAAAAGCCCAGGACCAGCGGAAAGGACCCTTCATGTTTCTTGCACTAGGGCCCTGATGGTTCTAGTTACGCCTCTGGGAGGACATACAGAAAAAAGACAGGTTCTCATGCTACATTGTTATGTGCAAATCTAAAGGAGATTGTATGGGTTATGGTCAACACACACTATTTACTTATTTTATTGTTACAGGTACATAAATAGTATTATTTTACACAGCACTTTACATATATATTGTACATTCACATCAGCCCCTGCCTTCCAGAAGCTTACAATCTAAGGTCCGTAACTCACATTCATACTAAGGACAATTTAGACAGGAGACAATTAATCTATGAGCATGTCTTTGAAGTTTGGGAGGAAACCCATGCAGAGAACAACATGCAAACACACAGGCAGGTGGTTGGGATTCGAACCAACGCCCCCAGTGCAGCAAGGCAGAAGGCCTAACCACTTAGCCACTGTGCTGCCAGTACCTTGGCCTTTCTTCTCCCTCCCCATACAATACATGAAACACCTCATTCCTGTGTGCTGGTGTAGCCGGGTGCTGGCACATGGGCACCTTTAAGGGAAAAAGAAAGAGGACATGCCCATTCATTATCTTACCATTAGCCCCATTTGCACTTCATTGATTGGACAACAGTGGAGTGTGGAGTTCCAGAAAAAAGAAGGATTGTAGGATGTGTATTTTCACTATGAACAGACGGCCTGAGCAGCGGTATCCACAGTGTTCCAGTGCAGGTTTGCAAGCCATCTTCTGCAACAGTATTCCAGAGTGGGTTTGGAGATCAAGCCATCAATGAATGAGGTTCCCCTCCATCATCAACATTCACAGATCAGGGAAAGGGTTGTCAACCCATTGCTCACTCTGTGTGTCAGGAACTGAAACTTTAGTCCAACACAGCCTCACCCTCCTGCTTCCCGGGCATTGCCCTGCCTTTTACCATAGAACACAATCATAGCATCCAGCCAGGAATGCCCCATTGGCTTAGCATTGCCTCTATTTTCTTCTGAACCTGTTCAATTTCTTGCTACAAGTAGGTTCTTCTGCCAACCAACTCTGCTAAGCACCTCTCTAATAGTTTGTCCTTTTTAAAAAATTTTAAGCAGATGGAAGCCACCGAGCATCACCAGCTGTGCACCACCATAAGGGCCAAAATAAAAGCTGGCAGAAATAACTTATTTCCATTATGTCTCATGGCAAACTCTGTAGGTGTTGCCACCCATAGTTCTTGAAACTGCTCCACTTATATCATAGTAAAGTCCTGCAGGCAGACTTGGACCTGGCAGGGTCATTCAAGGGTTCTGGCAGCAGTGTAGCCTACAGGGGTTTATACTATCATTCGTCAAGCTACCCTTTGCACTCTTGGTGACCCTGTTATAATTTAGGTTGGTCAAGAAATATGGTGAAACCTGGGCCCAGTTACCTCTGATGTTGCTTTTGGTATATAATTACTCTGTATAGGCCCAGTGTGTTTTTGCATTTTGGTCACGGTTTGTATTGCCTTGCTCCTACTTGACCCATACAATTTCCAAAATACATAGGGTTGATTTACTAAAACTGGAGAGTGCTAATCTGGTGCAACTCTGGATAGAAACCAATCATCTTTGTTTTTGTATTTCTATATAATGGGGCATAATTTGCCACACTGACAACAATGAAGGGACACAATTCCCCCACTGACACTAATGAACAGGCACAATTCCACTCAATGACAGCAAAGATGGAGAACAATTTCTCCCAATGACACCAATGATGGGGAAAAATTCCACCCAATGACACCAATGATGGGGAACAATTTCTCCCAATAACACCAATGATGGGGAAAAAGTCCACCCAATGACACCAATGATGGGGAACAATTTCTCCCAATAACACCAATGATGGGGAAAAAGTCCACCCAATGACACCAATGATGGGGAACAATTTCTCCCAATAACACCAATGATGGGGAAAAAGTCCACCCAATGACACCAATGATGGGGAACAATTTCTCCCAATAACACCAATGATGGGGAAAAGTTCCACCCAATGACAGCAAAGATGGGGATCAATTTCTCCCAATAACACCAATGATGGGGAAAAATTCCACCCAATGACACCAATGATGGGGAACAATTTCTCCCAATGACACCAATGATGAGGCACTATTACTCCCAACAAAACCAACAATGGGGCCACAATGCCTCCCACTGACACCAAAAATGGGGTATTGTTTTTTCCCACTGATATCGAGACCTTTTCTACTTCCAATGGCCACAGTCCGACCCTCCTGAAGTCTGAAGGACAGTAAAACGCTATAGATTGATATGCTTTGTTCATATTTTATGTCTGAGGTTTACAACCACTTTAATGAATCTACCAAAAATAAAATAAAAAATCCCTGTAAAATTAAAATGCATGTAATTGGAAATTCAGATTTCAGAATTTGTTGTGTAATCTTAGATTTAAAAAAATCTAAATTCAATTAAAAAGAATTCTCGAACAAGGGTGAGCTGTTATACCTAAGCTGGCTGACCCACCATTCACCCAGACACTGGACAGAATCGTAGAGAATAAAATGGCGGTCGTTGCAATACTTTTTGTCACATCGTATTTGCGCAGTTTTCACTTTTTTTGATTAAAACATAAGACAACAGTAAACTTAGCCCGATTTTTTTTTTATATTGCGAAAGATAATGTTACGCCAAGTAAATTGATACCCAACATGTCATGCTTCAAAATTGCTCCTGCTCGTGGAAAAATACGTGCTGGGTGTTGGAAATATAAATTGACAAGTTATTATGCCTCATAGAATATACATTGGGGTGTTTTGCTTTCCAAATTGGGGTGATTTTGTGGGCGTTTCCATTGTTCTGGTGCTCCAGGGCCTTCAAAAGTATAATAGGTAGTCAGGAAATTAGATGTGTAATTTATGTCCTTAGAATGCCTGGTGGTGCTCCCTGCATGTTGGGCCTCTCTATGTGGCCAGGCTGTAGAAAAGTCTCACACATGTGGTATCTGTGGAATGTATTTTGGGGTATAGTTGCAAGTATGCCTATGTGAGAGAAATAACTTAATAATATGACTGGAGAGTTTAATAAAAGGCCACATAGATGAGTTCTCGCTGGAAAAAAATATTTTAAGCAACAATGTGGAAAGACTAGAGGAACAGAATTTATTCCCTCTTGAGAAGAGGATATTAAGGGGGATATGATCACCATGTACAAATACAAAAGGGGTCCATATAGTGAAATCATTAGATTCCCCCCTAACACCAGAGTCCTCATTAGAGTCCCCCCTTACACCAGAGTCTTCATTAGACCCCCCCCCCCCTTACACCATGGTCCTCATTAGATTTCCCCTTACACCATGGTCCTCATTAGATTCCCCCCTTACACCATGGTCCTCATTAGATTCCCCCCTTACACCAGGGTCCTCATTACATTCCCCCTTACACCAGGGTCCTCATTGGATTCCCCCCCCCATTACAGCAGGGTCTTCATTAGATCCCCCCCCCAACACCAGGGTCCTCATTAGAGTACTCCCTTACACCAGGGTCCCCATCCGAGTTCCCCATTATCCTGTAGCCAGCTGCATGTGGCCTGCGGGTTGCAGTTTGGAGACCCTTGCTATAGAGGATGAGGTTATTTTGGAATCACTGAAAAAATAGGGATACACTTTATATATACAGTGGAGACGGAAAGTATTCAGACCCCCTTACATTTTTCACTATTTGTTATATTGCAGCCATTTGCTAAAATCATTTAAGTTAATTTTTTTCCTCATTAACCACTTAAGCCCCGGATCAATTTGCAGCCAAAGGACCAAGCCCATTTTTGCGATTCGGCACTGCATCGCTTTAACTGCCAATTGCGCGGTCGTGCGACGTGGCTCCCAAAGAAAATTGGCGTCCTTTTTTTCCCACAAATAGAGCTTTCTTTTGGTGGTATTTGATCACCTCTGCGGTTTTTATTTTTTGCGCTATAAACAAAAATAGAGCGACAATTTTGAAAAAAATTCAATATTTTTTACTTTTTGCTATAATAAATATCCCCAAAAAATATATAAAAAAACGTTTTTTTCCACAGTTTAGGCCGATACGTATTCTTCTACATATTTTTGGTAAAAAAAAATCGCAATTAGCGATTATTGATTGGTTTGCGCAAAAGTTATAGCGTTTACAAAATAGGGGATAGTTTTATAGCATTTTTGTTAATATATTTTTTTTACCAGTAATGGCGGCGATCAGCGATTTTTATTGTGACTGCGACATTATGGCGGACACATCGGACATTTTTGACACATTTTTGGGACCATTATCATTTATACAGTAATCAATGCTATTTAAATGCACTGATTCCTGTGTAAATGACACTGGCAGTGAAGGAGTTAACCACAAGGGGGCAGTGTAGTGTTATGTATGACGTTATGTTTTTTTTTATTGTAGGGGGCGTGGCCTGGCATGTGATGTCACTGATCGTCCTTCCCTATAAAAGGGAAGAGACGATCGGTGACAGCCACACAGGGAAGCACGGGGAGAGGTTTGTTTACACAGACCTCTCCTCATTCTTCAGCTCTGTGACCCGATCGCGGGACACCAGCGGCGATTGGGGTCCGCTGGTCCAGCGGCCACGGTCACGGAGCACAGGACCGGGTCGGGAGCATGCCGCCGCCGGCGCGCTCCCGACCCACGGCTGGGCACTTAAAGAATCACGTACCGTTACGTGATTGTGCCTAGCCGTTCCATTCTGTCGACGTACATCGGCGTGAGGCGGTCCTTAAGTAGTTAATGTACACACAGCACCCCATATTGACAAAAAAACACAGAATTGTTGACATTTTGCAGATTTATTAAAAAAGAAAAACTGAAATATCACATGGTCCTCAGTATTCAGACCCTTTGCTCAGTATTTAGTAGAAGCCCCTTTTGATCTAATACAGCAATGAGTCTTTTTGGGAAAGATGCAACAAGTTTTTCACACCTGGATTTGGGGATCCTCTGCCATTCCTCCTTGCAGATCCTTTCCAGTTCTGTCAGGTTGGATGGTAAACGTTGGTGGACGGCCATTTTTAGGTCTCTCCAGAGATGCTCAATTGGGTTTAAGTCAGGGCTCTGGCTGGGCCATTCAAGAACAGTCACAGAGTTGTTGTAAAGCCACTCCTTTGTTATTTTAGCTGTGTGCTTAGGGTCATTGTCTTGTTGGAAGGTAAACCTTCGGCCCAGTCTGAGGTCCTGAGCACTCTGGAGAATGTTTTCATCCAGGATATCCCTGTTCTTGGCCGCATTGATCTTTTTCTTGATTGCAACCAGTCGTCCTGTCCCTGCAGCTGAAAAACACCCCCACAGCATGAAGCTGCCACCACCATGCTTCACTGTTGGGACTGTATTGGACAAGTGATGAGCAGTGCCTGGTTTTCTCCACACATACTGCTTAGAATTAAGGCCAAAAAATTCTATTTTGGTCTCATCAGACCAGAGAATCTTATTTCTCACCATCTTGGAGTCCTTCGGGTGTTTTTTAGCAAACTCCATGGAGAGGCTTCCGTTGGGCCACTCTGCCATAAAGCCCCGACTGGTGGAGGGCTGCACATGATGGTTGACTTTCTACAACTTTCTCCCATTTCCCGACTGCATCTCTAGAGCTCAGTCACAGTGATCTTTGGGTTCTTCTTTACCTCTCTCACCAAGGCTGTTCTCCCCCGATGGCTCAGTTTGGCCGGACGGCCAGCTCTAGGAAGGGTTCTGGTCATTCTAAACGTCTTTGTCATGGTTTTGCAATAGTTTGCTTACCTGTCTCCATGTGTTCATCTCTAGAGACCAGCCGACCCTCACCTGACTGCTTTTGTAATCCATCCTCTGGCATGACTCCACCCTAGCTCCTATCAGAGAGCTCTATATTAACCTGTGCACTGCAGGTCAACCCGGCTGATCAACCTTTGTGTGTTAGCTTCCTGTTACCTGCCGTGTGCTCTTCTGTTGTTCCGTTACCGACTTTGGCGTGTCCTTGACTATCCCTGTTTGCCTGTGATCCTGACCTTTTGGCGTGTCCCTGACTATTCCTGTCTGCTTGTGGCCCCGACTTTGGCTTTGTCCCTCACTATCCCTATCCTCCTGTTGCCTACTGTGGGTGTGAGCTGGGGGACCCTGGGGGTTGCGACCTGGAGCCAGTTGCAGCCAAGTCCATCCTCGCCACTGAAGGCGCTGGTGAACACCTGCTGGCTCTTAGACTCCGTGCCCCAGGGAATCTTATGCTCTAACCCCAGTGGGATCTGTCTCCCGTCCGCAGCAGTCAGCCGTAGGGTCCACAACCTTGCGGTGCACTCCTGATCCCTACGGTGTGCATCTGTCACCTCGCCTCAAGGTGACCTGACAGTCTTCCATTTAAGGATTATGGAGGCCACTGTGCTCTTAGGAACCTTAAGTGCAGCAGAATTTTTTTTGTAACCTTGGCCAGATCTGTGCATTGCCACAATTCTGTCTCTGAGCTCTTCAGGCAGTTCCTTTGACCTCATGATTCTCATTTGCTCTGACATGCACTGTGAGCTGTAAGGTCTTATATAAACAGGTGTGTACCACCAAAAGAAATCTCTATTTGTGGGAAAAAAAATTATGTGAATTTTGTTTGGCTGCAACATCGCACGACCGCGCAATTGTCTGTTAAAGCGACGCAGTGCCGAATCGCAAAAAGTGGTCCAGTATGATAAGTCTACCAAACTTATAAGTGAAATAGGTAGATATGTGCTATACACATTAAACAAAGAAGATGCAATGTGCAACAAAAATAACAAATTAGTAGAAAAAAAGTCAGTGTAACATCAAAAATAGTCCAAAATGATTAGATTGTCTAATCCGTGACTGCTGCTCCTCTCTGCCAATCCCTTCACTGGCTCCCGCTACCCCACCGTGTAAAATTCAAACTGCTAACCGTAACATACAAGGCGATTCACAACATCGCCCCCATCTACATCACCAACCTCATCTGCAGATATCGCCCAAATCGTCCCCTCCGCTCCTCCCAGGACCTCCTGCTCTCCAGCTCCCTTGTTACCTCCTCCCATGCTCGCCTTCAGGACTTCTCCAGAGCCTCTCCCATCCTCTGGAACTCCCTGCCCCAGTATATCTGATTAGTCCCTACCCTGTCCACCTTTAGGAGATCCCTGAAAACTCATTTATTCAGGGAAGCCTATCCCACACCCACCTAACAACGGTCCCGAGCCACCCCATCAAATCATTCTCTACAGATATTACCTTTTGTACCACCACCCCCTCCCTTTAGAATTTAAGCTCTATGAGCCGGGCCCTCCTGTACCTATTGTATTGAACCGTACTGTAATTGTGTTGTCCCCCCCTATACATTGTAAAGCACTGCATAAACTGTTGTCGCTATATAAATCGTGTAGAATCGTGTAGAGTTGTACTCCTCCACCGAGTGTCAAATAATAGCAGATAATTAATTTTCTGTGACACACCAATGTAGTAATCGGGGACTCTTACCAGATAGAAGGGGCCATCTATCACAATGCAATCTAATCATTTTGGACTGTTTTTGATATTACACTGAATTTTTTTACTACTAATTTGTTATTTTTGATGCACATTGCACCTTCTTTGTTTAATGTGTGTAGCACTTATCTACCTATTTCACTTATGAAAAGTTTGGTAGACTTATGCAGTTAGTGGATTTTATTTTTACACTTAGCACTTTCATCATTACCAGTGTATTTCACCACTTATTATTTGATTGCGCGATTGTTATTTTTATAGGGATATTACATGTAGATTGGTGGAGGCATCGCCTCCCTCAAAGACACAGGCTGGAGGGGCGTGACACAGCCTGTGACTGGCAGAAATCAGCCCACACCGTGTTATTGCCAAAAAATAATAAAGATTTGATTTCAAATATATATTTGGATAACGATTTAAAACAGTTTATTGTTATTAATTATTTATTTTTACGCTGTATTCCAAAGGCTGTTTTTTTTTTATTTTGTACATGTGACGAGCAGCAGAGGACTAGAAGCTCCTCCTGCTTATGTTTCCCTGCAGACAGGCTGGGAGAGAGCTGGGTCATGTGACAGCTGTATATCCATTAGGAAAAGGTTACTTAGATTTTTTTTTCTATTAAAATAATTACAGAGCCGTCATACAGAAATAGAAGGGACAATGTAATGTAAACAATGTGTGCTAAGTGACACTTTAAGTCTGAGGAATGTGAAGGCTTACTGTTTCTACTCTATAAACCCACACCCGGGGACAGCAGATATTTAGGGTAATTGTGGCTTACAGTTTGTAACAATAGCTCATTATCTACTCAACCGGAGGCAATGACATCCAACCAGCCTACAGTACGGGAGACAATAGAAGACAAATGGCCTGATTCATCAAGTCATGGGAACACGTGGGACTTACATATCAACAGAGATTGCGGAGTGTTTCCATATTTTGATAGGGATATTTTGATTGGGAGGCTGCCAACTCCATTGTGTGATTACAGATTCATACCTTATTTACGCCAGCAGCCAAACCACAGTTCAAAAAGTGAAAAACCTGGTGCAGCTGTGCATGGCAGCCAATCAGCTTTTAACTTCAGCTTGTTCAATTGCCTTTTGCCAAAAATCATGGAAGGTGATTGGTTTCTATGCAGAGCTGCACCAGATTGTGCACTCTTCATTATGCCCATAGTCCAACCATAAATCAGACCTCCGGCCTTCCCTCCAGTCTTGCACATTTGTACCGGCTTCTCTCCTGGACTGAAATGGCTTCCTCTGATTTCACTGCACACTGTGAGCTTCTCATAATGTGCGTTAAAAGCTGCAGCAAGTCAGGTAGAGCTCCGCCACATTTTCTGTCTGGGGGATGCCCAGCATTATCTCGCCTGACTGTCCCTGCTCCACCATTTTCATTCATTGGATTTCAGTTCTTTCAATTATGGAGGTTCAGCATCACATGTGGGCGGTCTGCATACAAGCACAATGGACAGCCCATCCATTAGGGGCGCACAGGTGCTGCCCCCCCATCCATGCGTCCGGCCCCCTGATCTACATGCCGTAGCATTGGACGCATGGATTCCAGTGGGGGAGTTGATTTTTTTTTTGATGTAGCATCATGGTATTTAGGCAGGGTTACTCCAAAATTGACCTGTCAGTTATAGCTACCTTGATCCATTGTTAGGGATCAATTGATCTCACTCTAATGCCACATACACACGACCGGACTTTTCGAGGGACTAGGTCCGACGGAGTTCTGACGGAGTTCTGACAGATTTCTTCTGGACTTTCCGAATGAACAGACTTGGCCACACACAATCACACCAAAGTCCGACGGATTCGAACGTGATGACGTACGACCGGACTAGAATAAGGAAGTTCATAGCCAGTAGCCAATAGCTGCCCTCGCGTCGGTTTTTGTCCGTCGGAATAGCATACACACGAGCGGATTTCTCGGTAGGAACTGGGTCCGGCAGAGTTCTGGTGTAAAAATTTGAAACATGTTCCATTTCTAAAGTCTGTCAGACTTTTGCAAATCAGAAGTCTGCTGCAGCCCACACACGATCGAATGGTCTGCCGGAATCATTCCGTCGGACTTTTGATGTTGAAAAGTCCGGCCGTGTGTACGCGGCATAAGTCTGTAATTGCTGCACTTCTCTCTTTTGCCAGTAGGTGGCCGGGCATTTGATGGCATTAGATAACAGAAAGGCAATGCAAGGTCAGAGTATGAGTACTGTATATGGGTTATCTCAGAAAATGGGCAGGGGTTGTCTTAAATCCATTGGCCTGCTGGGAGAGCCTATATATTTGGGTGGAGTCAGGTGATCTGGGTTCTATGCCACCTGGACAGCTGTCTGGGTAGACGTGTGTTGTGTTGCCCGGGCTACAAGGCTGGAGATTGGGCCTTTCCTGGGGGCATCTGGCTGCTAGGCTGTCGGAGGGCCTATCCAGAAGCAGGAGATTGCGGCTTGCAGTCCAACCAGAAGTGATGGTTCTGCCGGTTGGAGAACCTGTCATGGTCGGAGGTAGAGGGGAAGCTGTTGCCACTAAGGGACCAACCACCTTATTACCAGGGACCACAGTGAGTAACTGAAGCAAGTACCAGAGCAGTATTCTCACCAACTGGGGATGGTGAAGGATTGGGAAACTTCAGTCGGTATCAAGCCAGCGGAGGTGATGCTTGCAGAGCGGCCTTGTGTGTCAAGCCAGGGACTGAGCAGGCCAGTGGGGTGAAGCCTGAGAAGTATCTTGAATGCCACGCTAGGGAACCAGTAGAGAAGTGGGGGTGACGCAGCAGGAAGATACTACAGTGAAGATTGGAGGAGCTCAGAAGATTCAGTGGCAGTGAATCATCTAGTCTATTGAGAGAGACTGGGAGCTCAGTGGGATGAAGAACTACAAGAAGTGATTGTAGTGGAAGTGAAGGATCCATTACACTTGTGTTAGAAACTATTAAAGACTGTTGCCATAGGAGACAGCACTCCTACACATGCAGATGTGGCGTCTTGCTGAATGCCTTTCCATGCATGGCTGTCTACCTATAGAAGTCTCCGAGTCTGCCAATTAACATTGCAACTACCTAAGGGTGTCCTGGCTCTAACCCTCTCTCCCAAAGTTCTGTTTAAGATAAATAAAATGTCTTTGCATTCAAGTAGGGTCTGATGCCCATGAATCTAACTTGCATTACACCCACTATGCCTCATAATCCACTCTATATGGAAGGATGCCAGCTATCTTTGGCCCTGGAGGTTCTCATTAGACTAAAGGAGGCCAGGAACCTTGCTACATTTGGCGCCCAACGTGGGGCTAAGGCGTTATCCTTGCAGCAGTCGCCCCCTAGCAACCGGCTTCAGCTTCATCAGGAGTTCATCTGGCTCCATGGGAAGCTGGCAAGTAACATCTATACTTCTAATAGACTGTGTTGTCATGCATACTATCAATGTGGGGAAGAACCAACATGTCTCATTGTTAATGGGAGACTATCAGCCTGGTCTTTTGACACTTCCCGCCAGTGCTGTGAGGGTTAAAACAGACTCCAAAATGGACTCCATTACAGTTTTGGCGTGTCACAGCATGAAGAAGGCGGGCACTACAGTTCCCAGAGAGTATCTGCACCAATCTGTTGGCAGGAGGAGTTCCTGTTCTGCAGAGGAGGATAAAAAAGTGCTGCCACATGTGTCTGATTGTGGGTTAGAGAGACAGATGGCGCAGTTCGTGAGTGAGATGGCGGATTGGTTAAAGTGTGCATGCGGTGTTTGTTTCAGTCTGAGTGATGCAAAACCTGTCCTGACTGACACCGAAATGCGGTATACACCAAAGAATAAGCTTGCCCTGTATATGACTGGAGGCTATGAAGCCTTGGGACTGATATGTGAGAGATGTTCTGGCCTGACCACGTTGAGGCCTTGGATCGTCTGTGGACGTTGTGGAGAGTATCCGTTTGACGTTGTCTCCCCAACTCAACATCCACGGATACTACAGGCCAAGTGGGACAAGAATGTCGCTATCCCAGCTGGGAGTGACATCCAGAGCCCACCAGCATTCACCAGAGTGCAGGAAGCTGCTACCCCTGCCTCAATGACTTCCCCAGGAGCCCGCACACCAATTGCTCCTCTAGTCTGTGGTCTTGCCCAACTGCTCGCCCTAATGTCCAAACCACTGGGGAAAAGAGCTCTGGAATTGGGTAAGCCAGTGAGGCGTGCAAGTAGAGTGCCTGTAGGGGAGGTAATGGGAGGGTCGGTTACTGTATAAATGTCACTGGCAGGGAAGGGATTAACACTAGGGGGGCGATCAAGGGGTTAGGTGTGTTCTAACTGTGGGGGTATGGGACTGACTAGGGGAGGAGAGAGAGAGAGAGAGAGAGAGAGAGAGAGAGAGAGAGATCGGTGTTCATACATAGTCTCCCCTGAGAGAAGCGAGAGAATCACGGGTGCCCAGCGGTCATCACGTCCGCGGGGCACTCAAATCAGCTCCAAGGATACGCTGCGGGCGCGCGCCTCCTACAGCATCTTAAAAGGCAGACGTACAGCTATGACGGCTCACCCTGCTGCAGTATAACTGCGGTGGCCGGTCGGGAACTGGTTAAAGTAGAACTATAAGCAAAACCTTTTTTACAATTTTGGATAGAGTAATAATTTTATTGGTTTATAACCACTGTCAGGTTTCGGGGTTTTTTCGCCACCTGTGTCCCATTGAGGAGATTTCCCTTCACTTCCTGTCCCATTGCCAAACAGGAAGCGAGAGGAAATCCCTGAAAATTAATAGAATTCTTGGGGGACCCCCAGGTCACCAGAACTAGTGTCCTCATTGGAAGACCCCCCCTCTATTACTTTTCTGGGGACAGCCCAAAATTTGGGAATTTCTTTTACTTTCACTTTCAATGATAATGGTAAAACAGGACAATTAGAGAGGATGAATCTCCTTAACAGGGGCACAGACAGCAATAAAACCTGGCAGGGCGTCTAATCCCTCTCTACTTTATCCAAAATTTTTAAAAAAGTTTTGTCTTTAGTTATACTTTAACCAATTCAGCCCTGGAAGGATTTGCCCCCTTAATGACCAGGCCATTTTTTGCACTACGGCACTGCATCGCCTTAAATTACAATTGTGCGGTCGTGCGACACTGTACCCAAACAAAATATATGTCTTTTTTTCCCACGAATAGAGCTTTCTTTAGGTGGTATTTGTTCACCTCTGCGGTTTTTATTTTTTGCGCTATAAACAAAAAAAGCGACAATTTTTTAAAAGAAAAAACAATATTTTTTACTTTTTGCTACAATAAATATCCCCCAAAAAAAGAAAAAAAAATCAGTTTAAGCCGATATATATTCTTCTACATATTTTTGGTAAGAAAAAAAAATTGCAATAAGCGTATTGGCTTGCACAAAAGTTATAGCGTCTACAAAATAGGGGATTTATTTATGGCATTATTTATTTTTATTTTATTTATTTTTTATTTATATATATATTTATTTTATTTTTTTTATTTTTTTTACTAGTAATGGCGGTGATCTGTGATTTTTAGTGGGACTTGCGGCGGACAGATCGGACACTTTTGACATCTATACAGTGATCAGTGCTATAAAAATGCACTATATAAATGACACTGGCAGGGAAGGGGTTAACACTAGGGGGCGATCAAGGGGTAAAATGTGTTCCCTGGAAGGCGTTTCTAACTGTGGGGGGGTGGACTGACTGGAAGAAGAGAGAGAGATCGCTGTTCCTGATCACAAGGAACAGATGATCTCTCTCTGCTCCCCTGTCAGAACAGGGATCCGTTTGTTTACATTGACAGATCCCCGTTCTGGCTCTCGGTGGAGCGATTGCGGGTTTCTGATGGTGGCTGGTCAGTTAATAAAAAACAAAAAAACTGCCGTTTCAATATCTCAGTATTCACAAAGCCACCACAAATAATCCCCGTAATGTGTCCAATATGTTTATTTACTTAGATGGTCGGCACCATGTAGTGGCCATAATACAGTATTTTCCTGAAATACCTAAAGTCAGGAGAAGAACACATTAAGACCACTAGATGGCGCTACCATACGAAATAAATTGGATGGTTAAGGAGATATTCCCCCTCGCAATGCGCCGCTGACTGCAGCGGCGCATGCGCACAGGGGATTCTCGGCTGAAAGTCCGGCAGACGCCGGACCCTGCCGCAAAGGAAATCTCCCGCGCGCATGCGCAGGAGTGACGATATAAAAAAATAAAATCTTCAGCGGGTTTACTACCGCTTTAACAGAGTTTATTCATTACAAATCCAATCCAAAATCATAATAAGATGACACATGTAGAGGCCAGCAAAGGATGGGGGGGGGGTTGGGAAAATGTTATCAAAAGAACTCACGCTAGCTTTTCAGGTAGGTTTTATTTCACAAGAATAAAAAATAAATAAATGTATAATTACAAAAGATCTACAGCAAGTAGTGAAAGATCGCCATCAATAAACATTCTCATATACAATACAAGGGAAGGCATTTAAGAATAAATATATCCACAAGATATAATAAATTATCAAAAATACATTAACATGGAGCACAATTTAAAAACGCTGTAGGCTCCTCAGTGCATTTTTACAGTAAACGGCTTGCAAACAGTTCAGCGTTTGCACACATTTGTAAACAGGAGCTCCTTATTAAATAAAGACGTTCCTATTTGTAAACAGGTTCTACTGATAAGATTCATTTACTGTATAAATTATGTCTATAGTTAGTAACATTTTTCAGTCTAGGAATGATATTTACACAATAAAAATGATCAATTTAACTGTATTTTTGTCTCACACAGACTTACATATCCCTCCAGTTCAACAAAAAACAAACAAACAGGGGCGGACTGACAATTCGGGCACTCAGGCACTGCCCGAGGGCCCCATGCCCCTAAGGGGCCCCATCAGGGTTGCCAACCTCAATAAAAGCAGGGATAGTATGTAAAAATGTGTTTTTTTTTTAAATCCCAAGATTATAGCTGCCCCCCCTCTCCAGTACTTTTTCAGTGTGTGTATATGTGTATTCTGCGTGTGTGTGTGTGTGTGTATACTGTGTGGCCCCATAATCTATTGCCTGGGGGCCCCCTAATCTCCTATTGCCCGGTGGCCCCATAATCTTCTCCTATTGCCTGAGTGCCCCATAATCTCCTATTGCCCGGGGGCCCCATGAGTTGTCAGTCCGTCCCTGCAAACAAACAATAAAACATGATCCAATTTGCTCCAGCAGGGGAATAAATTCCTTCCTGTTTCCCCGAGAGGCAATTGGATATTGCCTGGATCAACTTTACCTATAAATTTTAATATCCAGTTATTATTATTATAATATATTTATATAGCGCCAACACATCGCTTTACAAAAAAAAAAAAAGGATTCTGTTCCTTTAAAGCATGTTATGCAGTACAGTGATGTGTAATTTCCTGGCTGATCCTACCTGGCTGATCCTGCCTGGTTCTGCCCTCCCTCTTGTAAACTGACGATATATCATGGCTGCTGAGCCCTGACACTGTGGTCAGTTTATGTGCCTCCGTCATCCGCAGCATGCTCTTCTGTGTCTCCTGTGTCCTCCCCCCTCCTCTCCCTGCCGCTGGTCTGTGTCTGAGCCGCTCAGCCCCTCCTACCACTGTTCCGAGCAGTGCAAATATTACTGCTCACAAGCACTGCCAGCCCCTCTGCTAGTATAACTTATAGTATATACTGTATGCTGTTTTTGTAAAACATTCATCTTCTAAATACCTTATTCCTAAATACCTTATTCCTATATTCCGCTTTCCACTCTCTTCCTCCAATGTATACACTAGGGAGGGAGGTCACGTGACCGCCCGGCAGACTTCAGAGGCAGAGCTCGACACCTCCCTCCCTAGTATATATATCGGAGGGCGATAGTGACGGGTGGTCAGGTGACCATTGATTGGGAAGAAAGGATAAGGTATTTAGAGGATACATTTTTAAAAACAACATACCGTATATACACTACAGGTTATACTAGCAGTGGGGCTGGCAGTGCTTGTGTGCACTGCCTTAACAACCCCTTTAAAGTAAATAACTCAACACAAAGTTCACTATACGGACCCCTTAGGTATTTATATATGTTCACCATATCCACCTTAGGCCGCGTACACACGGGCGGAAGTTCGTCAGACAATCCGACAGACAGTCCGTCCAAATTTTGAATGAACGGACTTGACCACACACGATGAACAGACAGTCCGCTGAAAGCTTGCGCGATGACGTGTACAGCACGTACGACGGGACTAGAAATACGACGTCCAATACACTGCAATGCAACCTTCGGCCGTGTAAATCCTTTCTGAGCATGCGCCATACTTAGTCCGTCCAACTTGCCTACTCACGAGCGGACTGTCCGCTGAAACCAAGTTTGGACGGACAAAACCAAGTTTGGACGGACAAAATTACGGAAATTCCGAAAGACTTAGTCCGTCAGACTGAAAAAGTCCGCTGAAGCCCACACACGAGCGGATTGTCCGCTGAAACACGGTTCAGCGGACTAAGTTGGACAGACAATCCGCCCGTGTGTACGCGGCCTTAGTCTCCTCTTCTCAAGAGAGAATACATTCTCCACATAGCTGAGATCCTCCATGCCTCTTATCAGTTTGGTTGCCCTTCTCTGCACTTTCTCCAGTTCCCTGATATTCTTTGAGAACTGGTGCCCAAAACTGAACTGCATATTCCAGATGAGGTCTTACTAATGATTTGTACAGGGGCAAAATTCTCTCTCTGGAGTCCATACCTCTCCCAATACAAGAAAGGACTTTGGAAAGCGCCGCTTGGCATTGTATGTTATTATTGAGCTTAAGATCTACCAAAACTCACAGATCCTTCTCCACCATTGACTCCCCATAGTATGATGCACGAATATTCTTAGCCCCCAAGTGAATAACTTGTGTTGATCAATAAAGCTAGATGGGTAGAATTTAGAATGGAAATTCTTGGGAAGGGAATGTTCTAAGAAAGTTTGTTCATTTTTCTAACCATCCGTGGATCAAATCGACATTCATTTTCTACCACACTGAGGAGAAAATGCGACATAGGATTGAACATTTTTCTCAAACAAACTTTTAACAGTGACTGTGGTTTTTGTTTGGTCCATTCTTTCCAAAATCAAAAGTTATGAGCAAACACAAAATGTTGAACTTTGAATTTTAGGAAAAATAGTATGAAAATGCTAAGCCCTTGTACACACGGTCGGAGATTCCGACGGAATGTGTGCGATCGGACCGTTTTGTCGGATATTCCGACTGTGTGGTCTACATCGGACTGTTTCCGTCTGAGTATCCGACGGACCAAGTTTTCCAACTTGTGTATAGAATTCCGATCGGACAATGTGCCACGCATGCTCAGATCAAATTCCTACACCAAAGCTATTGGCTACTAGCGTGAACAAAATCAGACGGATTTGGTTGTCGGAATCTCTGACCATGTGTACAAGGGCTTAGACTAACTTTCTAAGAATTGTTTATTTGAAATTCGATCTATCCATGGCCATCTCAATGTCTGGCACACACGGTAAGTTTCTTGCTTCATTCAACCCAGCGTGATAAACGAAAAATAAATGTGATGTTAGTACAGCGATCTCTCCTCTAGTCAGCACTCACAGAAGTTGAGAGTTCTGATTGGATGGCAATCAGCTACTGGTTTTCCAGCATGCTTGTTCAAAATAAGTTGTTCAAAATAAGCTGGTCTTGAGATTGGCTTCTGTGAGGCTAGGACGTGTACACACGGGCTGATTTTATCCGATATTTGACCCATGTGTATGGGGATTTAGTCAAACATCCACAGGTTTATAAATCCTACAGGGCTATAAGTCCCACTAAAGGGTTGCATATTCTGTGACAGTGTGAGGCCCTGCCAATGAAAATGCAGGAGAAAATGACACAGGATTCGCATTAAGTCTTAATGCGAAATTCCAGACTCGTTTCCGAGTGGAGAAAGCTGTGTTTTCTCTGGATTCTATAGTCCTGCATCGGGGCCTGGAGCTTGAAGGCTCCAAAGTGCCTTGGATGGGACAGAACCCTCAATCCTTTGTCCGAATTTTACTGGATGGCAGCAGCCAGTGTGAGTGCACATGTGCAGGGTCAGTATATACTCAAGCCTGAGTATAGTTCAGAGCTCCCAATTTGGAGACAGCTCCCATATTGGAGACAGGAGGTCTCATCCAGGGGTCAGAGGAGCCCCAGCCAGGAGGAGTCAAGAGACAGGAGGTCTCACCCAGGAGTTGGAGGTACCTCAGCCAACAGTCAAGAGATAGAAGGTCTCACCCAGGGGTCAGAGGAGCCCCAGCCAGGAGCCAAGAGACAGGAGGTCTCACCCAGGGGTCAGAGGAGCCCCAGCCACGATGAGTCAGGAGACAGGAGGTCTCACCCAGGTGTCGGAGGCACCTCAGCCAACAGTCAAGAGACAGGAGGTCTCTGAGGTTTCAGAGAAGCCCCAGCCAGTAGTCAAGAGATTCATCTCAGGAGTCGGGTGGGCTTCTATCCAGAGGCCAGAAGTGGACCATGCAGCAGGGTCCTGCAACTAAAGGCTAAGTGAACCAGGAGAGCTAGGCAACACAGTCAGAGGGTCTGGTAAGGAGAGTAGTGGTTCTGCTGACAAGGAAGCCAGGTGGCGTACTGATTTCAGTTGACTTTTCATGTTGATGGAGGAAACCCCTGCATGGGCAACTAATGCTTATGTGAACTATACCTTTTTTGTTCAATAAAAGTGGGCTTGCCATGCCCTAAATACATATTTGGACTGGCGCAGCTCATTATGAAAAAGCACCTGCCACTTGAGAATAAGCACCTCAAGACCACAATTCCTACTGCCAATTTCATAAATTCACAATAACTGGCTACACTACTGGAATGTTAAGTCTCCTGGGATATCTGGACACTCACTTCAAGAGGATTATTAATTGTCATGTTTCATGAGGAACTGCACCCTTATGTGCTTCTTTCTATGAAATGTGCACAGATATGTGAATTCAGCAGGACACTTCCACTATAGGCTACTTCAACTACAGTATATCCTAAATATAGAGCAGAGTAAAGAGTGAAGGAATGGTATTTTCTGTTAGGGGAATTGGAATATGAAAGTGGATCTGTTGCATTGCCCTGCATTTAAAATTTGTCTAACAAGGTGGACATGCTTATTGTACATAAATTGTTGGGTGAGGCAGTAATGGAACATTATGCACACAGTAAAGGCCAACTCCAGTGGTCGTGTGAAGTAAAACAGACATCCCCATAATGTCCGTAACGGTTAGCATTCAAGGCATTCAATAGGCAACTGGAGGGAATTGGTCGCAGTGGAGGTTGCGTTAGCCGAAGATTAGGCAAATCCTCTCAAATATACGGATTACAGTTAAGTAAACTTAAAAAAAGGGATGTTTGGTTGCCTGAATCCAATATTTTTATACATACCCTGCTGCATTACTTTAAAATGTGTTTTACAATATTAAAAAGACTAAAAAATATACTGTAGGTAAATAAATATAAAGTCAAATCCAGTTATTTTGTGCTAAGTTGTTCAGCTTGGAGGTCTAGTGGTCCCTAAAGTCTTTTGAAGGCACTTAGTAGACAAAATGGAAAAAAACAATTCATCCTCTATGGCTTGTAATCATGGAGCATCTTCTGGATTGCTCTCCATTTTTTTGGATGTTTCTCCATTGTGTGGAAAGTGATCATTGGGAGGATTTGTCTCCATCATGTTACTGTGCTCAGTGGTCCCTTTATTGGTCGTTTGTGAAGAGCCTATACAGAAAAACATTAAAAAAGACATCAAAGCTGTGAGTTTGAAACCAAGAACCAGAAATGTCTATCTTATAACCTGGAACATATTTTAAGTAGGACTAGAGAAAGCTTGCCCCTTACTATAATTGTAGACTGAACTGTTTCCATTCTTGACCCTGGTCACCCCAGAAAATAATCCACATCACGAACAGCATTCATTTGATATCTTGAATTTTCCACAGTGGAGTCAGGGATTTTCCAGTTTTACTTCCAAGCTATTTAATGATATTTTTAATTTACAAGGGTATTCTAGTGGGCCCAGTTATCTGACGTACTGCCAATCCAGGTTGGGGATTGGTCAGGGCTCTTCAAAATACTACCTCTCCTCTCCTCCTTCCTTCCCAGAAGATTCCAGCATGTTCTGGAAAGAAGTGGGAGGTCTCAGGGATGCTACCTGTGAGTCACCCAGTTCTGCCTGAGTCACTCCCAAACCTGAAATTGAACTACTCTACAGAAAACCTAACTACTGTAGCACCCTCTAGTGTTGCTACAGTAGTTTTTGTTTTTTTATTATTGCCTTCAATATTGCTTTAGCTCTAATAGATATGTAGATATAATAAGGGGTTGGATATCAGGGTTCTAGAGGCCTGCAGAGTAACTCCAGACAAGAAGTGGACCACTAATGTTCTCCATTATCAGCCTACCTTACATCTAAACATTAAGTAAACCACTGCAGATTCCCAGCACCTATGGGCAGGACTACAGCTTTCTGGCAATAAATTGTGTGCAAATTCCCTCCCACGCTACAATATTTTTGAGGGAAGGCCTGAGGAGGGAGGGTGGTGCTAAAAACAGTGAACACCCTGGATGTAGTTTCATAAGTTTAGGTTTAGTTCATTTAGAAGGTGAGGATACCAACAACCATATTGATTGGGCTAGCAAGAGAACCATGGGCAAAGCCTGAATGCTATAAGGAGAATTTGAGTAAGATGGGACCCTAGAACCTACTTAAAGGCAAAATGTTTATGATGTTCCCAACCTTTTTTTAGCGAAGTAGCACTTTGGATGTGTACTTTGAGCCTGTATGTTCTATGGCAGTGATGGCGAACCTTGGCACCCCAGATGTTTTGGAACTACATTTCCCATGATGCTCCACTACAATGCAAGGTACCAGAGCATCATGGGAACTGTAGTTCCAAAACATCTGGAGTGCCAAGGTTCGCCATCACTGTTCTATGGGAACACATGTAAAGCAATTGTAATAAGAAACCACTTGAAAAGTAGAGTACTTACTGTAGCGGTAGGCTAGGAGGCACAGGATGAAATGTGTGACCAGAAACATCACAAATGTAGCCAAGAGGTACCCTGTCTTCTGACGATCTATTTCACCGTCTGTAAAACATGAATCAAAAATTATTAGAGATATTCTATTTTTTATATTCTACCACAATCCTAACTAAATGTGATTTGCAACTTTTGACTACAGGATCTCCAGAGCCCCGGGGGACAAACAGGACAAGAAGAGTCACTAGAACTCAGTGATAAAATACAATTAAAGTGGGTTTTAAAGGCTCAGGGGTTTTTACCTTCATGCATTATATTTTATTCTATGCATTCTATTTTACCTTCATGCATTCTATGCATTTTATGCACATGAAGGTAAAAAACCTACCTACGACAGCTGAGATTTTCCCAGGTCTTTCATTCCTCATGGGCTGAGACAGCAGCAGGAGCCACAGTTCACTATCATAAGTCATACTATAGTTGTTTCTAAATTAAAATATATCTAGACCCAAGAACAAAATGATATTTAATGGCAGATAACAAGTGCTTATATTTGGTGGCTGCATTCATCTTCAACAAAATACACTTCCCTATGCAAAGAAGATGAGAAGAGAGAAATTTGTAGCCTAAATCAGGAGAGCTACCAGAGATACAGTACAGTGAGCGAGTGTTGTGGTTAGCACTCTCACCTAGCAGTAAAAAGGGTCGCTGGTTCGAATCCCAACCATGACACTACCTGCCTGGAGTTTGCATGTTCTCCCTGTGCCTGCGTGGGTTTCCTCTGGGTACTCCGGTTTCCTCCCACACCCCAAAGACATGCAGGTACGTTAATTGGCTTCTGTCCAAAATTGGCCCCTAGTATATGAATGGGGACCTTGGATTGTGGGCTCCTTGAGGATAGGGACAGATATGAGTGTGCAATGTACAGGGATAGGGACAATTGTAGACACTCACTCAGGATGGACTGGTGTTTTTATTCAACCTTACTAACTATGTAAAGGAGAGCCACCAGAGGTACAGTGAGTGAGCATTGTCTCCTTAGGACAGGAAGTGTGTTACTGGAAAGATCACCAGGGGAACATAAAAAGAGCCTGATATATAGGAAAACTAATGCAACCAGACAAGGGGTGGGCAGGAGGGATGGCTGCCCTGGGCACCATGACACCATGGGGCTCCACAAGGAGATTGGAGGAAAGGATTTGTGTTGAGAGCGGGAATTTGGTAGAGTGGCAGGGGTTAGGAAGTTTTATAGGTGATTTGGGAGTGGGAGTGGGTGGGATTTGGGGAGTTTGTGCTAGAAAAGGTAATATGTTAGAGGGGGGAGGGAATGCGTGCTAGGAGGGGACATTTTTTTGAAGGGGGGTTGTGCTAGTAGGGAAGTTTTGGGGTATTTGTGCTAGAAGGGGATTTATGGTAGGGTGGGGGAGGGGAAGGGGGGATTTGGAGTGGGGTCAGGGGGATCTGTGCTCGGAGGGGGAATTTGAGGGGTTTGGGGCTTTGTGCTATGAGGTTTTTTTTTGGGGGGGTTGTGCTGGGGGCATTTGGAGAGCGAGGGAGAAGTTGAGCTTAGGGGAGATGGGGGGGTAGATTTGTGCTGGGAGGGGGATTTCGTCAGTGGAGCAGGTTTGTACTGGGAGGAGGGGGATTCTATGCAAATTAGTGCTCAATTTTTTTTTTGGGGGGGGGGGTTGCTTACATAATGGGCATATACCTTGGGGGGTTGCAATTTAGCATGTTCACCCTGGGCTCTAGATGACCTTGTCTCAGCACTGCAACCACCACCCCATCCAATGACTGGTAGGCTGCAATATGTTACCCTATTGTTTTGGGGTTTAGATACAATTTATGTATCTGAACAGTGAGAATGTTTTTGGGACATAACATATTTAAATTCAAATTCCCACTCCAGAAAAAAAAAAAACTTTTTTAGTTCTGGATTCTGTAGAGCAGAGTAAAGAGTGAAGGAATGGTATTTTCTGTTGGGGGAATTGGAATATGAAAGTGGACCTGTTTCTTTGCCCTGCATTTAAAATTTGTCTAACAAGGTGGACATGCTTATTCTATATAAATTGTTGGGTGACTTACATGTGAGGCAGTAATGGAGCACTATACACACAGTAAAGGCCAACTCCAATGGTCGTGCGACGTAAAACAGACATCCCCATAATATCCGAAACTGTTTGCATTCAAGACCTGGAATGTAATACAAATAAAACATTTATGATAATTATGAAAGAACAGACCCATAGCTAACAGATAAGTTATATATTCTACTATTCAGACATTAAAAAGTGTTAAATCTGTCCTCCAGCCTTCCCTTCATTCTTGAAAAGTTGTTCATACTCCTCTCCTCTAGCGGCTTACTCTGATTTCACCATGTGCCTTAGAAGCTGCGATAAGTCAGATAGAGTCCGCCTCATTTCCTCACTCCCCGGCCTGACTTTCCCTGGCCTGCCCTTTTAACTCATTTGATTATGGGGTTTTTGAATAATGGAGCCTCGGCATCAGATGTGGGCATTACCTAGGGTTGTTTTCTTTGAGATAGAGCATAAGCTTAAGCATGCCCACTCATCCAAAAATTAAGAACAAAATTGAAGTTCCCCCAACCAACCCCCCACCCCCTTCCTGAGCCATACCAGGACCCAAATCCCTTCAACCTGGCCCCAGCAAAGCACCTTCTCTCCATGGTGATGGTGACAACAAGGGCCTCTTTACCACAACCCTGACCTGGTGGTTGTGTGGGTCTGCAGACATGGGGCTTATTGGAAGCTGTACTGCTTCCATATGCATTCAAAAAAAAAAAAATCTAAAAATCATAGTACACACATTATATATATATATATATACACACACACACACACACACACACACACACACACACACTCTATCTCACAAAAGTGAATACACCCCTAAGTGAAAATTTCCAAATTGGGCCCAATTACCAATTTTCCCTCCCCGGTGTCATGTGACTCGTTAGTGTTACAAGATCTCAGGTGTGAATGGGGAGCAGGTGTGTTAAATTTGGTGTTTTCGCTCTCACTCTCTGGCAAAGAACTCTCTCAGGATCTGAAAAAAAAGAATTGTTGCTCTACATAAAGATGGCCTAGGCTATGAGAAGATTGCCAAGACTCTGAAACTGAGCTACGGCACGGTGGCCAAGACCATACAGCGATTTAACAGGAAGTTTCCACTCAGAACAGGCCTCACCATGGTCGACCAAAGAAGTTGCGTGCACATGCTCAGCATCATATCTAGAGGTTGTCTTTGGGAAATAGATGTATGAGTGCTGCCAGCTTCACTACAAAGGTTGAAGGGGTGGGGGGGGTCAGCCTGTCAGTGCTCATGCCACACCCGCACACTGCATCAAATTGGTCTGCATGGCTGTCATCCCAGAAGGAAGCCTCTTCTAAAGATGATGCACAAGAAAGCCCACAAACAGTTTGCTGAAGACAAGTGGACTAAGGACATGGATTACTGGAACCATGTCCTGTGGTCTGATGAGACCAAGATAAACTTGGTTCAGATGGTGTAAAGCGTGTGTGGCGGCAACCAGGTGAGAAGTACAAAGACAAGTGTGTCTTGCCTACAGTCAAAAAGAGCAAAAACACTGCGCTATTCAAATGTGTAACCAGTATACAAACAGCAGCTAACACAACATCTAGGTGTGCAAATGTGACATAATAAATTTTGTGAAAAACAGTGTAGCGCTTATTTGTTTTTACCACATTACAGTGTGACCAATGTAGTTAATACATGTATTAGACTATGCAAAGAAATAAAAAAACACACATTTAAACATTCATTGCTGTATGTGCAAAGCTAGAATGTCCAGACAAATATATGAAAAAATGTGTCCAAAGAAAAAATGGAACAAACAGCATGGAAACAAGTGAAGAGTTCTCCGAATTTTCCAAAGTATCTGTGTGTGATACGATGAAGTGAAAACAGTCCTACACCTTCTCCAAGGAATAATCACACAATCACCGCGTGAACCCTCCACCACATAAAATGGGGGCTTACCAGATTTAGTAGATCCTACTCAAAATTATATTTGGAGGATCATATATGCTTGTAGATATACATAGGCTGTTTTTTTGGGGTGTTGTCCTTTTCTGAAAGACTTTCAAGTGTGGCTATTTCCTCTGCGGTATGTCTCCATCCACATAAATCATCATAGGTAGTGGGATAGATATAAAGGAAGAAAGCAGGGACCACAATAGTGTAACTCCGTTTTTCGTTTCAAGTAATTTAATAAAAAATTATCAAACTCACGTGTACAAAGAACATAAGCGCTTTTTCAATAAAATCTCAGGCTGCAGTGAAGTCCCGACGCGTTTTCGTCTTAAGCAGACATCATCTGCCTACAGTCAAGCATGGTGGTGGGAGTGTCATGGTCTGGGGATGCATGAGTGCTGCCAAAACTGGGGAGCTACAGTTCATTGAGGGAACCATAAATGCCAACATGTACTGTGACATACTGAAGCAGAGCATGATCCCCTTCCTTCAGAGACTGAGCCGCATGGCAGTATTCCAACATGATAAGGACCACAAACACCCCTCAAAGATGACCACTGCCTTGCTAAAGAGGTTGAGGGTAAAGGTGATGGACTGATCAAGCATGTCTCCAGACCTAAACCCTATTGAGCATCTGTGGGGCATCCTCAAACGGAAGGTGGAGAAGCACAAGGTCTCTAACATCCACCATCTCCGTGATGTTGTCATGGAGGAGTGGAAGAGGACTCCAGTGGCAACCTGTGAAGCTCTGGTGAATTCCATGCCCAAGAGGGTTAAGGCAGTGCTGGAAAATAATGGCGGCCACACAAGATATTGACACTTTGGGCCCAATTTGGACATTTTCAAATAGAGGTGTACTCACTTTTGTTGCCAGCAGTTTAGACATTAATGGCTGTGTGTTGAGTTATTTTAAGGGGACAGCAAATGTACACTGTTATACAAGTTGTACAGTCCCTACTTTACATTGTAGACAAGTGTAATTTCTTCAGTGTTGTCACATGAAAATATAGAATAAAATATTTACAAAAATGTGAAGGGTGTACTCACTTTTGTGAGATACTGTATATTAATATGAATTTATGCAGCGCTTTACATATACATTATACATTTACATCAGCCCCTGCCCTCAAGGAGCTTACAACCCTAAGTCCCTAACTTACATTCATACATTCACATACTAGGAACAATTTAAGCAGGATCCAATTAGCCTGCAAGCATGTCTTTACAGTGTGGAAGGAAACCGGTGTACCAAGAGGAATCCCACGCATACTCAGGGAGAACATGCAAACTCCAGGTAGTGTCATGGTTGGGATTCAAACCAGTAAACCTTTTGCTGCTAGGTGAAAGTGCTAACCACTATACCACTGTGCTACCCTCATGGGAAACTGTCTTTTCTGCCATACATGGTTGTCCTTTCCTTGAGTCTTCGACATATAAAATGTCTGTCTTTCCTAGTTGGTAGAGAATCCCAAGTCCTATAACTCCACAGGATTCATACAACCTTCCACAGTGCTCCCCATCCTCCAACTAAAGCCTCATCCCCTACAGGGCACCAAATCTGTTGCACAGTCCCATAACCCCCACCACAAACCCTATCCCCCTCACAGTGACACATAGCCCCATCCAAAACCTTCCAGCAGTTTAATACATATTTGACAATCTCATACTTTTACTGTGTGAGTAAAAACGTAATGATTTACTGTTGGGGCATGAAAGGTTTTGGAAGAATTTACCAAGCCTTGGTAGAAAAGATTGAGAACCTCTGACTTACACTATCATAGTACAAGGCTCTGTGACTACTAAGATTCCTATAAAGATCAGTAACTCACCTTTAAATGTCAAACACACCAAGTGTGTGTATTCAACAGCCAGGATCACCAGACAGACAATGGCAAAGGTGAGGAAAAATGGATTGTATTCATATACTGCAAAAATAAAGAGGAATCATATAAAGTCTTTATTAGTAATTGTAATAAGCAGAAAACAATAGGCATCACATAACGAGTCCGTCGGACAATTCGATCGTATGTGGGCTCCATCAGACCTTTGCTTGGCAAAAATCTGGCGGACTTTAGAAATAGAACATGTTTTAAATTTTCCCGCCAGAACTCTGCTGGACCGAGAAATCCGCCCGTGTGTATGCTAGTCCGGCAGACAAAAACCAATGCTAGGGCAGCTATTGGTGCAGATGGATGAGGTTGGTGCAGATGGATGAGGATGGTGCAGGTGGATGAGTTTAGTGCAGGTGGAGGAGGTTGGAGCATGTGGAGGAGGTTGGAGCATGTGGAGGAGGTTGGAGCATGTGGAGGAGGTTGGAGCATGTGGAGGAGGTTGGTGCGTGCAGGTGGATGAGGTTTAAAAAGGGAGATGAGTTTTGAGAAGATAGATGTGGTTGGTGCAGGTGGATGTGTTTGGTGAAGGTAGATGAAATTGGGGCAGGTGGATGAGGTATGAGATGTGTGCTTGTAAATGCTGGTTATCCATATATAAAATGGAACAGCATATATGGCTCAGTATTTATTATACCATTCAGAATAGAACAAATTTTTATGCCAATATGTAATATAGCATATTGTTTTTTTTTTTGATACAGCATGATAAACCAATGGTCCTGTCACAGTGGCATTTCTAGGAGGCGTCACCGGCAGTACAATCACTTACAGTACATTTTCTCCAATGTGCATCACTCTCCCGCCGGCCAAAACAAGAATCTTACTAGGGAAGGAGCAGTGAAGGAATGACCCCTGGCCAGTTAGGCCGGCAAGTGTGTGACACTGTAGTAGAAGGTTGGAGTGGGTCCCAGGCCAAGCTGTACAGTTAAAAGATCAACTCCAGCCAAACATTTTTGACTTGTGTAGAGTTTGAAAAGTTGTTTTTTTGTCGTGATGCTTGCCCAGAGTTTTACTTCAAACTTTGTTTGGATGTATCAAGAAAACAAACCAACCAATCACATAGGAAAGTCTGCAAAGGTAAGAAAATAAATCTCATGCTGGAAAATAATTACCTTTTTTTTATAGGATTCATTATGGTTTCTAGAACAAGCATGTTATCATTCGTATTTTTCGAATTGTGTTTGTACAATATACAAATGTATTGTTTAATCCACCAAATCTGGATGACCTCTTACCCGGGATGAAGGATGACACAACGCTGACAACCTGGCAGACCAGAGACAGAATGCCATTTACGGCAAAAATCTTCTTTACAGCTTTCTGGAAGTGGTCACCTGGAAACACAGAACAGGTCCGGTCAGGTCTGATTCCCCAGTGTGATTAAAATCATTAGCATGACCCGTGCAGATAAGAGGTACACCTCCTTTTTACCCAACCTGCTGTCCCATTGTTACACCCCACACCTGTTCCCCATCCTCTTACCTATAAGAATGAGACCACACTTTCTTTTTGGGGTATAACCGGCCACAGCAGCCTTTTATTTACAAAATATAAAACATGTATCAAACTTCAACCATAAATAACAAACTTCAGAAATATCAGTTTTTACCCGGTGGTCTTGTACGGCACTTCCCCAAATAAATGTTCTACTTCTACACTGCGGGCTGGTTAACGTACTGGGCCTCCGGCCGTGATAACTTCAGCCAGGAGACAACTCACTACCCGTAGTATCCACCTTTCCATCCTCCGCTAACCCGTGTTAGCTGTAACCAAGGGAGCCCATGTCCCTAAGGAGTCTCCCACACTTCCCTCTCCTGGGTCAGTTACCACCATACAAGACCACCACCACCGCCTCACTGAAAGCTGCCATGATGAATCCTCCAGCACACCTAAAAGGCAAGAAAATTAGCAGGAGACAGAGCACCAACACTCAGGGAGGGTGGGCGAGACATTCCTCTCCTTCTCTCCTCAACAAATGCCGCCTGTAACTCTTCCTCTTCCTTAACCACTTGAGATCTGCGCTATAGCCGAATGACGGCTACAGCGCGGATCTCCTTTTCCGGGACTACGTCTATTGACGTAGTCCCGTGCACGAGCGTCCTGCGTGCCCCCTGAGGGGCGCGCGCGGCGCGCTCTGTGATCGGCGAGTCCATGAGACTCACCTGATCACCGATCCGTGCAAGGGGTCGATCCCGACCACTTACCATGTGATCAGCTGTCAGCCAATGACAGCTGATCATGTGATATAACGGAGCCGGTAATCGGCTGTTATTCCTCCTCGCGCTGACAGCGCGAGGAGAGAAAAAAAAAAGCCGATCACCGGCGGCCGTGATCGGGACATCAGTCCCGATCACGGTCAGCCCTGCCAGTGCCCACCTGCCCCCTGCTTTGCCTGCCTAAATAAAAAATGTGTCCCCCCTGTCAGTGCCACCCAGCAGTGCCCACAGTGCCACCCAGCAGTGCCTACAGTGCCACCCAGCAGTGCCCACAGTCTGCCTCAACAAAGGTGCTGCACCCCAGTGCCACATATCCGTGCCCAGCAGTGCCGCCCATCAGTGCCACCTATCAGTGCCCATCTATCAGTGGTACCTATTAGTGCCACCCATCCGTGCCACCCATCTGTGCCATCTTATCTGTGCCCGTCTTTGCCCATCAGTGCCGCCTTATCTGTGCCTATTAGTGCCGCCTTATCTGTGCCTATTTGTGCCGCCTTATCTGTGCCTATTAGTGCCGCCTTATCTGTGCCTATTAGTGCCGCCTATCAGTGCCCACCAGTGCAGCCTATCAGTGCCGCCTCATCAGCGCACTTCAATGAAGGAGAAAAATGACCTGTTTGCAAAATTTTATAACAAACTATTAAACATGATTTTATTTTATTTTTTTTTGCATCTTTTTTTGTTTGTTTAGCAAAAAATAAAACTCCCAGCTGTGATTAAATACCACCAAAAGAAAGCTCTATTTGTGGGAAAAAAATGATAAAAATTTCATTTGGGTACAGTGTTGTATGACTGCGCAATTGTCATTCAAAATGCATCAGCGCTGAAAGCTGAAAATTGGTCTGGGACTGAGGGGGGGTTTAAGTGCCCAGTAAGCAAGTGGTTAACCAAGTTAAAGCCTCCTCCCCTCCAGTTCTTTTTCTAACCACCCCCCTTTTACACTTCCCTCTTCACTAACTTAACCCCTGCTGTACCCTTTCCTCAGTGTCATGCAGGCCCTTTCCCTACTTTCCGCTTCGCTCCTCTTATTCCCGGGCCTCTCTGGATATCCCTTAAGAAAGCTTGCTAATGGCCATATAAAAACTGCCTTTAAAATGAACATAAATAGTACTTAGCAGAAGTCTGGCAAGCAGAACACATAAATCTTGATATGATAAAACTACCATTATAACACGTGATGAGTGAATGTACAGTATAAATAAATCATGATTAATTTAATACCACAAATGTCTATGCTATACTGTACAGCAGGCAAAATAGTCACATTACAATGTCTACAATGTCTAATGCCCGATACACACTAGATACACTCAAGATTTGATAGACATCAGACAAGATATTGATACTCTCTTTTCCCTCATTCACATTTTCATCCTCTTGCTCATGGGTAATTTTGTTACTCTCTTTTGTCCATCACGACCTACGTACACCACATCATTAATTTCCTCACTTACTTGAACCTGTGCACCTATACTCCCATGGACACATTCATGTTATTCCCTTCAATCTGCACATCATTTAAGAGGACATTTATTTTCATATACCTACAACACAGCACGATTCGTTTTTTTGTTCATCACTTTTACTGTTTTTCTTGGGGTTCACTATTAAATTTAAATTCCTTTGTAACAACATTTTTATTAAGTATACCCATAATCAACATTTTGTCCCTAGATATATTGGTTTCAACAATCACTACACATCTCATCTTTGGGAACACCCTCTTATGCTGGTGCATTTCTTTGCCTTGCCTGATATCGCATCCACTCTTATGCCGCCTCAGTTCCCGTGGAGGGAGTGTGTTCCTGGCCCGCCCTGCGTCCACAGCCGCACTTGCCGTCCGGACTGGTGAGTCTGCCCTGGCTAAACCATTTACATGTATCAAATCCTCATTAATCTATTTTTATCTATATGGTTAGTATATTATTTATATATATTTTACTTTATTCTATAGGAACTTTGTGGTAGCATCAGCTCCTGATGAGTGGGGAGACACCCACAAAACGCGTCGAGATTTTGATTTGATGTCCCAGTTACATTTTATCCAGAACCATATTTATTTCATTATGAATTGACTCTTTAATTACACATCAATTTTTATTTTTAGTGGATGCATACTTACCATGTGGGTATACTTGTCGATGTCGGGCTTGCTGTCATGGGCACCACCATGCCACACTATTCATTTATTTCATTTACTATTATCATGTGTTGTTAATATATATTATGTTTTACTGTATTGATGCCTATACATATTATGAATTTGTTCTATTATTCTTTATGGTCTTCTACTGAACAATCAATAAACATCTAAACATGGTTAAAGTGGGAGTCCGCCGTTTTTTTTTTTTTAAAAGCCAGTAGCTACAAATACAGCAGCTGCTGACTTTTAAAATGATGACACTTACCTGTCCAGCACGCCCGCGATGTCGGCACCCGAAGCCGATCTCTCAATCGTCTCCCGGGTGCTGCCGCCATCATCTTGGGTATGGGTATCAGGAAGTGGAGCCTTTCGGCTTTATTTCCCGGTTCCCTACTGTGCATGCGCGAGTCGCGCTGTTCAATAAGGATGGACCCGCTGCCTCTGGGATCTGTGTGTTTCCAAGCAGGCAGCGGGGGACTTTCGGAAAGGGGCGTAGATCTACGCCCCTTTCCGCAGAGAGCTATCCCGGAAGTGGGTGCAGATACCTGGATTATCTGGGAGGGTTCCAATGAGCGGAAGGTCCACTTTAGGGTGGACCTCCGCTTTAAAACTCACCTCCACTGTCCAAGTGCTTCATTTAAAGTCCCAAACTCCTTTTTATACGTACCGATTACCGGGATAGAGGCACGTATCCAGGCTTCATTTAAAGTCCCAAAACTCCCCCTTCTTGAAGATATTGATCGTATGTGTATTCTCCTTAAGCCCCATACACACTATCAGTTTTTCTGCTGAGTTTTTCCTTCAGATTTACCAAAACCATATAATATGAGGTCAAACCTTAGTTTCAATTTGTATACAATCAGGCAGGCCCTTCCACTACATGGTTTTGGTAAACCTGAAGAAAAAAAACTCAGCAGAAAAACTGATAGTGTGTATTGGGCTTAAGGAGAATACACATAAGATCAATATCTTGTCTGATATCTATCAAATCTTTATTTCATGCAATGCAATAATATGCACTGAACTTATTCTCTCTGGAGAAGAGACGCTTGAGAGGGGATATGATTTCAATTTACAAATACCGTACTGGTGACCCCACAATAGGGAGAAAACGTTTTCGCAGAAGGGAGTTTAACAAGACCTGTAGCCACTTATTAAAATTAGAAGAAAAGAGGTTTAACCTTAAACTATGTAGAGGGTTCTTTACTGTAAGAGTGGCAAGGATGTGGAATTCCCTTCCACAGTTGGTGGTCTCAGCGGGGGGCATCGATAGTTTCTTGAAACTATCATATAAGTACTTGGCCCCTCCACGGTGACGGTCCCCGGCACTAGGCCCCTCCACAGTGACGGTCCCCGGCACTAGGCCCCTCCACAGTGACGGTCCCCACCACTAGGCCCCTCCAGGGTGACGATCCTCACCACTAGGCCCCTCCACACTGACGGTCCCCACCACTAGGCCCCTCCACACTGACGGTCCCCACCACTAGGCCCCTCCACACTGACGGTCCCCACCACTAGGCCCCTCCACACTGACGGTCCCCACCATTAGGCCCCTCCACACTGACGGTCCCCACCACTAGGCCCCTCCACACTGACGGTCCCCACCACTAGGCCCCTCCACACTGACGGTCCCCACCACTAGGCCCCTCCACACTGACGGTCCCCACCACTAGGCCCCTCCACACTGACGGTCCCCACCACTAGGCCCCTCCACACTGACGGTCCCCACCACTAGGCCCCTCCACACTGACGGTCCCCACCACTAGGCCCCTCCACACTGACGGTCCCCACCACTAGGCCCCTCCCCACTGACGGTCCCCACCACTAGGCCTCTCCCCACTGACGGTCCCCACCACTCGGCCCCTCCCCACTGACGGTCCCCACCACTCGGCCCCTCCACACTGACGGTCCCCACCACTAGGCCCCTCCACACTGACGGTCCCCACCACTAGGCCCCTCCACAGTGACGGTCCCCACCACTAGGCCCCTCCACAGTGACGGCCCCCACCACTAGGCCCCTCCACAGTGACGGCCCCCACCACTAGGCCCCTCCACAGTGACGGCCCCCACCACTAGGCCCCTCCACAGTGACGGCCCCCACCACTAGGCCCCTCCACAGTGACGGCCCCCACCACTAGGCCCCTCCACAGTGACGGCCCCCACCACTAGGCCCCTCCACAGTGACGGCCCCCACCACTAGGCCCCTCCACAGTGACGGCCCCCACCACTAGGCCCCTCCACAGTGACGGCCCCCACCACTAGGCCCCTCCACAGTGACGGTCCCCACCACTAGGCCCCTCCACAGTGACGGTCCCCACCACTAGGCCCCTCCACAGTGACGGCCCCCACCACTAGGCCCCTCCACAGTGACGGTTCCTGGCACTAGGCCCCTCCACAGTGACGGTTCCTGGCACTAGGCCCCTCCACAGTGACGGTTCCTGGCACTAGGCCCCTCCACAGTGACGGTCCCCACCACTAGGCCCCTCCACAGTGACGGTCCCCACCACTAGGCCCCTCCACAGTGACGGCCCCCACCACTAGGCCCCTCCACAGTGACGGTTCCTGGCACTAGGCCCCTCCACAGTGATGGCCCCCACCACTAGGCCCCTCCACAGTGACAGTCCCCGGCACTAGGCCCCTCCACAGTGACAGTCCCCGGCACTAGGCCCCTCCACAGTGACAGTCCCCGGCACTAGGCCCCTCCACAGTGACAGTCCCCGGCACTAGGCCCCTCCACAGTGACGGTCCCCGGCACTAGGCCCCTCCACAGTGACGGTCCCCACCACTAGGCCCCTCCAGGGTGACGATCCCCACCACTAGGCCCCTCCAGGGTGACGGTCCCCACCACTAGGCCCCTCCACACTGACGGTCCCCACCACTAGGCCCCTCCACACTGACGGTCCCCACCACTAGGCCCCTCCACACTGACGGTCCCCACCACTAGGCCCCTCCACACTGACGGTCCCCACCACTAGGCCCCTCCACACTGACGGTCCCCACCACTAGGCCCCTCCACACTGACGGTCCCCACCACTAGGCCCCTCCACACTGACGGTCCCCACCACTAGGCCCCTCCACACTGACGGTCCCCACCACTAGGCCCCTCCACACTGACGGTCCCCACCACTCGGCCCCTCCACACTGACGGTCCCCACCACTAGGCCCCTCCACAGTGACGGTCCCCACCACTAGGCCCCTCCACAGTGACGGCCCCCACCACTAGGCCCCTCCACAGTGACGGCCCCCACCACTAGGCCCCTCCACAGTGACGGTTCCTGGCACTAGGCCCCTCCACAGTGACGGCCCCCACCACTAGGCCCCTCCACAGTGACAGTCCCCGGCACTAGGCCCCTCCACAGTGACAGTCCCCGGCACTAGGCCCCTCCACAGTCACAGTCCCCGGCACTAGGCCCCTCCACAGTCACAGTCCCCGGCACTAGGCCCCTCCACAGTGACGGTCCCCACCACTAGGCCCCTCCACAGTGACGGTCCCCACCACTAGGCCCCTCCACACTGACGGTCCCCACCACTAGGCCCCTCCACACTGACGGTCCCCACCACTAGGCCCCTCCACACTGACGGTCCCCACCACTAGGCCCCTCCACACTGACGGTCCCCACCACTAGGCCCCTCCACACTGACGGTCCCCACCACTAGGCCCCTCCACACTGACGGTCCCCACCACTAGGCCCCTCCACACTGACGGTCCCCACCACTAGGCCCCTCCACACTGACGGTCCCCACCACTCGGCCCCTCCACACTGACGGTCCCCACCACTCGGCCCCTCCACACTGAAGGTCCCCACCACTAGGCCCCTCCACACTGACGGTCCCCACCACTAGGCCCCTCCACAGTGACGGTCCCCACCACTAGGCCCCTCCACAGTGACGGCCCCCACCACTAGGCCCCTCCACAGTGACGGCCCCCACCACTAGGCCCCTCCACAGTGACGGTCCCCACCACTAGGCCCCTCCACAGTGACGGCCCCCACCACTAGGCCCCTCCACAGTGACAGTCCCCGGCACTAGGCCCCTCCACAGTGACAGTCCCCGGCACTAGGCCCCTCCACAGTGACAGTCCCCGGCACTAGGCCCCTTCACAGTGACAGTCCCCGGCACTAGGCCCCTTCACAGTGACAGTCCCCGGCACTAGGCCCCTTCACAGTGACAGTCCCCGGCACTAGGCCCCTTCACAGTGACAGTCCCCGGCACTAGGCCCCTTCACAGTGATGGTTCCTGGCACTAGGCCCCTTCACAGCTTCTTCAGCATCTCCTCGTGGCCAACCCGATCTGTCTCCTGTCCTGATTGGCCATGAGGAGAAGCCGGAAGACAATAGCGAATATTAATTTGCTATTGTCATAAGTGGATGGATTCGTGGAGCAGTGCTCTGCGCCCCGAGCCAAAACTTTTTCAAGCCAATTAGAGCCCCATACTCTAATCGTGTAGCTTGTAAAAAAAAAAAAAAGCTCATATAAAAAAGGTAGGGGATGGCGCCCCTGCTCCCCTAATGGACCGGCTGTTGTGACTGTTTTTTTAAACCTTGTATATAGTTAGCCAAATAATAAGCAGACAATTGAGTTTTTCACAAAAGCATCGTGGAAATATAGGATTCTTACTTTGGATGAATTTTGCAGTCCTTGAACAGCACGACACCCTTCTACCATTCCTCTTCTTGTTGGCTGAAATAGAAAAAAAAAAGCTCTGTATTTACGGTCATAGACAGCCTATCACAGAAAGGCTTACTGTATAACTTGACCCTCCTGCTAAAGATAAAAGAGTAGTATGACACTTATGCCTTGTACACACGGTCGGACATTCCGACCACAAAATCCGTCAGATTTTTTCAGACGGATTTTGTCCGAAACTGGTGTTGCATACACACGGTCGGATAAAGTTGTCGGAAAATCTGATAGTTCGGAATGTGGTGACGTTCGTTGCGTACGACAGGACTACGTTGAGGCTAGTAGCCAATAGCTTTGGTCTCGTAATTTGATCTGAGCATGCGTGGCACTTTGTCCATCAGAATTCTCTACAAACAATTGGAAAAAGTAGATTTTTTGTCAGAAAATTTTAGATCCTTCTCTCAAATTTTTTTTCATTGGAATTTCTGATGGAAAAAGTCCGATAGAGCCCACACACACGATCGGATTTTCCGACAATATAATCCGATCGGACCTTTTCCGTCTGAATTTCCAACCGTGTGTACGGGGCATTACAGTATAAAAACGTATTATAAGAAACAAGAACATTTTTCTCCACTGGTGATTAGCGACTTTTTTTTTTTTCCAATTGCATTTTATTTGTGCAAAGGCTTCTTTTTACTGTGAGGCCCTACAGGTTTATCACTATAACCACATTTTTTCTTGGTGAAAACTTCATTCATATTGATGGAGCACCAACAGTTGTTCTCATAAATTTACAAATCCCTGGAAAAGCGTATTTAAAGTTCACAATTTTTGCTGCATCAACACCAAAAAACAGCAGGTTTACAATACACTGAGCAGCAAGCCTCAGAATTTCACCAACAAAATTATTTGTAGTGATGAGACCAACACTTTTTACCATGACAGGGTCACCTGTCGCTCATTGGAATGGTGTCAAACTACTATACTTAAAAATCTCCATAGGCAACTCTTCAACATTTTTTACACGTTACATATTTAGAGTTACAGAGGAGGTCTAGCACTAGAATTTTTGCTCTTGCTCTAATGTTCGCGGTGATACCTCACATGTGTGATGCGAACATCATTTACATGTGTGTGCAAGACTTACGTATGCATTTACTTCTGTGTGCAAGCATGGGGCAATTTAATCTTTTTTTTTTACACTGTCCCTTTTATTTATTTTTTAATTTAATCACATTTATTCCTGTAAACATCCATTGTAATAGAAATAAGGGATGACAGGTCCTCTTTATGGAGAGATCTGGGGTCTATAACACCCCAATTCTCTCCTCTACCTTTCAAAACAAAAGATCCTCCTAGATCAGCGGTCTCCAAACTGCGGCCAGATGTGGCCCCTTGCTTGCCTTTATCTGGCCCTTGAGGGAGTATTCCTGCCATGGACACCAACAATAGGATACTATTCCTCCCACTGACAACAATAGGGCACTATTCCTCCCACTGACACCAACAATCAATTACTATTCCTCCCACTGACCCCAATAATAGATTACTATTCCTCTCACTAACAGTTACAACAGGGTACTATTCCTCCCACTGACACCAACAATAGGGTACTATTCCTCCCAATGACACCAACCAACATTAGGGTACTATTCCTCCCAATGACACCAACAATAGGGTACTATTCCTCCCAATGACACCAACGATGGGACATTGTTTACTCCCGCTGGGCCTAGTCTGGCCCCCCCAAAATGCTGATCTACAGTAAGCTGGCCCCTTTGTTTAAAAAGTTTGGAGACCCCTGTCCTAGCTCATAAAGGTGGAGAGAGATGATCTGGTCTCTCCTCAGCACTGTGACCTGCCTCGTGAACCATCGGATCGTTTCCCGGGCTCGCCAGTAAGAATGGTAAGCCCGAGAAACACAGGTGGATGACCCCTCCCACTGGTTCTAAAAGCGATCCAGCAGCTAATCAGCCACTCAGATCGCTTTTAATTAAAAAAAAAAAAAAAAAAACGGAATCGCCGGCTACAAAAAAAAAAAAAAAAAAAAAGGCTGATAGCTTTAGCCATAACCACCCCAGTAAACCACTTCAAAGCCGCAATGTATATTTAAATATTGCGGTCGGAAATTATTCCATTTATTTATTGGATATACTGTATATACACTTTTGTTTTCTATTGAGGGAACCGGATGAACTTGTTTCTTTTTTTTTTCAACCTGAATTATGTAACTATATATAACAATGTAAATATGTAACTTCTCCAGCTGTTACTATGGATTTTCTTTTTATTACCTCACCTGCAGCAATCAGCACATACTTGCACACAATTTCCCTTGTGCGGAAAAAAAAAAAAAAAAAAAAAAAACGTGACATGGCATGTTACCTGGCATGATGCCACTACTTACTGTAAATGGCAGTTCTTGGAAGTGAAGTTTACAATAATATTCTTTTTTCATTTTTAACGTAGCAATTGTGCTGAAGAAAGCTACTCTAATGCTCACCTGTGCAATGTTCAGTTGGTGTGCATGCAATGAGACAATGAGCTACACTTTATATAAAGGAGGATTACATGTCAGTGCATGCACAGCTGTCACCAAAGTTTTTCAATTATGTGAATGAAGAAAAAAAAATAAAAAAAAATAATATATATATATATATATATATATATATATATATATATATATATATATATATATATATATATATACACACACACACACACACACACACACACACACACATATACATATACACATATATACACTGTATGATAGAACATAACATTTAAAATGATAAAAAGGTTTTTTATTTTATCTTACCTAGCCAGTACAGGAACTGATGCAACAAGAAACAGAAAGCATTTCCTGTTGGAACCATTGACATACAAACAGGGAAAAATCCCGGGACATTGGCTGCAAAAGAGAACACAGGCAAGTCAGCAGACACGGATGTACTGTACACCAACCGACCACCTCAACCCCTTATTTTTTTTAAATTCTCTGCATATGATTGAATGTTTGAAAGTTTGGCGTAAGTTTTTTTTAAACAATTTGCAATAACCCCTAAAACTATATAGTATAAAGAAACGTCATTCAATATACCTAGCAGAAGTTAGTAGTCATGCTTACCACTTCTCAAATATCTGTATATGTATAGAAGTATTGCTCCACTTTGCAATATTATTACGAAAAAAAAAAAAACACAAATATGACTTTGAGGTCCTACCAAAAGGGTGAGAGCAGGGGCGGACTGACCATTGGGCCACTCGGGCACTGCCTGAGGGCCCCATGCCACTAGGGGGACCCATCAGGGTTGCCAGCCTCAGTAAAACCAGGGACAGTATGTAAAAAAATTGTGTTTTTTTTACATCCATCTCTGAAATGTCCCTTACCGACATCCTTTTGGTCTAAAAATCCCGAGATTATAGCTGCCCCACCTCTCCAGTACCTTCTCAGCCAACAGAAACATGTCTGTGTATACTGTGTGATTGTATACTGTGTGTGTGTGTGTGTGTTTGTGTATACTGTGTGGCCCCATAATCTCTGATTGCCTGGGGGCCCCATAATCTCCTATTGCCCGGGGGCCCCCTGAGTTGTCAGTCCGCCCCTGGGTGAGAGTAATCCTAATGATAGTGGTTCACTGATTGGTTGAAGTGACACAGGTTCTGTGTATTGTTTTATTGGGATGATATTTACCAGCCTACTGTCGATCACCACCCTGCACAAATTACATTGATTTCAGGTTCCGTGGAGGATGTGCTGACATTGTCACACCATCACTATCAATCCAATCAAAATCTGGAGAAATCCCGCCTATGCTTATTTATATCCCCGCTTGTATCCATACCTGTTATATTCCCCATAAGTCCTTGCGGTATTGGCACTTCGGTTTCAGTTGGCACGGACACAGTGTCTGTAAGAGAATATCCCGAAAATAGTTACATGTAAAAAATACAGAACTTTTTTTTTACGATATGTGTTTTTCAAATAATAATAATAATAATAATAATAATAAATAATAATAATAATTATAATAATTTAACAATTAAATTTAACAATGTTTTAAACTTAAATATATAGAAATAAAAACATTTTTTAAGAATGCACAAAAACAATATAATCTTCAATTAAACATAAAAGTTAAATGAATGTCAATTTAATGCATAACAAAAGTTACCATCATGAACACAAGTGAAAATGTACAAGATACACAACATTTTAAAATGAAACCCGTCACCAGAGCAAATTATTATTATTTTTATTTTTTTTTAACCACTTGACCACTGGGCACTTAAACACCCTTAATAACCAGACCAATTTTCAGCTTTCGGTGCTCTCGCATTTTGAATGACAATTACTCAGTCATGCAACACTGGACCTATATGAAATTTTTGTCCTTTTTTTCACACAAATAGAGCTTTCTTTTGGTGGTATTTAATCACCGCTGGGTTTTTTTTTTTTTGTGCTATAAAAGAAAAAATACCGAAAATTCTGTAAAAAAACGAATTTTTCTTTGTTTCTGTTAGAAAATTTAGCAGATTAGAAATTTTTTCTTCATAAATTTTGGCCAAAATTTATACTACTACATATCTTTGGTAAAAATAAGTACAAATTGGTGGATATTATTTGGTCTTTGTGAAAGTTATAGAGTCCACAAGCTATGGTGCCAATATCTGAAAATTGATCACACCTGAAGGACTGACGGCCTATTTCAATTCTTGAGACCCTAACATGCCAGAAAAGTACAAATACCCCCCAAATGACCCCTTTTTGGAAAGAAGACATTCCAAGGTATTTAGTAAGAGGCATGATGAGTTTTTTGAAGTTGTCATTTTTTCCCACAATTCTTTGCAAAATCAAGATTCTTTTTACTTTTTTTTTTTTTTCACAAAATTGTCATATTATCAGGTTATTTCTCACACACAGCATATGCATACCACAAATTACACCCCAAAACACATTCTGCTATTACTCCCGAGTATGGTGATACCACATGTGTGAGACTTTTACACAGCGTGGCCACATACAGAGGCCCAACATGCAGGGAGCACCATCAGGCGTTCTGGAGCACCCAGGACAATTCTGACATTTCTCTCCTACATGTAAAAATCATCATTTATTTGCTAGAAAATTACATAGAACTCCAAAACATTATATATGTTTTTTTAGCAAACACCCTGGAGAATACAATGGTGGTCTTTGCAACTTTTTATCTCGCACGGTATTTGCGCAGTAATTTTTCGAATGCTTTTTTTTGGAAAAAAAACTGTTTTGTGCTTAAAAAAAAAAAAAACACAGTAAAGTTAGCCCAATTTTTGCATAATGTGAAAGATGAAGTTACGCTGAGTAAATAGATACCTAATATGTCACTCTTCAAAATTGCACACGCTCGTGGAATGGCGGCAAACGTCGCTACTTAAAAATCCCCATAGGCGACGATTTACATTTTTTTTACTGGTTATATGTTTTGAGTTACAGAGGAGGTCTAGGGCTAGAATTATTTCTCTCGCTCTAACGTTCGCAGCGATACCTCACATGTGTGGTTTGAACACCGTTTTCATATGTGGGCGGGACTTACGCATGCGTTCGCTTCTGCATGCGAGCACATGGGGACAGGGGCGCTTTAAAAAAAACATTTTTTTTTTATTGTTCATTTTACTTTATTTATTTTAGTTTGACATTTTTTTCCCCAAAAATAATTTTTTTGATCACTTTTATTCCTATTACAAGGAATGTAAACATCCCTTGTAATAGGAATATGGCATGACAGGTCCTCTTTACAGTGAGATGTGGGGTCAATAAGACCCACATCTCACCTCTAAGCTGGGAAGCCTGAAAAAAAAAAAGATTCTGGCTTTGATCGTATTAGCGATTCGGTAGAAGCACCGGAGGGCGGAGGGAGATGTCTATGGCTGGGTATTGCAGGGTATCACCGACTATGGCTGGGTATCTCAGAGCATGGTGTTGCAGAGTACTGCGTTGCAGAGCATTGCAGGGTATTGGCGGGTGTTGCAGAGCATTGCAGAGTGTTGCAGGGTATTGGCGGGTGTTGCAGAGCATTGCAGAGTGTTGCAGGGTATCGGCGGGTGTTGCAGAGCATTGCAGAGTGTTGCAGGGTATTGGCGGGTGTTGCAGAGCATTGCAGAGTGTTGCAGGGTATCGGCGGGGGTTGCAGAGCATTGCAGAGTGTTGCAGGGTATCGGCGGGGGTTGCAGAGCATTGCAGAGTGTTGCAGGGTATCGGCGGGGGTTGCAGAGCATTGCAGAGTGTTGCAGGGTATCGGCGGGGGTTGCAGAGCATTGCAGAGTGTTGCAGGGTATCGGCGGGGGTTGCAGAGCATTGCAGAGTGTTGCAGGGTATTGGCGGGTGTTGCAGGGTATTGCAGAGCGTTGCGGAGTGTTGCAGGGCATTGCGGAGTGTTGCAGGGCATTGCGGAGTGTTGCAGGGCATTGCAGAGTGTTGCAGGGCATTGCAGAGTGTTGCAGGGCATTGCGGAGTGTTGCAGGGCATTGCAGAGTGTTGCAGGGCATTGCAGAGTGTTGCAGGGCATTGCAGAGTGTTGCAGGGCATTGCAGAGTGTTGCAGGGCATTGCGGAGTGTTGCAGGGCATTGCGGAGTGTTGCAGGGCATTGCGGAGTGTTGCAGGGCATTGCGGAGTGTTGCAGGGCATTGCAGAGTATTTGCAGGGAATTGCAGAGTAATGCAGAGTATTTGCAGGGAATTGCAGAGTAATGCAGAGTATTTGCAGGGAATTGCAGAGTAATGCAGAGTATTTGCAGGGAATTGCAGAGTAATGCAGAGTATTTGCAGGGAATTGCAGAGTAATGCAGAGTATTTGCAGGGATTTGAGGGGTTAATTTTCGGTGAGCAGCGATGTGGGCACTGCAGATGCAGCCCACATCGCTGCTGACACCGATCTCTTCCCCCTCCGCTGTACCGATCGGTACAGAGAGGGGGAGGGAGGAACCGGCGTCATAACATGACGCCGGCTTGTTTACAAGTGATCACTCCGTCATTTGACGGAGCGATCACGTGGTAAACGGCCGCGATGAGCGGCCGTTTACCGTGATTCGTGATGCGCCGGGTCCACTGGACCCAGCGGTCACGGATGCTCTCGTGTGCGCGCCCCAGGGGGCGCGCGAGAGCAGAATTCTAGGAGGCCGTTAATTAACGGCCTCTTAGAGTTAAACAACCGCCCTGATGCCGTTAATCAGCAATGGGCGGTTGTTAAGTGGTTAAATGCTAAAGGATTGTAACAACAAAGCAAATAAATACTTATAGTGTTCCCTTCTTGCCTTTAAAATGTTTTTTTTTTTTCTTGAAATCTGACTCTTAAAGCGGGATTCCGCTGCCAAATCTTTTTTTTTTTGCGTTTACTAATTTTGTTATGTGTTTACTAATGTGTTTTTGTACTCACTACTTGTGACTTTTTACTCCCCGGCTTGCCGATTTCTTGCGGAAGAAACAGTTTTAAAAATTCATGCTGGCTGTTTCCATATTGCTTGTGGGCATTTGAAGCCTACAAGCATTTCCTTCTGGGATGCGGTGATGCTGTGCTCCCAGCATTCACCGCTCGATCCCACGCATGCTCATTGATAGCAGCGAGCGCCGTAAAACTTCGGGCTGCCATCACAACGGGTGGCGTCCTCGGAAGTTCCCGCCCTGTTTTGATGGCAACGAAATAAACATAACCACAGGACCGGCGTCATGTGACGCCGAAATCTCTCGAGATTTCGGCAGGACAGCTTTCCCCACTGATTCATGGGAACAATGTGAGAAACCTCCCAGGGGACTTTGCGGAGCTGGGGAAAGGCGATAACCATGCCTACTCCCACGGGAGGAGAGCCTGGAAGTCACGTTTGAAATGTAAATTAAAAGTTAATTACGGCGATCGGATTTTTATAAAGGTTGGTTTTGGCATCTATGGGAGAAACACTATGGCTTGTGAGCTTTTTAAAATGTGAGTACAACACCGCTTTTTAAGCAATAAATCAGCTCAGACTCTATTTACATTTGCTAAGTTATGAAGATATTGTAGGTCACGTGGCTGAGCTCCTCTGCAGAGTCTTTGCAGTGACAGGTCGAAGTCTGCTGGGGCTCTTCATTTTTATTATACACGATTTATATAGCGCCAACAGTTTATGCAGTGCTTTACAATGTATAGGAGGGACAACACAATTACAGTACAATACAAAAGGTACAGGAGGGCCCGGCTCGTAGAGCTTACATTCTAAAGGGAGGCGGTGGTGGTACAAAAGGTAATAGCTGCAGAGAATGATTTGATGGGGGTGGCTCGGGGGCAGTTGTTAGGTGGGCGTGGGAAAGGCTTCTAATGGCTCTTGCCATTAGATCCACCATGGTGGCACCCATAGATGTCTAAGGTCTGTTGCCTGAGGTGATTGTAGCCATATTAGCACACTTATTACAAAAACAATTGAGTATTGTTTGTGAATTTTTTATTTTTCTTTTGCAATAGCATCCACATTTTTAGAACAAGTTTTTGGGGTGTGCCCCCTTCTTCAAGGTCCAAGCAATTCTCTATGCACAGTATAGCTTGACACTTGAGTGACAGCTGTGAATCTGCTGGGGTTGCTGATGTCACATCCAACATGGTGGCACCACAGCAGTAGTCTCGGGGTGGTGGTGGGGGTGGGGGCGGGGGGGGGGGGGGGGTTGTGTTGCTACACATGGCAAATAACACATAAAATACATTAAAATGCACATACGATCTTAAGGGAGGATTGTCGTTAAAATAAATGGTCTAGCGAAAGGGTCTCCAAGTGATATTGGCATAAATACAAAGGCTCCTCTGACTTACCTATGACATTGATATCAAACGTTTTTTTATGGCTTTTGAGCTTATCATTTTCAACGGTCATTGTAATAATTCTGTATAATCCAGTGTCTTCTACCGTCATATTCAGCACTATGAATGTACAGTTTTCGAGGATGAATGTAATCCGGTTCCTGAACTGTAAACGGCTTTGCCAAATACCATTATCAAAGGAACCAATTTTATCTCTTCGGTCATAAAGTTCATAGATCCGGTCCTGCATGCCCTGGCAGAGTTCAGTGTCTGCCAAATAAGCAGAGGAACCAGCTGGGATGGAGAGGGAATTTGAGGCATCATCACCTATAAATGAAAAGAAAGCATAGCAATTGTGATAGGAGCTTCTGTTGTCTAGAAGATACAACAAACCTAGAGCAGTAGAACCTCAAACTGTGGCCTAATCCGGCAGTTTTATGAGGCCCTTGGAACGCTATTACTCTCACCGATAATGATAACTGACACCAAAAATGTAGTACTAGTCCTCCCACTGACACCAATGCCGAGGAACTGTTCTTCTCACTGACACCATCGATGGGGCACTATTCTTTTCACTGACATAATTTCCTACTCCCATTGGCCACGCTCTGGCTCCCCTAAAGCCCAAAGGGCAGCAAACTGCCCCTTTATTTAGAAAGTTTGGGGACCCCTGCCCTAGAGCATTCTTTCTTAACTTTTATAACAAGGAGGAAGCCTTGGAAGTTATACCCACAGTCAGGGGTGGACTGACAACTCATGGGGCTCCTGGGCAATAGGAGATTATGGGGCCCCCAGGCAATCTGAGATTATGGGGCCACACAGTATACAATCACACAGTACACACAGTATACACAGACATGTTTCTATTGGCTAAGAAGGTACTGGAGAGATGGGGCAGCTATAATCTCGGGATTTTTAGACCAAAAGGATGTTGGTAAGGGACATTTCAGAAACAGATGTAAAAAAAAAAAAAACAGATTTTTTTACATACTGTCCCTGGTTTTACTGAGGCTGGCAACCCCGATGGGGCCCCCTAGTGGCTCGGGGGCCCTTGGGCAGTGCCCGAGTGGCCCAATGGTCAGTCCGTCCCTGCCCACAGTTTATTGTGCATTAGTGTCAGAGTCACTGGGAAGAATGCTCCTTGCATTGGTGGACAATGGGAACAATGATCCCAACATTGGAGATCAATTGGAAGAATGCTCCACCTGCAGTTGTGTTCAGTGGGATTAAGAATGATTCTTACATTGTTGGTCAGTGGGAAGAACATACTTTACATTAGGTGGTCATTAGGAAAATTCACCCCTTACATATAGCTAAAACGATCATTGGTTTCATTGGTTACTCATCTGAGAGGCAGAAGTTGCTAAATGATCAGGGATGCCCTAGCAACCTCTAAAGCAGGGGTCTTCAAACTATGGCCCTCCAGTTGTTCATGGAACTACAATTCCCATCATGCCCTAGTCATGTCTGTGAATGTTTGAGTTTTGCAATGCCTCATGGGATGTGTAGTTCTGCAGCAGCTGGAGGGCCGTAGTTTGAGGAACCTTGCTTGGGAAAATATGCTATATATATATATATTTATTATAGAGCATTTTTTCACACTGTATTGTCTTTCAAATGCAATTGTTTTTGAAAAAATTACTTTAATGAATAAAAAAAAAAAAAAGGAAACCAGTAAAATTAGCCCATTTTTTTTTTTGTATAATGTGAAAGATTTTATGTCATGGGAATCGTGATCTTTTTATTCTAAGCAAAAAAAAATGTGGTTCTCATTGTGGCCAGAATCGTGCAGCTCTACTACAAAGAGACACAAAATAACTATACTACTGGCCACTCCACACTTTACGTGTAATAAAAAGAAAAAAGAAAACTATTTAAAAAAATGATAATTTAACTCCTTAGGTGAAATAGCATCCAATTGTGAAATACACTCAACTTCTCTCTTTTTCAACGTTAACTCCTATCACCTCCTCTTTCTAAACTGCAGTCAATCAGCAGCAATGCAACTTATCTGTGACCACACTCTAACAAGCGTAACCGTCAATTTAGATTGTGGCGAACAGACAGACTATTCTATCTCTGACCTTCTGGCTTGTTTCTGTAATCTAATCCACATGGACAATCAAGAGTGGAAACCACAAGTGTAGTTTGGCAAGTATAAAATCCGTTTATATGTATGAAGTCTTTGGATGTGGTTACACAGCAGATTAGTTATGGAATGTGGTTAGTCAACAGATATCCCTAAGGAAATCATTGAGCTTTTAAGTTGAAGCAGAGAAAAGTCGAGTGGATTTCACGATTGAACACTATTACACCCAGGGCCCGTGTTCTGACACAAAGTGTCCGTCTATCGGATGGTGTCCGGGCCGTACTGCGCAGACGCATCGCTTGTGCAGTACTGGGGACAAGGAGAAGCCGAACATCTCAGAAGAAGAAGAAGAGTTCAGGTTGAAGCCCCACCATCTAAGTGGACATAGGGTTGCAGATAGTAAGATGGGGGACAGTATTTGACACAACACCGGTTATTTAAAAACGCCAAATATCGGCTGGCCAATCTCTACTAGCAAGCCCCCTATGTGATGACATGAGCAGGGGACAGTTACTTATTATGGAGACACTGGGGGTCTATTAGAGTCCCAATGTCTCCCCTGTAGGCATTTAAACTTAGATCATGTTTGAATGGCTGCATCCTCAGCTACCATATTATTATTTATGGTACTTATATAGCACTGTCAATTTACACAGCGCTTTACATATACATTGTACATTTAAATCACTCTTAACCCTCAAGGATCTTACAATCTAAGGTCCCTAACTCACATTCATAAACTAGGGCCGATTTAGACAAAAGCCAACTAACCTACCGTATATACTCGAGTATAAGCCGAGATTTTCAGCCTCTTTTTTGAGGCTGAAAGTGCCCCCCTCGGCTTATACTCGAGTCATCGCTGTCTGCCCGCTCGATCAGCGTGTCGAGCAGACAGACAGCGGCCATTCTATGATTCAAAAGCCGCGCCTCCGGCTCCGCCTTCGCCTGTGATAGGCGGAACACTGAATTTCCCAGCAGCCTGTGTTCCGCCTATCACGGGCATCGTCTCATCCTCGTACTACGGACGAGGATGATACGACGTCCGTGATAGGCGGAACACAGGCTGCTGGGAAATTCAGTGTTCCGCCTATCACAGGCGAAGGAGGAGGCGCGGCTTTTGAATTTTACAATGGCCGCCGACGAAGAGGGCACGGGACGGAGGCAAGGCAAGGCACGGCACGGGACAGGACGGGAGGGGACGGGACGGGACGGAGGCTCGGGACAAAGGCTCGGGACACAGGTAGGCTGGACACACACACACACGGATGGATGGATGGATGGAGACACACACACACACAGGGATGGATGGATACACACACACAGGGATGGATGGATGGAGACACACACACACAGGGATGGATGGATGGATGGATGGAGACACACACACACAGGGATGGATGGATGGATGGAGACACACACACACAGGGATGGATGGATGGATGGACACACACACACACACAGGGATGGATGGACGGACACACAGGGATGGACGGACACACACACAGGGATGGACAGGCATGTCTCACCCTCGGCTTATACACGAGTCAATAAGTTTGCCAGTTTTTTTGGGGGTAAATTGGGGGCCTCGGCTTATATTCGGGTCGGCCTATACTCGAGTATATACGGTACCTGCATGTCTTTGGAGTGTGGGAGGAAACCGGAGTACCTGGAGGAAACCCACACAGTCACAGGGAGAACATGCAAATTCCAGGCAAGTAGTGTCGTGGTTGGGATTCGAACCAGCGACCCTTTTTACTGCTAGGCGAGAGTTCTACCCACTCGACACCACTGTGCCACACACTACACCACTATGTAGCTGAGTGCAGTCGCTCTAAATCTAAGGGGTAGATCTGAAATGAGTGGAACCTCTGCTGATTTTATCACCCAATCATGTGCAAGTTAAAATTCTGTTTTTTATTTTCCTTGCATGTCCCCCTCGGATCTACAGCGACTTTACTTCCAAGTGCACTTGTAGTGCAAAGTGGATTTTCCTTTAGTAAATAACCCCCTAAATGTCACGGTAGGCATTAAAGCTCACTGCAGCAGTGGCTGTGAACTTGATACCGGCTTTATGAGCCGCCGATGGGCTTGCTGATCAAAGTAATCCAGTGGCTTTTGGGTTTTTCAGAGTGCGCCCCCCACAGGTGACACCTACGGTGGTTTCTGGGCTCTCCTGTTCCACCAAGGAGCCTGGGACCACGGGAAACAACCTCCACAGAGAAATCAGGAGTTTCTAAAGGGAACATCCATTCCCCCGATCCCTTCTGCGACTGATGACCCCAAGAGTCATGTGTATTACGTCACTCCTGGGGATCGTAGCTGTCATTCCTCGGTGTAGTGGGTGGCACAGTGGTGTAGTGGGTGGCACAGTGGTGTCGAGGGTAGAACTTAGATACCTTGGAAGACAAGTGGTTAAAATATCTTTTTCCCTCATTGGCTGAAGCAGTTCTCGTCTATTGCTGGAGATACTTTTTATAAGTAGACATGAATGGGTATGCTCTACTAGTCGCAGGGTTTCCCCATCTGCAAGCTTGTTCCAGGTTGGTGTGAAGATCAAACAACCGGCAATCACAAATAAGATCCTGACCCTACCACCTAAATACATGAGATCTGTACACATTATAATTCTGGCACTTACTTGTCCGGTGTCCTGTAGGTAAGGAAGAGACTTCAGCAAAAACCCAGAAGAGGCAGAACAATAAGACGGATCTTCTAATCATAGCGCAGCCGGCGAGGCGAGGATATGGAGGGACAGGGAGCGTGCAGCAAATGACACAAAAAACACAGCCAGCAAAATGTAAAGGCTGGAGGGGGGGAGGGGGGGGGAGTGGGATGGAACAAATCTCTGAGGAGTGATGATGATCAATGACTCATCTACTTGACAAGATCTATTTAGCTTTCATGGACAAGAAAAAAAAAAAAGGGGGGGGGGGGAAATATTGTACTGCTGAGGAATAAAATTTCCAGAGTACAAGGGCTCACATTGATTCTGGGGAAAGGTTAGTTGTAAATCTTCCCCAGGGGGGAAATCTGGATTGTAGGTGATGGGTGTCAGCCCTTGTACACACGGTCGGAGATTCAGACGGAATGTTTCCTATCGGACCATTTTGTCGGATATTCCGACTGTGTGTGGTCTGCATCGGACTGTTTCCGACGGACCAAGTTTTCCAACTTGCCGGTAAAATTTTCCGACAAAATGCTCCTATCGGACATACTCCGATCATGTGTAGCCTACTCCGACAGACAAAGTGCCACGCATGCTCAGATCAAATTCCTAAACCAAAGCTATTGGCTACTAGCCTGAACGTAGTCCCGTCGTAACAAAATAACGTCAATCGGATTTTCCGACAACTTAGTCCGACCGCGTGTATGCAACATCACTTCTGGACCTCTTCCGGAATCAATCCGTCAGAATTACTCCGACAGATTTGGTTGTCGGAATCTCCGACCGTGTGTACAAGGGCTTAGAGGGCCCGGCTTGGAGGATAATTTGTGATGTTTTACTATCTTGCAGAAATTTTTTATTGTCGTTCCTATGAGAGGGTGAGTTTATATATCCTGCGGGAGTTTACCCAAAGGAATCCAGGAAGTGAATCTCAGAGGCAAGGTGGAGGCCGCCTCTTCATGGAAGATCCAATCCTTTTGCTCTCTGTGGCAACTCCAGTCCAGGATTCTGGTTAGGGGAACCCCATAATGGTAGAGTGTGAAGTCAGGAAGGCCTATGCCTCCTACTTATTTTAGGTTTGGTGAGAGTATCAAGCTTTATACGTGTTTTTTTCCCCATCCAAATGAAAGTGCGGATCATGGCTTTTAGTCGTCGAAAAAACTGACAAGGGAGCGACACTGGGAGAGTGTGAAGATGATATAAAATTCTGGGTAGGACTACCATCTTGACTATAGCTGCCCTGCCAAACCACGAAAAGGGTCTGGCAGTCCATGCCTTAAGTTCTGCTTGTATTCTATTCAGCAATGGGGGGGAAAATAGCACTATAGATATCTGTTAATGTACTTGTAATATTGACCCTGAGATAAGTGATAGATGAGGATACCCATTTAAATGAGGAAGCCGCTTGTCCTCTAGCTAGTGACTCAGGTGTTAGGGTGAGGTTAAGGGCTTCTGACTTATCATAGTTGATCTTCATATTAGATATATAACCAAAAAGTTGAAAGGCTTTAATCAGATTTGGAATTGAAATATGAGGCCGTGTAAGGAAAAATAGAAGATCTGCATAAGCAGCTATTTTAAAATTGCGATCTTTGATTTGGAAGCGTCTGGGTTATTGTTTACTATGGGTATAAAGGGTTCTAAAAACAGAATAAACAGAAGCGGGGACAAGGGGCAGCCTTGCCTCGTTCCGTTATTGATGTCTACCGCCTCCGAAAGGGTGCCATTTATTTTAATTTTCACTTGGGGTTTGTAATATAGGGCCTCCAACCACGCCATCATACTCGTGCCCATGCCAATGTGATTGCATGTAGCGTATAGGTAGTCCGTCCCAGGCTACCCGGTTGAAGGCCTTCTTATCAGTCGACAGGAGAAGGCCCTCGAAAACCCCCTTGCTTGCATGGTGGATCATGTTGAGGGTTTTTGTAACATTGTCACGTGCCTCCCTTCCCGGCATGAATCCCACCTGCTCTGGCCCAATTAGTTTAGAAAGAAAGGGAGACATTCTGCTGGCCAAAATTTTGGCTAGAATTTTAAGGTCCAGGTTTCAATAGTGAAATTGGCCTGTAGCTCGAACAGTCAGCGGGATCCTTTGCCGGTTTGGGAAGCAACGGAACATGCGCCGATGTGAAGGTGCTCGATGCATTATAATAATGGCCAATATACCCATCAGGGCCCGTACTTTTGCCTATTTTGAGAGTCTTAATAGCTAGTAACAGTTCATCTTCAGTAACTGGGGCTTCTAAAGAATCACGTTCTGTTGAGGTTAGAGTAGGCATGCCACTATCTACAAGATAAGAATGTAAAGCGTGTTCTCTAGAATCTTGAAATTCAGGCGGCTTATGTGGTAGAGGAATTTTGTACAATTTTGAAAAAAATTGTGGAATTGTGACGCAATATGATCAGTTCTATGCAGTAATTGACCTTCAGTGGTTTTTATTGACAAGATGGATTGAGAGTGTGCTATGTCATTAAGGGCTTTCGCAAGAAGTTTTCCTCACTTATCCCCATGTTCATAATATAAACCTTTCCTAAAGTACAGTACACGTTTGGCTTTAAGACTGAGTAAGGAGTTTAGTCTATCTCTCGTGTTTGTCAAGCGTAGCTTCTGCGTGAGAATGTTTATGTTGGGATTCCAGCAGTGCAATTTTGTTTGCCAGTGAAGTGATTTCTTTAGCAGCCTCCCTCTTTCTACGAGCACCTATACGAATAAGCTTGCCACGTATGACACATTGTGTGACTCCCAGACTGTCATGGGTGACATATCTTCAGTGCTATTAGTTTGAAAATACGACTTCAATGCTGTGGCAATATGTTGGCAGCTGGTTGGGTCCGATAGTATGGAGGGATTTAGGCGCCAGTTACAGGATTTAAAAGGCTGGTCTGTTTGTGTCAGGGAAATCGATACTGGGCAATGATCCGAAAGTGTCTGTATACCAATATTGGCAGCGTGTAACAAAGGTAGATCTCGTTGGGTGATGAAAACGTAATCAATGTGAGAATGTTTTTTTTTTTATGTAGAGCCGAGTAGTACGTAAAGTCTTTCCCTGTTGGGTGTACCAGGCACCAGGAGTCCACTAGGTTCAGAGAGTTCAGCAGTGATTTAATTTTCTGAAGTATGGCATAGGTTATGATGCAATTTACCATTAGATGTATCTTGTAAGGGAAGCAACGGGATATTGAAGTCACCGCCCAATATAATGCAACCCGTGGCAAAGCTTTTAAGTTCATCTATTAGGCGGCGACAAAAGGCTAGATGTCCTGAATTGGGAAAATATGCATTTGCTAACGTAATTGGTCTGTTACGCCAAGACCCTTTCAGGAATAGAAATCTACCCGAAGGGTCTGCATAATGTTGGGTGAGTTTAAAGTTAGCATGTTTATGCACTAGAATTGATACTCCCTTAGATTTACGAGCTGGATTTGGCACGTGGTATACCTCTGGGTAATGTTTGTCAAAAAGTCTTGGAATTGATTGGGCAAAATTGTGTTTCCTGTAGGAATACAAACGTGGGTTGAGCTTTTCTCAATTCCCCCAACAGAGATACTCGCTTTTTGGGTATGTTAAGGCCTCTGAGGTTGTGTGAGATCAATGAAGGGCTTTTACCCAGTAAAGACCATCCAGATAGACGGAGGGATTAAAACTGACAAGCAAACAAGCACACCTCTATGACCTACAGAGGGGCTCCTCAAATTGTGCCCAACCTGGAATCCACAATTTCTGGGGGTTGGAAACCAAACAGGTGGAAGTGTCATTTCCCCTGTGGATGTTCCCAGGCAAGGCACAGTGTGGGGTGCGTGGGAGTAACTAGCGGGTTGGTAGAAAAAAAAAAAAAAAATTATCTATCTATAAGAAAAATACAATTAGGGGGAAAACACTGCACTATAGTTAGATGTATGTAAAGTAAAAGGCCACAACAGCCAAATCAGCAGCCAACACCAAAAACAAACAAAGTCCAGCAAATAAAGTAATAAAAATAGTGTAGCGCTTCAATGGTAATAGATATAGTCGACATAAATTATAAGGATAATCATATAACAGAAATCATATGAATGATATCATTCATATGATTTCTGTTATATGATTATCCTTATAATTTATGTCGACTATATCTATTACCATTGAAGCGCTACACTATTTTTATTACTTTATCTATAAGAAAGTCATATAGCAATCCCTTCCCACAACCTGTGATATAAAGCAACAATATATGTAGAATTCAACACTAACACTATAAGCGTAACTTTAAGTTTACAAATTAAGGATCCAGATGGGCAAATAAGCCAAAATGAGAATACTTACTTAAGCACATACACCACCCGTTCAATCTCGATGAGAGGCGAATGCGGTGACATGCGCATATACTATTGTAGTAACACCATGGTAAATAGAACATATAAAGCCATTAGGCCATTGGGCAGGCATAGTGTAAAAGCAATCCTTATAATCTAGGAATAGCTCCCTATCTCGCCCCCACAAAGTTGGAATGCAGGAATCACCAAGGACTGGTACAAGGGATCTTACATCTGTATGGTGGGAGCCCTTCAAGGTGGCGTGGCAGTGTAGAAAACAAAGAGCAACGTTCAAGTGCCCGCCATGTTAACAATCAAACAATGAGGCAGACTTCGTCTGTAGCCGGGAGTTCAAACAAACGGGGTACATGGGGGTAGGAACCCTCCATTCAGCTTTGTGTCATACACGTTCCACCTTGGGAAGTGTCAGGAAACAGATAGGGATAAGTCACTACGCACCTCTACCTCAGGTGTGTTCCCTGCTCCTTGTGCTCCTAGATGACTGGCAGATCCTCATGCCTTCCAGGCCCTGTTGCTGCTGGAATTGCCCCTTGTTACGCACAGGTTTTGTAGGTGTCGAATGCCGCGAGGTCGGCGAGCTTTGGGAGGTAGGCGTGAGCCCAAATTAACGATACCAATCAGGTAGATCCACATATGGGATTTGTAGGGCAGAGCAGAATGCTGGTAGCTCATCCGGGGTCTTAAGTGTGTGTGTCACCCCTTCTGACATAACTGCCAGGGCGAAGGGGAACCTCCATCGGTATGAGAGCTGGCGGCTTCACAATGAGTCCAATAGCGGGTGTAGGGCTCTGCGGTTGGCCAGGGTAATAGGGGAAAGGTCCTGTGTGATTGTATGGTCATTAAAAGTGATTGACTCATATTGTCGAGCATGTACTAGAATGTCCTCTTTGAGCTTATATTCTGTAATGCAGCAAATCACATCTCTAGGTGGCGCAGGCTCATTCGATTTAGCCCTGAGAGCCCTATGTGCCCGTTCGAAATCAATCGTGGTGTCCACTTGGCAATCCAATAAATTGTTAAATATAGATGTCAGTGCTGGAACAATCTGCTCAGATGAAATCGCCTCCAGTATCCCCCCTCACCCTTATATTGTGTCGCCTCCCTCTGTTTTCCAAATCTGCTAAACGGCGGTTAACTGCTATCAATTGGGCTGTGTGTGCCTCTGACACCGTCTCCAGCCTAGTAATGGCCTTGTCACTTTTATGTCCAGAGCGCTCAATGGCATGAGTCTTTTCATTCAGGGCCAGCATGTCAGCCTTGAGCTCAGTGATGGCTGAAGAAAAGGCATTTTTTATGTCTGCGACGAACGCAGACAAATCTGCGAATGTCAGGGGTTGATCTTGAGAGGGATAGTGTCTTACCAGGTCCTCTGAAGCGGCCTGCGAGTCCACACTACAATTATCCTTGAGGTCCTCTGGCGCCATCTTGGAGGCCTCGGATCCCTGGGATGACTGATGCCGGGATCTGAAAAGATCCGGTATGCTGTGGGATCTCTGCGTCACGGGCGAGTTCCGAGCCGTTGTGCCGACCTGGGATCTATTGTGTTTGCCCATCGTCTGGATCCGGGCGGTCAGTGTGTGGCTATAAGGCTGCGGGAAGAGCGGAGCTCTGTCTCTATGCTGCCATCCGCGCTGCGTGCCAAGCCATGCCCCCCAACACAGTTTTTTTCATGCTGTAAACATCCCAGTGTGTCTCCTCAGCTAAGAAAATCACAGATGTCATATTTGTAGTTCTGCAAAAAATGTCCACAGTTTGAAAACCTTGTACAAGCGTACTAACATTTATGTGGACGTGATTGGAGGACTTAGAATTCACACTGAGGCCCTGAGATTCTGAAAAAAGACAGAGGAGTTACTGAGGACAGAACGGATATTTGTAGGGTGGAGGCCCAGTCTCATCCTTGCGTCACGCACCAGACTTCTTGCAGATTGAAGGGCATTACAGGTTGCCCAGCCCAAACCAATACTGTCACATGCAAGGATGGGGGCCTGAGGCTTAATCTTAGGTTCCTTCTGGTCATCTCTCTGTGCTTCACAGTTAACCCCTTCCCGTGTGTAGTACTCACATACGTGGGCTCATGTTTGACATGTGCTGCAAAGAGGGTTCCAGAATTTAACTGTCTATCCAAGGCTCACATGCCACAAGAGTGTCATCCAGGAGGGGTTTTCTCTCTCACTGCTAGGTGGGGGACTCCTTCTCCATCAACTACCACCAACTCCAGCACTGACCAGGCTTGTACTAGTAAAACACAGAACTCACTCCAGGTGTTGGCTGCATTGAGCACTTTACGCATTAGGTTATCACACAGAGGCTTCTTGCAATAAATTATTGTAATTGCATAACTCTTCAACTGATCAATCCAAATAGTGACATTTAAATATTCCAAAACATTGGTTTGAGGTCAATATGTATGAACATGAAGTAGCTTGAGGCTTTCAACTGAGCATAGATGCCTTTCCACCCAGTCCCTTGATGAAATTCGTCTCATAAGCCAACTAATTCTTCTTCCGGAGGGTCTCTTGGACCCTTGTTCTTAAAGTGTGTTTTTTTTAATTAAGGCTTGCTTCTTGTACAGTATAGGATTTCATGTCATCTGTGCCCAGTCTTACCACAAAGAGTTAATCCAGCTCTGAGCTCTTATCTTTTTTCAGTAACAAAAAACTGACATACAGAGAAATAGGAGTCAGTTCTTCCCCCTTGCTGTGAGTGACAGGTGATTTACATATCTCATAAACCAGCCTGAGAGAGACATTCTGTGTACTTCCCATCACCCCTCCTTTCTTCTCCAGCTCTCCAAGGATTGGCTGCTCCACACCTCAGCATGATTGGGCAAGCTTGCTGAAGTCATGTAGTGACCTTTCTGGGTTTTGACTGGATGTAGAGCAGAAAATGCATGTTGACAAGAGGAGTGTAGAGGTGGGCGGGGAGTCTAATGACATCACAGCGCCACCCACCGAGCTCTGGACAACAGACCCACCCACAGAATCTGACGTTTTTCGGGTATCATAACAGAGGGGAGACATTCGACAGGAAAGGATACAGCCAGAAATCATGTACTGTATATCCTTATAGATAACCACTATGACAGTAGTTTAGAAAGGATGAGAGTGGGTTTACATCCACTTTAAGTCTTTGTGCCAGTTCTCTCTCCTGTGAGCTTCCAGGTAGGGAAGCCTCTCCGACACTTTCCCGAACAGGATCTCTTCTCTCTCCAACTTCTGTCCAGGAGCTCCTAACCTCTAGCCCACTCACCATGTATAGAGACATCTGCAATGCTCTATAGAAATAGAGCAACTCCTAAGGAGAATTCCACCTACCTCCACACTGTTGCACTTCTCTTCCCTGGCAACTTCTGTCCACAGATATGTAAAGGGAGAAAAACTGCGCTTATTTTTAAAAACAATACAATAGATAAAAGTGATAAAGAAAAAAGCAAGAAAAAAGCAGCAACTCTCATGTGTGATATCACAAAGAGGTCAGTAAATCTAAAAACAGAGTCGTGCTTGGCATTCGGTAAAATATACTATTCATGAGCATGTCAACATACAGTGAAACCAAGGATTGTGAGTAACGCAGTTAACGAGCATTTCGCAATACGAGAACTGTAAACTTCTAAAAATCCTAACTTGGTTTGCAAGTGTTGTCTTTCAAAAGGAGCAGGATTCAGGCCAAAGCGGTGCTTTTGGCCCGAGGTGGGGGGCGCCCGACCCGATTCGGAAATGTAGGGAAAGGACCGAGGACAGTTCGGCTGACCTCGGCAAACCTCGGAAAGGCTCATGAATCGAGTCTTTCCGAGGTTTGCCGAGGTCAGCTGAAGTGTGCTCAGGCATGCGGTATTGCATCCCATTGAAGTCAATGCGGAACAAATTATTTTTGTTTCCATTGACTTCAATGGGAAAACTCGCTTTGATATGTGAGTACTTTAGATTACGAGCATACTCCTGGAACGGATTATGCTCGTAATTCGAGGTTCCACTGTAGTGTTGATAAGTGCACTATAAAAGTCCTTTAAAAGAAGAAGATTTCTCAAAAGAGGAGGATGAGCATCCAATTGTACACAGTCTTATGTAGCGTATGTTCGTCTCGAACACCGGCTGTTCGCACGTTCAGCGAATACCGAACGTTATGGGCCGTTCGTGCCAAATTTGTGTGGTGCTCATAGCCCACAATTCACTGTGCCATCGCAGTGCATTGCTGGCTCATGATTGGCCAAGCATGCACTGTGACCCCGCATGCTTGGCCAATCACATTGCCGGCAGCGAAGAGAGCCATAATTGGCCACAGTCAGGATGCCTGTGGCCAATTATAGCTCAGGGGGTTTAGTACACACTCCCACACTATATAAGGCCGCCAAAGTGGCGGCCTTGTGTAGTGTGTTCTGGCGTGCAGGGAAAGGGCAAGATAGGCAAGGACAGTGTGTTCTTTTCTCAGGCATCTGCAGGAGTTAAAGTGGGTGTTGTGTGCCTCCAGCACAGCACAGTATACACCTGTAGCTACCCTTTATTGCTGGTGTTCTCTTATACAGGCATCTGCAGATGTTAGTGGGTATTGTGTGACAAGCTCTATGGGGATGCTGACTTCATTTTCCAGCAGGACTTGGCACCTGCCCACACTGCCAAAAGCACCAAAGCCTGGTTCATTGAAACGTGGGATTAGTGTGCTTAATTGGCCAGCAAACTTGCCTGACCTGAACCCCCATAGAGCAGTGGTCATCGACCCTGTCCTCAGGGCCCACTAACAGGCCAGGTTTGCAAGATAACTGAAATACATCACAGGTGATATAATTTGCTGCTCAGTGATTGTAGTGTTCTAATCTGCATCTCCCCCAAGGTAATACTTAAAACCTGGCCTGTTAGTGGGCCCTGAGGACAGGGTTGATGACCACTACCATAGAGAATCTATGGGGCATTGCCAAGAGAAAGATGAGTCATGAGACTGAACAATGTAGAAGAGCTGAAGGCCGCTATTGAAGCATTCTGGTCTTCCATAACACCTCGGCAGTGCCACAGGCTGATGGCTTCCATGCCACACCGCATTGAGGCAGTAATTGCTGCAAAAGGGGCCCAAACCAAATACTGAGTACTTATGCATGCTTATACTTTTCAGAGGTGCGATATTGTTCTATGTACAATCCTTGTTTTATCGATTGCATGTAATATTCAAATTTTCTGAGATTGTGGATTTGGGGTTTGTAATGAGCTGTAAGCCACAATCACCACAATTATGACAAATCACGGTTTGAACTATCTTGCTTTGCATGTAATGAGTCTATCTCATATACAGTTGCAATAAAAAGTATGTGAGCCCTTTTGGAATGATATGGATTTTTGCACAAATTGGTCATAAAATGTGATCTGATCTTCGTGGGGGTTCACATACTTTTTCCACCTGCACTGTGAATGTTTACATGTTGTGTTCAATAAAAACATGGCAACATTTAATTCTTTGTGTGTCATTAGTTTAAGCAGACTGTGATTGTCTATTGTTGTCACTTAGATGAAGATCAGATCACATTTTATGACCAATTTGTGCAGAAATCCATATCATTCCAAAAGGGTTCACATACTTTTTATTGTAACTGTGTTAGTTTCACTTTTTAAGTTGCATTAGTGAAATAAATGAACTTTTGCACGATATTCTAATTTTTCGAGTATCACCTGTGTGTGTATATATGTGTGTGTGTGTGTGTGTGTGTGTGTGTGTGTGTGTGTGTGTGTGTGTGTGTGTGTGTGTGTGTGTGTGTGTGTGTGTGTGTGTGTGTGTGTGTGTGTGTGTGTGTGTATATATATATATATATATATATATATATATATATGTATATATATATATTCAGGTGTTGCTTGTCTCTGATCTAAGGCCCCATTCACACCTACACATTGCAGTTATTCACATTTTTCTTTTGGTTGCACCACAGCGTAGGACATCCCATTCCCTTGAACAGGCTGCCCTACGTGCAACAAATGTGCCTGCGTTTTTTACTAATTTTTCTTTGGCAGTGAGCTTCTGCTAGTCGCATTTAGGGTGTCATTAATAAATTAGGAAGAGAGAGAGCAAGAGAGAGATAACACAGGCTAGATTTTAAACATGTCCGCCTTTGTTCATCTTCATTACATATGGCATGATGGGATTGATAGTTTACTCAAAATCAGTAACTTAAAAAGTTTGCAGGATAAAAGCACATTTTTTTTTTGAGGATCTTAGGCCCAGCTTACACTTGCGGTTGGAGGGAGGGGCAAAAATGGGTGGTTGAGCCATGCTTTTACCGACACCCCAAATGCAACAGCAGCTGGATGGGTTGTACGCATAAGAAAAAGACAACTTCCTGCGCTCTGGTGTCTCGGTCTTCAAAGTGTGATACCGACAGTTTAAGATGGTAGTGTCAAAAAGGTCTTGCAGCCCTCCTTAGAAAATTGGGTATTCAAATACTGGAGAAAAACAAAACAAAAAAGGAAGGCGCACTGACCTAGTGCATTACCATAAAATAGAGCTTTATTGAAAACAGAACACAAAGCAAAATGGCTACTCAAACGAGTATTGATAAAAGGCATAATCAATACAATTGGATCCATCGCACCGAACATCGACACATCCAGATCTGATGTCAGATAAATTGATTGATGAATACCCCAACGTAAACGGCTGACGTGTTTCTGGGGAGAACCCCTTTCCTCAGAGCCAGGCACTGTCGATGTTCGGTGCGATGGATCCAATTGTATTGATTATGCCTTTTATCAATACTCGTTTGAGTAGCCATTTTGCTTTGTGTTCTGTTTTCAATAAAGCTCTATTTTATGGTAATGCACTAGGTCAGTGCGCCTTCCTTTTTTGTTTTTGGTTGTACGCATGGCATAGCCAAAAATGACACCCCCTATTCGTAATTAGGGCCGTTTTTAAGGCAGGGCAAAAGGGGCAGTTTCCCTGGGTCCTGTCATTGTTGTGGGGCCCAAAGCAGCTGCCTCATACATGCTAACTATCCTGGTTTAAATTCCATTGTCCCTTGAGGTTTTAGTCCTGTGCTGTGTCCCAATATCTCAGTGTGAAGTGCTGCTACTAATGCTGCCCAGCTCTGCCCCATTGTTGTGTAAAGAAGACTCACCTGCAGACCCTGTGTTTACATGTACATTACCGGCATTTATATGTTAATAGCGGCGTCATTCAGATGTAAATATGTATATCGTGCCCCCCTGAGGTCATATCCACAGTAATCTCTAGCAACCAATCAACAAGCAGAAATTATGTGCTGTAACCTCTAGGAAATAATCAGTGAGCCGTAACCTCTAGCAACCAGTCAGTGAGCGGTAACGATACACTGTAACCTCTGGCAACCAATCACAATAGCTGCCTGATCTGATTCAGTAAATTGATTTTGAGTCTAGTGTCTAGTTTATTGTTTGTCTCAGAGCTGGTGGAGAGCAAAACTGCATGGGGGGGGCGGGAGGCCCAAGAAAAGTTTTGCCCAGGGTCCAATCAATATTAAAGATGGCCCTGTTCGTACTGAACGCAACCAATTCAAGTGATGCATGCGGTTGCGTGGCTTTATAGGGTTGAAAGCAGGCAGTGGGGAAGCGATTATACTGCCTCAAAACCGCCTCTCAGACGCCCTCTGAAAAGCAACCCACTGTTGATTGCTCTTCAGAGGGCAATCCAAGAACAAATGAGCAAGAAACTGAAGTAGAGATTAACAAAAATTTAGATACTTTGACGTCAGTGAGAATAGCAGGGAAGCCTCTGCATCAAAGCCAGGGCCGGATTAACATAGGGGCTATTGGAGCTGCAGCTCCAGGTCCCTTTCTCAAGATAGGCCCATTTGCCCAAAAAAAAAATAAAAAAAAAAAAAAAAATATATATATATATATATATATATATATATATATATATATATATATATTGACTTCGAGGATTGTAGCTCAGCGATCAGGAGTCACAGAGACCCCATATTTGTGGGGGGTATGCAGCTAAAGACCCACCCCAGCACTGGTTAAAATATGGGGCTGCTATCATCTATGGTTCCGGAGATACAGGGCTCCTTGCACAGCCTGTCAGAAGCTACATACAGAGCGGCAGTATAAATACAAGCCGGAACACTCTGCTGCAGACGGAGAGGATGAACTCACAGTGCTTATAATAATTATTTGTATATGACTTATGATAATTAACCACTTGCCACCCAGGCCCATTCTGAGACTTCTCTCCTACATGTAAAAATCATCATTTTTTTATGCTAGAAAATTACTCACAACCCTCAAGCATTATATATTGTTTAAGCCGACACCCTATGGAATAAAATGGTGGTATTTGCAACTTTTTATGTTGGAAAGAAACTGTTTCATTCATAAAAAAAAACACTAAAGTTATCATGATTTTTTGTTGTGTATTAAGCCATGCTTTACATTTTTTTACAGGTTACAGGTTTAGAGTTACAGAGGAGGTCTAGTGCTAGAATTATCGCTCTCGCTCTAACGATCGTGGCGTATGTAACCTGTGTGTATCTGGCTCTGATACTAACCAGTCCTACCCAGGGACTGACTAGTATCTCTCCCCCAGCCTGTCCCCACACACCCTCTCACCTGCTGACCTGTGAATGGGGCGATCACTCCCGCAGTGTTGTGTTCTGCCAGTGAATACTTATTTAATTATACTATATACTTATAATTATTAGTGTTGCTAACTATAACTGGCAGCACTGATTGTTTTGGGGAAAACCTGACAGGCTGGTTGTACTCAAGTCGCTTAATAGGTTGACTTGTGTAAAACCAGCTAGCCCATACATAGATCGACTATGGCTGGTCTCTGCTTAATTGGTGTAATTTCAATCCATGTCTGGCCCGCTTAACCACTACGCAGTCCCTAAACATCCTTCCACAAACCTTTACATTTTTCCTTCCCAGATTACTTCATCCTCCTCTCCTATATATAGTGCCCACTGTCATACTCTCCACACTTCTCTCCTATACATAGTGCCCACTGTCATACTCTCCACACTTCTCTCCTGTACATACTGCTCACTGTTATACCCTCCACACTTCTCTCCTGTACATAACGCCCGCTGTCATATCCTACACACTCATCACCTGTACATAGTGCCCGCTGTCATACACTTCTCTCCTGTACATAGTGTCCACTGTCGTACCCTTCACACGCCTCACCTATACAGTGCCCACCGCCATACCCTCCATACTCCTCTCCTATACATAGTGCCCACCTCCATACCCTCTATACTCCTCTCCTATACATAGTGCCCACTGCTATACCCTCCATACTCCTCCTGTACATACTACTCACTGTCATACCCTCCACACTCCTCTCCTATACATAGTGCCCACTGCCATACCTCCAACACTTCTCTCCTATACATAGTGCCCACCGTCATACCCTCCACTCCTGTACATACTACTAACTGTCATACCCTCCATACTCCTCTCCTATACATAGTGCCCACCGTCATACCCTCCCTCCACACTCCTCTCCTGTAATTACTGCTTACTGTCCTACTCTCCTGTACATAGTGCCCACTGTCATACCATCCAAACTCTTCTCTTATATATATAGTGCCCAATGTCATACCCTCTACACTCCTCTGCTGTGCATACTGCCCACTGTCTTACCCTTCACACTCCTCTCCTGTACATAGTGCCTTCTGCCATACCCTCTGCACTCCTCTCCTGTACATAGGGCCCACTGTTAGACCCTCCACATTCCTCTCCCTCACCTGCACATACTTCCCACTTTTATACCATCCGTACTCCTCCCCTATGCCTCTTACCCACAAAAACTGTTCTTTAAAATTATATGTTCCTCAATGTTACCAGCTCTAGAATGGGCACTTTTGTCAGTTCAACTAAAGGAAATCTCACAGTCCTCATATTTTTTCTGCCCCATTATTAGTACTTATTTCATTTTGAACCACAATAATTACTATTGTGATGTATAGAGGAACATAGGGGGATGTCAGCTACTCTAAACATAGCACTTGTAAAAAAAGCGTCCCTGAAAAAATTTGAAATGTTTACTAACCATGACTTTGATCCCAAGCACAATTTTTCTAATAAAAGCCCAGCATATTACACATTAGGGTACACTTAATCACATCCCTTCTCCTTTCTCCCCCCCCCCCTTCTCCTCCTCCTCCCCTTCTCCATCCCCCACCTTCCTCCCCTCTCCTCACCCCCCCCCCCTCTCTCCCCCCCCTCTCTCCCCTCCCTTACCCCTCACACCTCCTTCATCCCCTTCTCTCTCTCTCTCTCTCATCCCCCCCCTTTCTCTCTCATCCTCCCTCCCTTACCCCTTCACACCTCCTTCATCCCCTTCTTCTCTCTCTCTCTCTCATCCCCCCCTTTCTCTCTCATCCTCCCTCCCTACCCCTCACACCTCCTTCATCCCCTTTCTCTCTCTCTCATCCCCCCCTTTTCTCTCTCATCCTCCCTCCCTTACCCCTCACACCTCCTTCATCCCCTTTCTCTCTCATCCTACCCCCCTTTCTCTCTCATCCTCCCTCCCTTACCCCTCACACCTCCTTCATCCCCTTTCTCTCTCTCTCTCCATCCCCCCTTTCTCTCTCATCCTCCCTCCCTTACCCCTCACACCTCCTTCATCCCCTTTCTCTCTCTCTCTCTCTCCCCCCCTTTCTCTCTCATCCTCCCTCCCTTACCCCTCACACCTCTTTCATCCCCTTTCTCTCTCTCTCTCTCTCTCTCTCATCCCCCCCCTTTCTCTCTCATCCTCCCTCCCTTACCCCTCACACCTCTTTCATCCCCTTTCTCTCTCTCTCTCTCTCTCTCTCTATCCCCCCTTTCTCTCTCATCCTCCCTCCCTTACCCCTCACACCTCCTTCATCCCCTCTCTCTCCTCTCTCTCTCTCTCTCCATCCCCCCCCCTTTCTCTCTCATCCTCCCTCCCTTACCCCTCACACCTCTTTCATCCCCTTTCTCTCTCTCTCTCTCTCTCTCTCATCCCCCCCCCTTACCCCTCACACCTCTTTCATCCCCTTTCTCTCTCTCTCTCTCTCTCTCTCTCATCCCTCCTCTCTCTTAATTGAATTTGTTATAACAAAAAATAGTTAGCATTTTTATTTATTTATTGTTTATAAAAGGCCCCATCAAAATCCTCAGCACCAGGCCCACGATGTTCTTAATCTGGCCCTGATCAAAGCCCTCTACTTCCTGCAGATGTTCTGTCTCAGCCAATGCTGGCAAGCACTGCCAAATGATTCCTGAGCAAATCGCTGCCAATATAAACAGAACAAATGACGTATAGCAGCCTATGAGTAGGGTAGGAGCGGGGCCCCATTAGGGAGGCTGCTGGAGAGAACAGAAGGGTGAAGTCAGGAGGCCTAT